>NC_139516.1:181066688-181584188 GCF_947247035.1 Vipera ursinii
AAATGGTGTAGGCAGGGTCTTTCTACAACAATCTAAAGGGCAGAGAAGAATACTGTACTGAAAAAGAGACTTTGCAAAGAACTTCATTCCACAAAGGACCACACCTTCAACAAACACATCAGCATAATTGCTAAATCTACTTAACACTTTAAGATCACATTATAGATTAGTTATAGTGATCTCTTTCTGGCTTTTTCTGTCATTCTCTCTACACATATTCTTAAAATGTTTCTGTATTTCTTATTTACCCATTAGGTAATTGGAGTGTGTCTCTTATAGCAAGGTAAATGTAGCAATATACCAAACCTCTGTTGGTCATTAGATAAATGTTTATGTACCTTGGTTCCACAAATAAAAAGTCCTATTGGGTGGTGAATCCATTTTCACTAAAATGCTAGTATATATATCATGCAGCATTATGGTTTTGTGCACTCATTCCTACATTCACCAATAGTCAGCCTTGGTGGAGCAGTGGGCTAATGCCTCCTTAAGTAACACCAGCTGCCTGCAATTAGTGCAGGTTCGCATCCCACCAGGCTCAAGGTTGACTCAGCCTTCCATCCTTCCGAGGTAGGTAAAATGAGGACCCAGATTGTTGGGGGCAATTAAGCTGACTTTGTAATAATGCCGCTTGGGGTGTGTGTGAAAGCCCTAATAAGCAGGCATATACATAGAATGAAGGCTACTGCTAAGCTTGTAAGCCACCCTGAGTCTTCGGAGAAGGGTGGGATATAAATGGAATTAAAAAATAATAATCATAACAATATGACTGCTGGTGAATCATCAAGGTATGTTGTTAAACCTCTTGACTGTTTATCCCAAGTATATAATATCATTTTTTTCTGAAATCCCTACTGACCTACATATATGCACACACATGTACACATCATTCCTTTTACTTTTTAAATTGTGTTTTCTTTAAAACTTTTGAAAATTAAATACAAAAAGCATTTACTCAAGTCTAACAGTATTTATGGCCAAACTATATGCTATATCTCCTAAGTCTATTGAATGTAATTATCAGTTAATTATTTCACTGATTTTAGTAATGGAATACCTCTCATAAAATTATATTGAGCTGTTTTAAGCAGAAATTTTATGTATATTCCATTATTGCTGGTCCCATCATTAGCCCATTATGCCTTTTGTGTACCATAGACTTTCTACAGGTGGACAGAGCTCTTTAATGTTAATAATATTCCAATTTTATAGATCACCTTAATGGTCAAAGTTGCTGAGGGGGGAGCTATCTTTTTTCTTACTTCTACCCAGGAAAATGAAGAGGCTTGAATTTCTGCTTTCTGCTTTCAAATCTCTGCATTCAGATACTTTTTAGGTTAACAAGGTTACTGTTCCCAGGAACTGTCAATCTTGGACCCTTGGAAAAAAAACCACACACATAGTTTTTACAAATCAGGCCTACAGCTTGTTAGGGTGTTTCAACACTTCAGGATATGTTTAGTTAAAATCTTTAGGATTTTTATGATATAGACCATTCTATTTCTTATGTTCCTTTGCTTTCCTTCTTAATATAATTGCCCTCTAACAGGATACATTCCGGTAACCCTGATTAGAAATGTCCTTTACCTCTTCCAACTGCAACCAATTGACCTCCAGACAGCAACAAGAGAAGTCTGGATTATAACCCCTCTCAAATTCAAACTTTCATTGTCACTGAGTTCTTTCTGGAGCTGAAAGTCAGCCAAGGTCAGCACATTAATACAGGGTATATTAGTGAACTGTACCTCATGATAGCTCCATAGCTGAAATAGTTTGAGGTAGAAAGGCTGATAGAAACATCTTTAAAACTTTCCCATTAGTATATTCGTTATGTGGGAAAGTTAGTTTGTGATGATAGAGAAATCAAAGCAGTTATTCATGTGTTCATTTTTGGTCCAGAAATCAATTAATGACCCCTGGGTCATGGAACTCTATTTTTAAATTCCTCCTTATCTTAGAGTGGCTTAGAGGAGTGATATCCTTTTGGTCTAGGAAAATACTCTTGAAACACAGAGGATTTATATTCTGAAACTAGAAAATCTGTGAATTTCCCAAATATTGGGATCATTATTCCTAATAGACATTCTGTTAAAAAAGCCCTGTGGCTCATTGATTGCCTATAAGTATTTTTTTTCTGTGTACCATCATGTTTGTACTTATAGGTCATAAGCAGGTGCAACAATATAGAGCCTTTATGATATTCCAGAAGATTTACTCCATGAACTGCTTGAGAAATGGCACTGGGAATATTGCTTTGTGTCTGTGTCCTTGTGTATATATATATTTTTAATGTTTACATGTATGGGTGAATAATGGCTTTCTTCAAACAATTGTAATTCTGTCTAAAGAAGATGAGTTAAACAAACCTAAATTTGAAGAGAGGTTGGTGGATTTTCTATGTTCTAAGTATGGATTAGGGAATAGAATGCTGTATAGGAAAGTTTTTTAAAAAGCACCATTAGTGAAGATTATAGAGGTTGTAGATAGAAATATGTTGAGATATTTCAAATATTGAATTTTTTGCTCTTAGGCAGGAGATGCTATACATTTCTATAGTAACAGAATTAGCCCCTGGCATTCCAGTTTACTTGGTTGCTTAAAAAAAACTGTATTCTCTAATATATTTTTTTTAAAAAGATGTCCTTTTTTAAAAAAATCAGTTTTCAGATCATTCTTCTCCTATACATATATCTAGACAATTTCATGAAAGCAATTAGATCATCAAGAAGTTACAGAAAATTGGGGAGTTTATTATAGGAAAACTGTATATGGGTATTTTGTTTCTATGTGTATTGTTTTAATGAACATAATTAAAGACGGAGGGAGAGCAATAGCATTATACTAATTAAAAAATAGCATGACCTAAAGTTTGTGACGATTGAGAAAAGTATAATACATAATTAAAAATAAAAACTGCATTTATCGTACAAAGAAGGAATAATTGTGTATGTGTGTGTATATATACACGTATTCATTCTTAACAATTTTGAGAATGGTGCCATTACAATGTAATACTTAAGGATATCATTTTGAATGTGATTCTAAATCTCCACATTATATCACTGTGATTTTAAATTTGACTTTTGTTAATGTTCTTTTGCTTTTAGCCCATTGGATTCTGCCTATTCAATCCACAATCTAGTGGGCTTCAACTTTTTAAGGCTATTGTCATGGGGATGAACATGAATCTCTTAGAATTTAAATGATGGGTTGAGTTCTTTCCAGTGTATCTCTTCCAAAAAGTAAATTACACATTGAATAATAAAATGTCATGGTGTCAATCTCCCTCCCTCCCTGATTTTCAGAGTTCAGGGAATAATAATGACAAAAATATAATGACAAGCACACGATTATAATAGGGGCATAATGATTTTTAGGACAATCATGATATGAGCTCATTGACATATATTCATGCTCTCTCTTTTTCTTTCCTCTTTCTCTCACACACATGTGCCACATACCCAAAATTAGTTAGTACTTTATTTATTGCTGGTATGGCACATATGAAATAGCTTGCTTAATTTTTTAAGTCTAAAAGAAAAGAATTCACGGAGGAGGAGAAAAAAAATGGCCTGTTTGAAGTGATAAATCATATTGCCACTAAAATTCTACCTTACCATTGCTGTCCTCCATTCTAACATTTTAATGTTTTCAGAAGTGAAGAAGGTGGGTTACTGAGGGGATTTCTTCTTTTTCAAAGTGAATATAAATATCAGATCAAGGGACTAAATTTCAATCCTTTGGAAATGATGGTATCAGTATGGCAAGTTCCTTTTAAACAATAAAAAGAGAGAGGGATCCTGTCACATTTTAGCTTAGCCAGAAATAAAATTAATAAATAACAGAACACAACAAAATTTGTACTTTTACTCTAGCTTTTACTTGGAAAATCAGGAGGTAAACACAGAATTCATTGATAATGTCAAATTTAAAAAAAAAAGTAAGGTTTGCTATTTTGGAGAGAGTTGAGCTCTATTAATTACTAAAACCAAGATGAGCCAAATACTGGATCCATTTTTAAAGAAATTATTCCAGATATGATTTCAACCGCCTGCATCTATTTGCTACAAACTTAATGAAGCAGACTTTAGAGATAATGTAGTGCATACTTTTACAATTAGCCCAACGTAAATTCTTCAGCAGTATCCATGCTTGCTGCTAAGGATTTTCATTCTCCTGCCTACCACCTGTTGCCTTTGGTAGGCTGTAATCAGTTAGACCAGCCAGTGTTGAACTATATAATTTGAGTGACTAGTATGTCTGAGAGGTTTATTTTCAAGAGCATGTTTATTTTCACAGCAGTGTGTGGAAATTTTAAAACTGGCATTAGGATATTTCCATTTTATTAGTCCTTTGCCTTCCTTTTTGAAAGATATCCAGAACAGTCTGATTGTCTTCTTCACATGTTGATCCTTTTTAATCAAAAAGGTTATCCATTAGTAGAAGATAAGTACATTCCATGTTTTAATTTTAAGCATTAATTGACTTGGCTTTTCATAAAGATGAAACTTGCTTATTCATTGAGTTTTTAAAAAGTAAATATATGAAACTTTTAGCAAGACAATTGTACGCCATAATGCATGCTTAGGTAAATGCAACATTTCATTCATTATTTAAAGAAAAAATAAATTGAAATATTATTCAGGGTGATTTGTATGCAGCATGAGAACAAAGGAATTCAGAAATTGATATATAGTGACTCTAAGTGGTTTTATATGTATTATGTTCTCTGTATTTTAAGCAAGCGTCACATTCATTAAGCTTGCTAAGCTCCTTTATGTGGCTGACCTTTGTACCACTGGCCTTACTGAGCATGGAAGCAATATCAAAAACAGAGTGGGTGAAATCTATGAAAGCAAGTTTTCTGTAGAGGCAATTCTGGTCCTTTTTTACATGAACACTTTTCTTCCCTTTTGATCTCAACAGCTTACAGTTTGTGGATTTCTTGCCTTGCATAGGAATTCTGTCTACAGCCCTTTATTGTTTTTGTTTTTTACTTGCCTTGAATGTCGAGGAACTAGACAGTCCTGATGTAAAATTATTCCCTATTTCATACCCACCATGCGATTTCCTAGGCTTTACATAAAGGAGTCTTATGCACAAGCAAACTCAACTTTTCATTTCACCCACCTATCTAGCCATCCATAGTTAATGCATTATTAACATTTCCGTAATTAGCTCTTGTTCTGTCAGCGTCAGAATGTTTACGAACATGCTGTGCCAATATAGCAGCTGTGAGTGCCTCCAGACTGGCATTAAGTGGCAGCTAATTTAGTCTATTACATAGGTAGGATTTCAAAGGAAATACAGTCCACAATAACAAATGCTTCAACTAGAAGCTTCTTTTTTAAGCAACATAATCAGTGTAAATTAAAATGCACTCTTGCTAAACCAAGTAAAATGAAACCTACGTAGAACATGTGTACAAAGAACTAGACTATTCAGAAGTTATGTTACCATTTTGAAAATAGTATATTTTTATTTGTATATACCCAAAGCTTAATGGATAAATAGTTTAAGAAGATGTTGAAACTTTGAAAAGACAAATAGCATTTTCTAGCTATTTAAAACATTCCATGGGAAGATAGTCTGAAGCTAGAAAAAGCTCGACAGTGGAATATCTGCATTATTGTACATTTTCAAAACAATTAAAATTTACAGTGGTAAAGGGAAGTTGAATGAATATCTGTGGAAGACATAAAGCTTTTTGTTGGGAGGGGTTTTTATTGGTTTGACATTATATTATTGTTTGAAATAAGGTTTTTACTGTGGGATAGATATGCCACAAATTGAAGAAAAAAGTTGTATAATTTATAAACTCTACTTAATAAAGCATATGTTAAGTACAGCTCTGGGTAGAAGAGTCCTTAAGGTTATTTATAGTTTGATTTATTATATTAAGCTTCTTTTTAATAATACAGTTATCTTACCTTTATAATTGGGTCCATCAGTTAAGATTAGAAAGACTGTCTTAAGTGACTGAGAGAAGATGTTCAGACAGCTATGAGTCTGACTAGGAAATAGCACAATGGGATGGAAATCAATATAGTTAAAGTCCAATTCTTTTAAACCCAAATGAACTGAAATACATAGCACACAAAACTATCTCCAATGTCCTTTCTATAAAGAATATGCAAATAGATTGATCAAAGTATAATTCCTAAAACAGCTCTCTACAACCAGTTCCTAGTAGTAGCTGAATAGCCCTGATTTTGAAAGATCATTTTATGTTGTGAATATAAATATAGTATTATGGATAATTAAAGCAGAAGGAACTAATGGATGTTTACAGTTATTTCAGGTGACTCTTATGTCCGTCTTAATGATCTAAACCATTCCATCATGCAGAGGAATCAAATGTAAAAATATTAAGATAATCAACCCTTGGTGGAGCAGTGGGCTAATGCTTCCTTAAGTAACACTAGCTGCCTGCAATTAGTGCAGGTTCGCATCCCACCAGGCTCAAGGTTCACTCAGCCTTCCATCCTTCCAAGGTAGGTAAAATGAGGACCCAGATTGTTGGGGGCAATAAGCTGACTTTGTAATAATGCCGCTTGGGGTTTGTGTGAAAGCCCTAATAAGCAGGCATATACATAGAATGAAGGCTACTGCTAAGCTTGTAAGCTGCCCTGAGTCTTCAGAGAAGGGTGGGATATAAATGGAATTAAAATAAAAATAAATAAAATAAACCCATCCCCAGATTATAAAGGTTGCACGCACATGTTTATCTTGTGTGCCAGTTGTGCTTTTTCCTTGATTAGGAGGCCTTTTAAACAGTTGCTAACACCCTGGTTACCTCACAATTGGACTGCTGCAATGTGATTTACATGGGCATGACCTTGAAGACCATCTGAAAGCAACAGTAGCTTCAAATACAGCAGTAACAGTAACTATGCCCATGTTTCACCTTTGCTATGCAAGATCTATTTATTACAATGGCTGCAATTCAAGGTGCTGGACTTCACACAGTTGTTCATGATGTTATTTTGGAGACAACCTATCTTCAATTGTTTCTGCCAGACCAGTATGATTTGGAACAGCATCTCCCTTTTTGTGAAATTCAGGAAGCCTTAAAACCTGGCTTTCTTCAAAGACCTGGAGTTAACAAGTTTGAGGGTATTCCTGGCACATCTACAGTAATGTGGTTGTTTTTAATCTAGTCTGTGTTATTTTTTTGGATATTTTTAATTGTTTTAGTATGTGTTAGATTTTGTAAATTGTCCAGAGTCTACTGAAATGAGACACCATAACAAATTTAATGAAATTAAAAAACCAAAACAAAATAAGTCAGCATTTAAAAAGTCCAAAAGATGGACTAAGTCCAAAAGGTGTTATGGGAAAAGGCAATATTCTCTCTCTGTCTCTAAGATATCAGTGAAGAAGAAGACTAAATGGGTCCTTAGAATGGATGCTACTCCCATAGCTAGCTAAGTCTTCTGAATTCCAGGTTGTCCTTCAAGAATAGCACATACAGTCAGCTTCCAGTTAAAGATTGTAGCTCCTGGAATGCAATGTACTGGAAAGATCTTGAATACAGGTTTCTCTGTGACTGTCTCCATCTTTTGGAACAGCATTCCTCTTGAAATTCAGATAGCCCAAACCTGTTATTTTTAGGAAGCACTGAGCAGGATGGTTTCTGACTCGCTTTCTGATCTATGTTTAATCTATGGAACAGGTTTTGTTGCTTCTCCAATTTGAGTTTTACCAATTTTATTGTTATGTGTTTGATTTGTCTTCATCCTAATTATGTATACTCTGTTAACTGCCTAGAATTGTAATTAAAGACAAACAAACAAATAGATGATTAGAAGATAGGACCCAAACCATTTATGGATTTATATAAAATAACAGGCACCTTGAATTTAACTTAGAATTCTACTGGGAGTTAGTGCATCTTAGCACATGTTACATACTCTTAATCAGAATCATCAACAGAAGTCTGGCAGCTGCATTCTGAATGCACCTCACTTTCTTTGTGGCTTTCAAGGGCATCCTCCCATATAGAGCATGTTGCAATAATCTAAAATTCATTGGCTCTTGAGGGTCTTTGCTAGAGGTGTAGCAAAGGCCTTATTCATACCAAGTTCCCTGTAAGCAGTTTTATGGCCTTGCCAGACACTAAACCAACAAAGTTGGTTGTCTGAAATCTTTGCAAGCCCTTATGATACAAAGGGCTAATCTACACAGCAACACCAATATTCCCATCATAAGATGGGAATAAACTACATTCATGCAAAAATGTTGGCACGCAGCCTATTCTCACTGTGTCAAAGCATGGCTTTATGCTTCTGTCTGTTCCAAGCACCAATTTCTTCCACATTCCAACCTAGCAAATTTCCTCTCTTCCTCATTTGAGCTCTTGTGTATAATATTGGAAAATGCTCTGTTTTGCATCTTCTGATATTATATGGAAGCAGGCAGAACAAACAGAGTCCTTCAGATTCCTGCAGATAACCATCCTCTGTTGACTCCACACATCCTAGAATGTCTGCAAGAGAGGTTTTCTTTCATATACTCAGGCAAAATACTACTTTAAAGACCAGTCATATTGGACTGATTTCAGCTTGCCCTTTGCAATGGGCTGGTTATGATATTGAGGCTCCATTGTAAAGGCAGATAAATGAAACATCCTTCAGCCAAGTTGACTAAGGTGTGTGGATGAGTCAGGCTGTATTCTAGGCCAAATTTTGATAAACATTTAGCCTATTAGATTTTATGATGTCAATGGACTTTGATAGTTTCAGAAAATTTGAGTGACAAGCTTTTGCTGCTTTCCAACGAATGAAAATTTAATGTATTTTCTTTATTTATTAGGTAGATTTAGATATCAAAATACTTTTAAAATTCTTGTTATTTTAAGTTTAAGTTTAAGTTTATTAAATTTTTATACCGCCCTTCTCCCGAAGGACTCAGGGCGGTGAACAGGGCATATAATAAAAATACACAAGTACAAAAGTTAAAAAAGAATTAAATTATTGCCCAAAGTAAAACAGTAAAAATATACAAATATTAAAACCCTGAGTTAACTCCCCATCAGGCCAGGCCAGCTTGTTCAAATAAATGGGTCTTTAACCCGCGCCGGAAGGAGCGGAGATCCGGTGCCATCCGGAGCTCAACCGGCAGTTGATTCCACAAAGCTGGGGCGCCCACATAGAAGGTCCTCCCCCTGGGGGCCACCAGCCGGCATTCTCTGACCGGAGGCACCCTGAGGAGGCCCTCTCTGTGGGAACGCACTGGGCGGAGGGGAGTCGACGCCGGCAGCAGGTAGTCCCCGAGGTATTCCGGACCCATGCCATGTAAGGACTTAAAAACCATCACCAAGACCTTGAACCTTTTATGTCCCATGTATGTTTCATATTCATATAAAGTAGAGAAAAATAGTTATTACTTTGCATTACAGTTAATGGAAGCAAATTTACAGTTTTGTGTACACCTATATGAGTGCATATTTTGAAGACTGAAATGTATTTTCAGGCGCTGTGTACATTGTCCTGTTGGAGCATTATGCGCTAATGGTTTTTCTATATTTTCTATATATTCAATTTGCTGGTAAAATAAATATTTGGTTAAATTTCCATGGATAGGATGAAAAGTTTTTGGATAAATGTGTAAGAATGTTTTCTCCTTCACTGTTTAATCATATCCCTAGTGACCTGTCAAGCATCTTCTGCATATCCCATACTTCAAAATAGGCTACCCTACCAAAATGTTTTCTGGTGACTTTTTGGTAGTTAATCACCCTCCTTTTGGAAAGTTCAATACAGCTTCTTGTGCTCTAGCTTTTATTTACTTCATAATTCCAATATCTTTCTATGTTCCTAGTTAAAATGTATTCATAACAAGTTAGAAGTTATTCATTCATGACAATATGCAGTAGCTTTTTTGTCTGTCTATATCTAGGATAGCCATTTGCATGAAATATCTACAAATCTACAATTTAAAAGGCATCAGCTCTTTCCCAGTAGTAAATTTAAGTTCTTATTAAAGAACCAGGAATTATCAAATTTTAGAATAGGGAATCCAACTACATATCAGACCAAGATTTGTCTGAGTTTGGGCATGCTTATAATTATTAGTTTCAATGTAAACATTTTCATTGTTTAGCCCTGAATTTCCCTTTCCCTTCATTAGCAATGCTTAAGGTCTCATATTCATAGAATAGGTGCTGCTAGATTTTTCTCAGTGTGATACTTGAAAAGTCTACAAAAGGAAATTCTAAGTATCTTCTAACTGCTAGTCTTTTATTCATGTGTTTGAACCTTATTTTCTACCTGAAGAAGCTGCCATATAAAATTAGGAATCACAGTTCAAAAGAAAACTAAAATGTGAAACCAATGTTGTACTATGTTTAGTATCTTTCTACGTTTGAATGCACGTTCAAAACATATTATTAAAGAGGGCATGGAAAGGGGATATTCCTCCCTGTTGTTTATTCCCAATTGCAGCAGTGTGGTCTCTGTTTTCTTTCCCTTACATAAATTTACTTTTCAAATTCAGTTTTTCCAATTCAGCAATTTTCTTTATCCACCTTTTTTTTCTTTCCAATGTCATTAGCTTCCCTAAGTTCAAATCTGGTATTCTGTATATTGTGGTGAAATGTCATTAGTAAGGGTTTAGAATACCTTTTTCAACATAACACATATTTTAGAGTTTTCATGATTGGTTTGTAAACATTGCAAAAAGCGTTTAACAATGACAAAAAGTTGATAGGGATAACGGAAAAGAAAAAAAAATGCCTAGGAATAAAAAAATTCAATCAATTGTTCATTGTCAATCTTTAATAAAGACATAAACTGCAGAACTATTTTAACTGATATTCTGTTTATAGGAATAACTTTATAGCAGAGCTCCTCAATCTGAAGATGGCTGGTTGTCTACAGTTTCTTATACAGTGGCTCACAGAAATGTTGCATAATAAGCACAAGGTTGTTTTTGAGCAGGGTAGGGCTTCAGAAGATGGATCTCTGTTTATCCTATTTTTCAGAAGGTAATCCTTTAGTGAAAGTATGTCAAAGGATGTTTTTTTTTTAAACTGGGAGATTGAAATGTCCAGTCCAATTTGTGTACAGGTAAAAGTGATGAGAATTCTAATTATAAAAAAAGGAAAGCAGGAATTTAAACAGCAAACTGATCTGATCACAGTCTTCGCCACTATAATGAAATACACTGTACTGTATATTTATATGGAACTACAAAGTATTGAGCCTTGGTGGAGCAGTGGGCTAATGCCTCCTTAAGTAACACCAGCTGCCTGCAATTAGTGCAGGTTCGAGTCCCACCAGGCTCAAGGTTGACTCAGCCTTCCATCCTTCCGAGGTAGGTAAAATGAGGACCCAGATTGTTGGGGGCAATTAAGCTGACTTTGTAATAATGCCGCTTGGGGTGTGTATGAAAGTCCTAATAAGCAGGCATATACATAGAATGAAGGCTACTGCTAAGCTTGTAAGCCGCCCTGAGTCTTCGGAGAAGGGCGGGATATAAATGGAATTAAAATAAATAAAAATAAAAATAAATTTACAAGTGTACTATTTGCAAATTGATTATAAAATGGTAGATTCTATAGCTACTCATTATTGTATTGTTGGTCATGCTTAATAAAGAGTGAAAGGCAAAATATTTTGAGAAACTGATCATAAGTTTCCTTTGCATCAAGTAAGGTTTAATTTCAGTAGAAGGAAACTAGCCATGGGATGACTTCTGAAGAAGCCTTTTTTAGAAGTTCAGTTTGACACTTATGAGGAGTAAGTGGGGAACTAATGTTTCGAGTTCAAAATTAAGTACTAATTAAAAAAGTCATGGAATTCAGCCAGAATGCCTGAGTTAATAGCTTTTCTCTTGTTAATAAAGCTCTTATTAGAAATAGCTTTCTCTAGCTCTGCATCTTTAATGACAAATTGTCAATTTTCAGGGGTACATTTTGTTTTTATTTTATTGAAAAGTTTTAAAATACAATTTTCCTTTAAGCATCCCCCCTTCCCCCTCCCTCCTCCCCCCCTACCAATTTTCAGGGGTACATTTTATCCAGTAGAGCAGACATGTCAAACTCGCAATGTCATGTGATGTCACACAACATATCAGAACTTTTCCCCCATTGCCGGCAATGGGGTGGGCACGGTTTCGTCGTGATGCATCCAGCCCACAGGCCAGCAGTTTGACACCCCTGAAGTAGAGGATTGATAACATTGAACTTTTAGTAGACATAAGGTTATGGTGACTTTTATTGAGGCAGGTTGTGGTCAACTATCTTAACATCATATTAACAGTTTAAATGATATTTTTGCTAATAAAAGTATAATACTGCATTCTATATTATCTTCCTTTTGGTTTTCCTATCTGTCCTTATAAAATATTTTTCATTTATTCTTTCCTCTTGCTTTTTTGAAAAGATGATATACAACTTATTAAATATTGGAAGTCAAATGTGTGCTGTTCTTTACAGATTAACTTCCTTTCCCTCCCTCTTTTTCTAAACACCATCCCACAGAACATCAGTCAAATGAATCACAGACTCCAATTAGACACTGAGTCTTGAAGGGGAATGAATATTGGTTCTGCATCAGATAACAAGAGGTGACGCAGTAGGTTGCTTTGTTTCCATATCCATTCCAAACAACATTTGGAATTATCAATGTTGAATAAGCAGTTAGTCCTTTATCTCTGCCCATACTTTTCACAGGTTTTCAGATGTTTGATTAGTACATGAGGTATAAATAGTACTCTCTTCTGGTTGTTATCTTTGCAAAGAGCACAAATGTTTTCCATTTACTGTATTTTCCCCCAAGCAACATTTTATAACTTGATTCTGACCAGCATTGCTTATTTCTAATATAATTATTGGTGTCTACATTAAGTCTTCTTTCTTTGTTGTTTAAAACAGAGGATATAAACATGCAAACAGGTTGCTTCTCTGTCAGCTTTACACCAGCTCAGTAGTTACCAGCATGGCCAGTTACTTCTGAACCTATTTCTGCCTTCATGCCCTGATGTCTTAAATGGTTTAATCTAGTGTTTCTCAACCTTTGCAACTTTAAGATTGTGGCTGGTGAACTGGAGTTGAACTTACCATGGTTGAGAAACATTGGTCTTATTTTGCTAAGTATTGCTTGCATTAATTTACATCCATGTGAATATCTTCCAGTATAAAGATTGTGATTCTTGTATCTATTTACATAACAGAAGGATAAAATAATTTGTTTTTTCTTTTAGACATGTAGAAATTATTGTCAAAGAATATTTCTTCATAAGCAATTTCTTTATGATAGTTTAAGCACAAATAATGCATGTTGATGATCTTTTATGGAATTTGGTGAAGTTTATAATCTTGTTAAGCCAAAAATGTTATGACTATTGTGGCTGAAAAAGATTTGTGTTACTATTTTATTTATTAAAGCATTTATACATCACTTTCCACCTTATTAAAAAATGTTAGACAAAATAAAAATACAAATGCTCAGAGGTGCAATAATAAACTATAATACAGTACAATGCAATGTGATAAAAACTATCAGTCAAATTAAAGCCACTAAAGGAATTTATGGATTACTAGTAAATACTGTGGCATAAACATACATAGACATGAAGAATCTATATACTTATCAAGAAAAGCCTTGAATTGTCCAATTTCCTTTTCCTATATAAGTAGGTTAGATTTTGACCACCATTATTAAGCATTATTCTTTGGAGAGTGGAGTCTGGGTTATATGCAGTGGTGGGATTCAGCCAGTTCACACCGATTCAGCAGAACCGATTGCTAAATTTTGTTGAGTTCAGAGAATCAGCTGAACCCATACTGCTTCTGGAAGTCTGTTCTAGGCCTCAGAGGCCTGGAGGAGGTCTGCCACACCTAGAACGGCCCACCAGAAGTGCATGGATGTCACTTCCGGAAATCTGTTCTAGACCTGGTGGAGGCCTCCCAGGCCTAGGACAGCCCACAGGAAGTGCATGGATGTCACTTCTGGAAGTCCATTCTAGGCCTCAGAGGCCCAGGCATGTATCCATGCAGAGAACCAGATGTTCAGGTATTTGAATCCCACCACTGGTTATATCGATGGCAAGGAAAGAATTGTGTTTGTTTAATAACATTTTCTACTGTATATTGTTAACATTCCAAGCAAAAGAGACCCTAATACTTTTATTTCCAACTGATTTAAATTATTGCTTTACTGTTACTCCTTTTCAATTATTTAATTATTCATTACACTTAGTAGTTATTTAGTTTATTATTTTATTAGCTTCATCGAGGCTGTGAGATTTAACATCCTAAAACATCTATAATGTGGCTATCTGAAACTTACCTAGAAATACAACTTTAGTCCCATTAGTATAAAATAAAACCAAAACACTTCTCTCTTCTCTGTCCCTGTCTCTCCCTCTGTCTGTCTCACACACACACCGTTTCTCTCCATATTGCTGTACTCTAGGTCAATATGTACATTAAAGACAGAAAAATCAAAGATTCCAAATAAAACTGAACATTATCCCTGTACACTAATTTCTCTGTGTGTTTCTCTTTCCCACTGTACCATACACATTCTGTGTATAAGTGATCTACACAGTTTTTCCAGGCCATCTTTATAGTTTCATTGTGCCTGAAGCAAGAAGAGATAACAGCAAACCAAGCAGGGTTACTGTAGGTATAACAGATTTTTGGAATCAAAAATGAAGCTTTAACACTTCAGTTCAGAGGAAAGGCATTAACAGGCAAACCTCTCCATGTCACAATGCTTGGGAGTGATGTTAACATCACTAATGTGCCATGTGTTATAAGCCAGAGGCACAAAACTGTGTGGGCAACACTGGCAGATATTTACATTTAAAGGGACAGAAGTGACTTTTGGTGGGAGACAAATGAGCTGAAAGAACACTTGCCCCTTCCGGTGGCCCTTCCATTTGGTTTCCCTGGTGGACACTTGTTTAGAGTTCCCCTAAGGCTGACCCTGCAGCTGAAGTATGTACAGAACAAGATTGCCGACTGTATGAAAAAGAGGAGCCCAAGGACCAGACCCCCTAATCAACAGTGACATTTCCTTTTCCTGACACTGCCAAATGAGGAACACAGGGTCATGCAACTTAGGAAATTCAAATGCAAACCTGCCAATTAAGAAAAACTTATAGTTAGAAAGAATGTCACAAGAAGGAGGCACAATACATTTGAAAAAGAGTGGAGAAGTATTGGCAAGACAAATTTAGGAAAATAAAAAAGGAGCTCGGTGTGAGCCTGTGAATTCAGTTCATAGATTTAATCTGTGCATATTTTCTGTGCACATATTGAAGACAAAGACACAAACTGCAAAACATGCTAAATTTTTACAAAGGTTTTGATTTAATTGAAGTGCATTAATTAACTTTCTGTCAAGCCAGATAAAGTATATTATAAATCACTTTGAATTTTCAATCGTAAAATTAAAATCTATTCTAAAATAAATGCTCAAAACCTATTTTTCTTGCTCGATTGTTATTTAACTAATATTAGATGTAACTAATTTAGTTATAGCAACATAATTTTAATGTAATTTATTTATGTTTCTGGGAGTCTGGATGATGATGATGATGATGATGATAATAATAACAATAATAACAATAACAATAATAATAATAATTGATATATTATTAAAAAATTAATTTTTAACTTATTGTAATTGGGTTTTTAATCAGAGTTATAGGGGTTTTAGATTTTCAATCAAGGATAATTTAATCTATTTTAATAGTTATTAACTTTTGTATTGTAATATTGTTTTAATTGCCTTGTGAACCGCCCTGGGTCCTACGGGAGAAGGGCGGTATATAAGTTCAATAAATAAATAAATAAATATCTTCAGTTCTTTTAGGCATTAAGCGAAATGAAGTGTTGAAACAGCAAACAAGTTTATTAACTCAGAACAGAAGCATCCCTAATGGCTGCTGCACAGCTATTTATACTGTTAGCCTCTAGGTGGCAACCAATAGGTTTAAAGTAACAGTTTCCCACCACAAGCCTAATTATTAGCTGAGAGACAGCCAGTCTGGCTTTCAGTAACAGCAACTATTAAGCAATACAGCAATCAAGGGCAGACATTAAGTAAGTGATTAAAACAGTTATGGCCAATAAATAATAATAATAATAATAATAATAATAATAATAATAATAATAATAATAATAATAATAATAATAACAACAACAACAACAACAACAATAATAATAATAATAATAATAATAATAATAATAATAATAATAATAATAATAATAATAATTTTTTGATAAGAAAGACAAAAAAGTTTGGATAGTGGACATGGCAGTGCCTGGAGACAGCAGAATAGACGAGAAAGAACTGAAGAAGATAACAAAATACAAAGACCTACAAATAGAAAAAGAAAGACTGTGGCAAAGGCAAGCAAGGGTAGTACCAATAGTAATAGGTGCCTTGGGTGCAATCCCAAAACAACTGGAGCACCACTTGAACACCATTGGCATTGACAAATTCACCATTATTCAATTGCAAAAGGCGTCCTTACTAGGAACTGCTTCCATCCTGTGACGAAATCTGTAATACCATCAAACATCCATATCTGCCTATCCCATTTCCTTGGTAAGGACTCGATAGGTAGACAAAAATGCCAAATCCAGTCTCAACATCTTTTTTATATCGTGGTGACCAAAACTGGTTGTAGTATTCCAAGTGTGGCCTTACTAAGGCATTGTAAAGTGGTATTAATACTTCACGTGACCTTGATTCTATCCCTCTGTTAATGCAACCTAGCACTGTGTTGGCTTTTTTGGCAGCTGCAGCACACTGCTGGCTCATATCTAAGTGATTGTCCACTAGGACTGGTGAAAAGCAGTATCTATGCATTGTTCCTTATGTGTATATGATGTAAATAGACACATGCCTACTTTTCATGGATAGTGATATAGAAATGTATGCATAAGGCCTCCCTGCCTAAGGCAAAATCAAAATCAAAAACCCAACTGATTTTAATTATCAGTTCACTTCAGATAATGAATGTGATTGGCAATTAAAGTTGATTTTTTAAAAAAATATAGCTTTTATTAGGAATTAATTAAAACTAATGCAAACTGAACTTGGAGAAAGAAAGTAGAATAGAAAAAAATAGAAAGCACATGGGGGGGGAAAGGAAGAAAAGAGAAAAAGAAAACAAAATGTACTATAAAGAAAATGAAAAGAAATATCTATAACATGGGTCTTCAAACTTGGCCTTTTTATGACTTGTGGACTTTAACTCCCAGAATTCCTCAGCCAGTCATGCTGGCTGAGGAATTCTGGGAGTTGAAATCCACAAGTCATAAAAGGGCCAAGTTTGAAGACCCCTGATCTATAATTAATACTTGCTTAACCTCAATTGGAATCAAAATCTCAGTTGCTCAGTAAATTGGTTGAAACGCAAGTTACCAAATAACTGCTTCACTCAACAGCCACAATGTTGGAACAGTCATTAAGCAGACAGAGTTTAGTTTAGTTTAGTTTTATTGAATTTTTATACCGCCCTTCTCCCGAAGGACTCAGGGCGGTGAACAGGGCATATAAATAGAAATACAAAAGTTAAAAAAGGATTAAATTATTGCCCGAATTAAAACAATCAAAATATAAAAAACATTAAAACCCTAAAATTCCCCCATCAGGCCAGGCCAGCTTGTTCGAATAGATGGGTCTTTAACCCGCGCAGGAAGGAGCGAAGATCCGGTGCCATCCGGAGCTCAACCGGCAGTTGGTTCCATAAAGCCGGGGCGTCCACAGAGAAGGCCCTCCCCCTGGGGGCCACCAGCCGGCATTCTCTGACCGGAGGCACCCTGAGGAGGCCCTCTCTGTGGGAACGCACAGGGCGGAGGGGAGTCGACGCCGGCAGCAGGTGGTCCCTGAGGTATTCTGGACCCATGCCATGTAAGGACTTGAAAACCATCACCAAGACCTTGAACCTCACCCGGAAGACAACTGGTAACCAATGCAGCTCGCGGAGCAAAGGTGTAACATGGGAGTACCGGGAAACTCCCAAGACAACTCTCGCGGCCGCATTCTGTACCAGTTGGAGCCTCCGAGTGGTCTTCAAGGGAAGCCCCATGTAAAGAGCATTGCAGTAGTCCAGACGAGAGGTCACGAGCGCATGAGTGACCGTACACAGGGCATCCCGGTCCAGATAGGGCCGCAACTGATGCACCAGGCGAACCTGAGCGAAAGCCCCCCTAGTCACGGCTACTATGTGATCTTCTAGAGTAAGCCGTGAATCTAGGAGGACTCCCAAGTTGCGAGCCCCCCATAAAAGAGTGAAAGAGCTACCTGTTGGAGCTGAAATCCTCCGAGCAGACAGCCTTTTCACTCTCACACATTCATGTAGACTGCCAAAGGATTTCAGCAATTTATGTGCATGAAGGAGAAATCTTTCTGCAAGCTACAGGAACAGAGTTGAAATCCTGCAGATACATAAGTTTCCAAAGTCCTAAATTATTAATACTAAGATTTTGCTTTTCCCCATCTCATCTTATTGTATGAAAACGTTTAAGAACCATAATTTTGCTGTTGTATTTATATTTGTTTATTTAGTCATATACTATTTATGTAAAACATTATATCCTACGTCTCTAGTGTATGTACTCCACTCAGTGCAGCAAACAATAATTAAAGCCTACAAAATTATTAGCATTTAAGAAACATGAAAATAATACAAAATTCACCAAGTTATCTAATAAAAGCAATTAATAATAGGTGATAGAGGCAACAAATAATATCTTAAAGTAAAATGTTATATTGCCTGCTGAGTGAATGTCTCGCCAAAGAGAAGGGAGGAAAAGTCTTGACTAGCCTTGTGCCAAATGTATTTTTGTAATGTACAGTTGTTGCCATTTTTATTCACTTGAACCAACAAAGAAAAAAGATTTTTTTCAAAAAACAAACCTCCTAAATGAAAGAGAAAATAGAAAGAGAAAATGATTCATGAATCCCAAAGAGTTTACATGGATATTTGAGCTTAGTTCTACACATACGTACAATTAGAGAAGTTGACCACAAATTTAGTTGACTTATGTTTTTCATCCTACATTTGTTTATGGAGTTCATGCTTCATTTACTTACAGTTTTATTGTACTCAGTAGGCATACCCAAATGAAGGGCCAGGAGATTTTCAAAAATTAGAAATGTGTATTAAAAACATAGGTTTAGTTTTAAAAAGTCAAGATGGCAGTTATGACAGTTATGACAGTTCCACTGTAGCTCTGCTGTTCTTTTAAAACAAGACACAATACAATGCACAAAAAATCAGCTGGAGCTTCATTCAGACCATTATGGCTGACTTTTTTTTAAAAAAAACTGACAGATTTCTGAAATAGCCATGTTTCAAGAAATCTTGAATATCAATATGATCTTCCCTAAATAGTCACAGTATTTTACTATAAACATTTCTAGTAATGTTACTATTAGTTTTGAAATGTTCAGTATTGTTAATTATTGTGCTGTTATTAAAAGCAACAAGATATGTATCTTGAGAAATATTCCACGGAAAAATTATTGTACAAGTATTATTATTTTTTTGAGTTTGTCATTAACAGCAACAGCAGGCTCCTCTAGGGAGTTTTCATATAAATGGATGTCCCAAAGAGCTTAGTGTTTAATTACACACTAGAAATTGAGAAAAGAATGGAGGAAATGTGGGCCAGCCATTATACTCCAGATGAAGCTAATTAAATATATATGTGACCCTGGTGTTTTGGTAGTAACAGGCAAGCCATGTGCAAAACTTCTACTAAAAATTTTGAAGAAGCATTCTTCTGGAGATGAATGAGACCAAAAGCTGAATGAACAGTCAATTCTCTTTAGGCAAGACTGTTATTTCAGCTGCAAAGTTAAGTTTGCACAGTAACTAAAGGATTTGTGATAAGCTTTGCTTTTGTATTACAAATGTCTTCTTTTTAGCAATAACTTGGAAATTTTAAACATCTTCAGAACAGATAGACTGGCAGTTTATTTCTGACACAACAACAACTATCAAAATAGACACTCCATAGCAAAAAAAATCAGTTTTATATCTAAGAAGAATCTAGAATTGCAACATAGCAGACATTTTCAGTTTAGGCACAGTGCTATCTAGATTCAGAATAAAGATGGAACATGTAAACAGTCCCTAGTCTTCATGCATTTCTTGATACTCTATGAGTAAGAAGCAGTTTAACTTCATATTCTGACTGATGAGGGACAGATAACAACATTAAGGAATTATCTTCCAATCCTTGTATCAACAGAATATATCAGCACAATGGTCCTGTCTTTATTGCCACTTTCTATTCTGCTTGCAGGAACAAAACCAGCAACTGGTGCCATCTTTCTTGATTTCATATGAGACAAATGAAGGAAAGTACATTCCTCCAACTTCATATCCCTTCCCACAAAGCAGTATGTGCCTATGGGAAAACAATCAGCTTTCTGCCTCCAAAACATGGAAGAGAACAGGACTGAAACTCCTTTCACAGTATGGAAAAGACAAGAACCTCCTTTCAATTCAGTTACTAAAGAGTTTTAGTTTGCCTGCTGCTTCTGCTATCCAATTCAAAGTCCATCACAGCAATAATGTTTATAAAGATCAACGCTTTACCCCAACAGGGAATATCACTAGCGTAATAACATATGTCCAACACTTTATGCTGTCACATTCAGGATTAGCTGTATCTTCTAAGTGGTCTTCAAGGGCAATCCTGTGTACAGTTTCTTACAGTAATCCATTCATGAGGTGACTAGGCCATAAGTAATAGCAATAGGACATAAACATATACTGTATACTGCTTCATAGTGCTATACAGACCTCTCTATGTGGTTTACAGAGTCAGCATATTGCTCCCAACAATCTGGGTCCTCATTTTACCCTACTTGGAAGGATGGAAGTCTGAGTCAACCTTGAACAGGTAAGAACTGAACTGCTGACCTGCTGGCAGCCGGCAATCAGCAGAATTAGCCTGAAATACTGCATTCTATCCACTGTGCCACCATGGCTCTAATTTTCTGAAGAAGGCCACAACTGTGCACAAAGTGTATGTGCTGAACAGCCCTCATGGTTATAGCTGCCATGTTCTTCAAGCAGGAACTGTGATTCCAGGATGACCTCCAAATTGCATACCAATCTTGTATGGGGAAATACAACCCTATTCAAGAGCAATGGTTGAAGATCCTCAGAGCTGTGGGGCCCAGATATTTGCAGCCTTTGAATCTTGTCAGGATTGAGACTGAATTTGTTCCTCTCTGAGAAAGGAAGAAGAAGAAGAAGACGAAGAAGAAGAAGAAGAAGAAGAAGAAGAAGAAGAAGAAGAAGAAGAAGAAGAAGAAGAAGAAGAAGAAGACGAAGAAGAAGAAGAAGAAGAAGAAGAAGAAGAAGAAGAAGAAGAAGAAGAAGAAGAAGAAGAAGAAGAAGAAGAAGAAGAAGAAGTGTGATCCCAATATACATTGGGCCTTTGATAATTTTATGTAGTCTATGAACTCCCAAGATATTGTAGATTCAAGTCCCCAAAGGCCAATAGCCTCAAAGTCTCTAAAACCAATCTGGCAACAAATCTAATAAGTCACTGTGCACCAGAAAGGTACCCCAGCAACTGTCCCACAGAAAGCTTCACTCTTGCTTATCCACAGAGCATAACTTCTGAGGGCCCATAACAATTACCAGATGATAATAGTTACTGCCCTTCCTCTCAACTCTATTCTTGGCTAATGACAAACAAAAACCCAGGTGGACCTATTTTAGACAGGGGAGCTCTTCTGTCTGGGCCCTTTAGGACCCCATACATACCAGATTTTCTGCCCCACCACAATCAAGTCATGGATGAAATCTGATTTATTACCAAACAACCTGATATTGTGAGTCAGTTGCCCAGGACTAGAGTCCAGGGCCACCAAGATTATGATTACCTAGCATGGGAGATGAACCCTTAGTACTGGATATTGGGTTTACTCAGCATTCCTAACAACAACAAGAACAACAACAACATCTGAAACAGAATTGCTGCTGAACACTGTATATAACCAAGATATTGCAATGGACTTTGGCTTGGACAAATGTGACACACTTACTCAAACAAGGGAAAATAGTGAAAACTGAAGGAATAAAGATGCCCCACTAAACATTAAGAGTCTGGATGAGGAAAATTACTGCAAATACTTGGGTATCCTTCAAGCTGACAACATCAAGCACACTGAAGTCAAGAAAAAGATTAGTGAATATCAAGAGAGTGAAGAAGATCTTAAAGTCCAAACTCAGGAAATAGCGTGAAGGAAATCAACACCTGGGCAATTCCAGTCATTAGATACACAGCTGGAATAGTGGACTGGACTCAAGCAGAACTAAAAGCAATGGATAGGAAGGCCAGAAAAATAATGACAATGAATCATGCCCTTCATCCACGCAGTGACATTAACAGACTCTATCTACCAAGGCAAATAATTGGACGTGGAATACTGCAAGTACATCTGATGGTTGAAGAAATAAAAATGGGTTTGGAAGAATATCTGAAGGACAATGATGAAGATGCACTGAAATTAGTATATTGTTCTGTTCCAGTCTACTACCGTCCCTGCAGAAAAGGCAGGGACAAACCCTTTACAAAGGCAAAAGGCTGGAACTAAGCCTGCCAAATTTATTGACACAAAACAGAGCAAACTGAACAAAAGACGAACCACAAAACAGGAGCTATTCAAACGGTTGCCTTCAGCAAACCAGCCCTCCCACACATTCCCCTTTTAAACAGTTCAAGGCGTGGCTTCTCTCTGCCTCCTTCCAAGGTGCCCCATTGCCTTCCTCTGTTTACTCCTGATTGACTGCCTCCTGCGTTGGGTGTCCTTGAACAGGGCCAGCTGTGGGTCATCTTCATCCACGCTGTCAAGCTCACACAGCTGGGTCTGTGTAGTAACCAGATGAGAGGGGCCTGGCTGAGAGCTCTGCGAAGCCTCTTAACTGTCCTCTGCAGGCTCTCCAAACCCCTCCTCCTCCTCCTCCTCTGAATTGTCCGACCCAACTGCCGAACCCACAGGCTGACCCTGAATCACAACATATATCAGGAAGGCTTACTGACTATTAGAGAGACCAAACTGGCCTACAAAAAAGACCAAATGAAGAACAGAATAGAGGCATGGGAAGACAAAGCACTACATGGCCAGTACTTAAAAAAATAGCTGGGAAAGCAGATAATAACAAGACCTGGCAATGGCTAAGAGCAGGAAAGTTGAAGAAAGAGACCGAGGGACTAATTCTGGCTGCAGAAGACCAAGCCTTAAGGACAAATGCACACAAAGTCAAAACTGAGAAGACAGCAACAGACAGTAAGTGCTGCCTATGCAAAGAAGCTGAAGAAACAGTGGACCACCTGGTAAGCTGCTGCAAGAAGATCGCACAGATTGACTACAAGCAGCAGCATGGCAAAGTAGCAACAATGGTGCATTGGAAGATCTGCAAGAAATATCATTTGCCTGTAAGCAAGAACTGGTATGATCATATAATAGAGAAAGTAATAGAAAATGATAATGTTAAACTGCTCTGGGATTTCAGAATTCAAACAGACAAGCACCTGCAACATAACACCCCGGACCTAACAATTGTCAATAAGAAAGACAAAAAAGTCTGGATAGCGGATGTGGCAGTGCCTGGAGACAGCAGAATAGATGAGAAAGAACTGGAGAAGGTAACAAAATACAAAGACCTACAAATAGAAATAGAAAGACTGTGGCAAAGGCAAGCAAACGTAGTACCAATAGTAATAGTGCCTTGAGTGCAATCCCAAAACAACTGGAGCACCACTTGAACACCATTGGCATTGACAAATTCGCCATTATTCAATTGCAAAAGGCGGCCTTACTAGGGACTGCTTCCATCCTGCGACGATATCTATAATACCATCAAACATCCACATCTGCCTATCCCAGGTCATTGGTAAGGACTCAATAGGTAGACAAAAATGCCAAATCCAGTTTGAACATCTGGCTCAGTGTGCAATGAATAATAATAATAATAATAATAATAATAATAATAATAATAATAATAATAATAATAACAACAACAACAACAACAATAACAACAACAACAACAACAACAACAACAACAACAATAATAATAATAATAATAATAATAATAATAATAATAATAGTAATAAAAGTTGGAAGGGACAGAGGTCATCTAGTCCCATCCCCTGCTCAGGCAGGAAACCCTATACCATTTCAGACCAATGGTTGTTCAGTCTCTTCTTAAAAGCTTTCAGTGTTGAAGCATTCACAGCTTCTGGAGGCAGGTTCTTCAAATGATTAATTGTTCTAACTGTCAGGAAATTTCTCCTTAGTTCTAGGTTGCTTCTCTCTTTGGTTAGTTTCCATCCATTGCTTCTTATCTTGCCTTCAGGGGCTTTGGGGAAATAGCTTGACTCCTTCTTCTTTGTGGCAACCCCTGAGATATTGGAACACTGCTATCATGTCACCCCTCGTCCTTCTCTTCATTAAATGAGTTCTCAAGTGCCCCCTGTCCTCAGGTTCCCACCATGTTTTCCTCTGCCTGCCATAATCCTAATGTTCCTGCCTGTCCTTTTTCCCAAATTCTGTCTGACTCCCAGGCTGGACATCCATCAATCATTCTCACAGACACACCTATGCTTATTTACATTTCATGTACAAGTAAGAGTTTCACTTAAGATGCTTGTTGAATAAGCATTTTATAAAATCGGTATTTTAACAAATGCTTATTTCAGGATCCAATCAGTCACTGGGACCAGAGATTTAGTCTTTTGAGCTTTCGGACTCATGCTGAAGCCCATCCTCAGGGAACTTCCCTTTCTTCAAAATGTAACAGGTAGAAGACTGAACCTCTGGTTTTGGTAACCAATCCATATTGGATCCTGCAACATTATCCTGGAACACATATATTTGCCTTTATTTGTAATGCTTATTTCCTTTGTAAACGTTTAGCTATTTGTTCTAATCTGTCAGGAGAATGATATCACTGGAATGGAGAGGTAATGTAGCAAGTAGGGCCAGCAGTCATCAAAGCGAAGCCCTGTTGAGTTTTTCCAATATTCTTTGGAGGAGGCCTTGAATATTCTCTATAGTCACCAAGGAGAAAAGAATGCTTGGTTTGTGATTTTTTTAATACATTATTCATAGAGGTAACTTTTATTATAATTTCTTGATAAGAATATTCATATTAAGGATTGGTCCTTGGCATCCAAGAGTGTTATTTGATCACATTTTTGTACATGTTGACAATTGAAAAATGATTGTTCTATTAGAAAACTAAAAGACACAGACACAATCAGAAAAAAGGAAAAATTAAACGATGTGTAATGTAGCAGCATAACATTAAGAATAGAGAATAACACTGAAGATTGACAAGTGTTTGTGTCTAAGTAATTCCAACAAAGGTGAAAATGAATTTCCTGTCATTCTGAACTTAACTGAGTCTGTAGCATACAGCCTATTATAATATAAGAGAATTTTGAAAGGTTATCAGTCAAAACGCTGATGACATGCAGATATAAATAGCTGATGATGCAGTTATCTTGAAGTAAGTATTTATTTCAGCACATTGTGCCTCATCAGGTTTTTATTTCTAATATATGACAGAAACTGAGAAATCTACTTGGTGGAATCACAGAAAGCTATTAACATCCAGAAGTTAAAAAAAAGTGAGTGCTCAAATAGAATTGAACACCGTCTGATTCATCCAAGCCAACAAATCTGAGTGAGGAGAAACAGGCAATAACGTTTGCAAACTATAACTCAAAAAATTGATCACTTTAGTTTTAAAAATAACAATAGCAGTAAGTAATCACTGTTACCTCTTCTGGTAGAAAAAGATACAGTTGCATCTGCTGTCTTTGAGACTACTAGGAATGGCTTTAATTTGTCCTTTTACACTGCAGATGATTGAAAAGTAAATCTTGATATTTCAAGGTGTTAACTTGTTCAGTGCAGGAACCATTTAACTTCCAGCTAGAGATCTGATTATGTATCTTTTGATAAAGACCACCTGTTTTTGTTTTGGTGTAGTTGATATCCAATATTTCCTTTGAACAATATAAGCCAACATAGTAGAGAGGATAATCATATCATCAGCATAGAGGAAAACCATAATAGATCTATCCCACTTGGGAATTGAAATTGATGCTATTTCAGAGCCTGAGTTATGTGGTTCATATAAAGACTAAAAAGAAGGCCAGATAAAATACTCCTGCTTAATCCCTATCTGTATGGGAATTGGAGCAGAAAATCTTCTGAAAGAGCACATCTGACCTGCATTGAGGTGTTCTCACGCAGCATTATGATCAGAAAAAAGAGATGGTGGTCAATTGAGATGGCTGTCAATTTTGTTCAAAGACTAACCCTGGGGATTACATCAATAAAGGCTCCATAAACTACAAAACTAGTAAGAGTATGTTCCATTAGATGATGTAACACTATGCACAAATTGAGCGTTGATCAACCTGACTGAATCTAACTTATTCCTCTGCCAATATATTTTCTTGTATCAGTCTAATTTCCAATAAAGACGCCCATCGTATGATTTGCTAAATAGTCTTAAAAGGATAGTGAAAATTTGATGGGTAAGATTTATCATCTTTCTTATAAATAGACTCTGTGATTGAAGAGGTTCCATCTTTGTCATCTTGATGGAATGATCAATTCAGTATGAGTGAATAAGGAAGCCAGTACTTGAGCCAACCAATAAAAAAATATTATCTTTAATAACTCACATGGACTTCAGTCTCTCCCCCCCATACAGTAGTGGGCAAAATTGTGGAAAACTTTTGAGAAAAGTGTACAGTAGAAATGCCACCTTTGGTTAAGTTTCCACCAAATTTTCTTCTAATTTCTTTATAACTGTCATCTTGTTCACTTAATAATACTATTTTACATCACTTTCTAGGCAACCAGTCAACTCTTTGCACCATTACTTTAATTTTATTACATTTTACAAGCTCACTAAATGAAAGAACACATAACCAACTTGATACCGGTCACATAACACATTGACAAATGTCCTCCTCTCAGCTTCAATACATGACAACAATAATTGAATCCTACTGTGATCTGATTGGCTCATTGCCAAAACAAGATGACACCTGCTTGGCTCTCTAAACACTCATGCTCATTGGCTACAATCAGATGAAGGAAAGCTACCTGATATCAACCTAAGCAAGTTGTGCTTCCTTTTTCTGGTTATTTGGCTATAACTTTTCATACAATATAGTACAGATAATTGAACAAACTTTGTTGCATTACATTCTTGATTAAATTATCTCTCCATTGATATATAATTTTATGGTACTACTCCAAAAAAAGTGTTGTTATTAGCCATCAAACCTCAAAAATACACTTTTCCCAAAAGGTTTCCGCAATTTTGGCCACTACTGTATATACATACCGTTGTATTACCATTTTTAATTGCAAGGCAAACTTAGAGATTTCAGAGGGCCAATATGGGATGCACAACAGTAAATTAAGCAAAAATTAACTTTGACTTACCGTATTTTCCGGCATATAAGACGACTTTTTAACCCATGAAAATCTTCTCAAAAGTCGGGGGTTGTCTTATATGCCCAGTCATCTTATACGCCGGAAAATAGTACATAAATCAAGCAAGTGCCCCTGTTCTTGCAAAGCAACTTCAAGTCTCCTTAGTCCAGTCCCCCCTCCAATGTGACCCTCCCTTCCCACCCCCAAGAGCCGCTAAGCCCCTTCCCCTCCCCCTTGCAAATGCCAGACCCCGGGAGCGGCAGGAAGCCCCTCCCCCTCACCCAAGCAGCATCTGAGCATAAGCAGAGCATGCCCTGCTACCAACTATCTCTCCCGGCAGCCTGGACAGTGGTACTTGGTGGCCTGGTGCCCCTCTCTCCTGCAGACCATGCAGCAGCCCTCGCCAGCCGGCCTCGGCATGGCCGCCCCAAGCCCGGCTCTCCAGTGCATCTTCCGAGCCCACCTGGCCGACCGCCTACCAGGCGGGGCTTGGCTCCACACACGGCGGCTGCTTCGTCTGCAAATGCGCTCTCAAAGCCAGATCGCCCTTGGCTGTGCAGGCTGCCGAAAGGCGGGGACTCAGAGTTCTCGCAGTGGTTGCGGCTTCTGGCGTGCCATTTGCAGAGTCTGGCCTGGAAGAGCACGTCATGTGAACGCAGCTCTTGCATCTATTCCAAAGGGTGGGTAGAAGGAAAAGCCCCTTTGGGCTTCAAAAGGGCGGCTTTGCACCATCTGCATCAGACGGGGCTGAATCGGGCTTGTGTTGGAGACACGTGGCAACTGGCATGTGTGGTGATTCAGGGTCAGCCTGTGGGTTTGGCAGTTGGGTCAGACAATTCAGAGGAGGAGGGGGGTGTTGGAGAGCTTGCTGAGGATAGCCTTGAGGCTCCACAGAGCCCTCAGCCAGGCCCCTCTCATCTGGTCACTACTCAGACCCAGCTGTGTGAGCCTGACAGCGTGGATGAAGATGACCCACAGCTGGCCCTGTTCAAGGACGCCTGACGCAGGAGGCAGTCAATCAGGAGTAAACAGAGGAAGGCAATGGGGCACCTCGGAAGGAGGCAGAGAGAAGCCACGCCTTGAACTGTTTAAAAGGGGAATGTGTGGGAGGGCTGGTTTGCTGAAGGCAACCGTTTGAATAGCTCCTGTTTCATGGTTCGTGTTTCTGTTTGATCTGTTTTATGTTAATAAATTTGGCAGGCTTAGTTCCAGCCTCTTGCCGTTTTGTAAAAGGGTTGTCCCTGCCTTTTCTGCAGGGCTGGTAGTAGGCTGGTACAGAACAGCATGTAAGTATTTTCCAGCGTATAAGACGAAAAATCTTGAAAGTCTTCTCAAAAGTCGGGGATCATCTTATACGCCCAGTCGTCTTATATGCCGGAAAATATGGTAGATAAAATTGGTTTATTGCCAAAAGTTAGGTCTTGTAAAGAACAAGCTACAAAATGCAGAATGCATTTTTTCAAGCTTTCTAGTTCAACCTTTTCTTTTTAGATCTTTTAATTTTTTTCATATCTAATACAATGCCCTGCTAATCTTGTCTATTGATCTTTGTATAGACCTTTCAGCTAGTTTAATCTTCGGCTTCTATATACAAAAAAATAAATTTGAAATTATTTTTTATATTCTTAATTGCTGTTTGAATCAAGGGTACAACATTCAATTAGGCTAATCTTTCCTGATGTGATAATCATATAACATGAATAGAAATGGAAAAACTGAAAGGATTTCTCAAGTTCACTGAATAACAGGGGTTATTTGATAGAATAACCCGTGAACATGGAAATCTTTCTATTCCATTCAGTATATCAGAGCATTAGAAATTTGTCACAATAAAAGAGAGGCATGATCATTGTCCATCTGAAAAGTCAACTTCAAAACCAATACTTTTATTGGTTAAATTGGAGGATGGCAACACAAAGTCAATGATACTTACCTACTACCATTTCAAAATGTGAATATCCTTTGTGGTCCCTTTCAACAAAATGATTTATAATAAGATCAGATCTAATGCTTATTTGGGCCATAGTATAAATGACGAAGTCTGACTTTTGGGTCAAAAGCAACCAATATTAAATGAGAATCAAGAGCTTCACCATTTGCTCATCATAACATAAATTCATTAGCCTGTAGTCCAACATGCCAATATCAAATCCCCTAAAAAAATCTTAGTTATCATTAATTGGACTCAGCAGTCAAGAAGATGGAAGTCAGACATTAAATATAGAAAAGCTGTAGTAATCAACTTTTAAGCAATTGCTCAGTATGATTATATGTCTCTGAAACTACTTTCTACCAATATGCTGATGATGCTCAATTGAATTTCTTCCTAAAAAATCACAGTTGGATCTTGAAATATTCCCCAGATCTCCAGACTGCAAGGAACTAGTTGTAGAAGAATAGGATGAATTGAATTCTAACAAGATGGAAGTGTTGCTAATTCTTGGGACTGGACTTCAAGAACTGGGTGATACGTCTTCTTTTGCATTAATTATACTTCCTTTTACTTGAAGAGTATATTTTGAAAGTCTTCCTGCAGTCAGCACTGATTGAACAGCCAAATAACATCTATAGCAAAGGAGTGTTTGTACAGTATCTGGAGTAGGGAGAAACATGTTACCAGATTTGTTTATTTATGAAATTTATCTGACTACTTGAAACATCCAGGGTATAGGTGGCTTACAGTAAAACATGTGTGTTACATCAAGATTGATTATTGCAATCTAGTATTTCTGGGGTAACCCCTGAAAACTGCTCACAATTGGCAGCTGGCCCAGAAAGTAAATCTAAACAAACAGAAATCAAATATAAATAAAAAGCGTAAAATACAGATAAGTAAACAAGTGATCAAAAATGTCATGAAGGGGTTACAATTTTCTAATATATTGTTAATTACTTATGAATAATTGGATATATTATATTATTTTAAAAGTTTAAGAATTATTATTAGAATTTGAACTGAGAATACCTATTGGGAACCATAGAAAGCAAAATAAAAATCAGCCACTGAAATTGTATCCTACAATAAATGTAATTGATACTGAGAATCTATTCTAATGCAATCATCTCATAGTTAGAATATAGGTTCCATAAACCTAAACTCAAATACATGATACAAATCCTTGTATTAAATTCTAATTTAAGAATAGTTTCCTGTTTAAACTGAATTCTATATCAGATTTATTTTTATGGTGTGATGTTATTTTGGTTAACAAAGTACAATCATACAATTTGTTAACTATTTTTTCTAAGGAGGGAATGAAGCAACCTTTTCAGTAAGAAAGTTATATAACTTTGCAGCAGTTAACATAAAAGGTGAAGGTAAAGGTAAAGATTCCCCCACACATGTGTGCTAGTCATTTCCAACTCTACGGGCCAGTGCTCATAAAAAGCTAATTCAGTATACTTTGAAGGGACATATGATAGTAACCAAAAGATATTTATGCAAACTATATGGAAGTGCTATCCATTTTGCAGAACTATCAGAATGTACTGTTGGAACTGCCACATCACACAATGTTGTAACAAAAGAGTACAGAGTAGAGTAATTATGGGGCCTGCAGGATAAATTGTACAAGGAATGGTTAAGGGAACCAGGTATGTCTAGCCTAATGAAGAGAAGAATTATGGTGTCACGATAACTATCTTCCAGTACTGAAGGACCTGTCACAGAGAAGTGGGGGCTATTTATTCTTCAAAGCTCCTGAGGGTAGAATAAGAAGAAATGGTTGGAAGATTACTAAAGAAAGATCCAACTTTGAACTAAGGAGAAGCTTCCTGACAGTAAGAACCAATAGAACTGACTGACTCCTGGAGTTTTGGGTATACCATTGCTGGAGGTTTTCAAGAAAGGATTGGAAAACCATGCATCCAGGATGATATTAGGTGTCCTGCCATGGGTAGGGGGTTGGACTGGAAAACCACCAAGGTCCCTTCCAGCCCTATGATTCAATGGTTCTATAACTACCCATTTGCTTTCCAAATCCAATTCAGTGTGTTTATTTTAGTATGCAAAGACTTAGATGTTTAGGCCTATATTATCTGCAGAATTGACTAATTCCATTGTTCTGTGCTGTGTGGTCTTCACTTGGATGCCTGTCATGTTTTCTGCTTGGACATGTCCAAGATAGATGATACATTTCTGCTTTTCTGGTGGTGGGGACTTTATATATAATAAATTGCTACTGAAGTTGAGTAGGTATTCTTTCCTTATTAAAATTTAAGCAGAAGGTTTAACACTTTTTGCAGCAGTTTTAAAAAAGTCCTACAATCTTAAAGGGCTACTTTGTTGTGACGTCATTAAAGGAACTTTTTACAAAACTCCATTTCTTCCCAATGGGAAACTGCTTTACTTCAGTGGACCTTTGAACATGCACAGAATTCCATTGTTTGCAAGAAAAATTCTGGAAGAAAGGCTTTACATGATGCAAAATGTCCCATCACAGAGAAATGCACTATCTGGTGCATAAAAGTACAGTAGATGACCTGCCAGATAATGGGTACCTTGGGCGTCTGTAACATAAAGCACCCAGCACAAATCACACCTGTCTCATCCAGTCAAAATATATCTATGGACCTACCTCTTTTTCTCATTCTTGTTCTCTTCGTGGTGGTTGCCGTAGCTCATTTTCCTGAGTGTTGGAGGAGCTCGGTGTGATAGCAATCCATGGCAATAAAGGGAAGACATACAAGGAATGTCAGAAAGAAGCAGAACAACTAGGAGAGGGAAAGAGGGAAAAGAAGGAATGGAATAAAGAGTGTAATTTAATTGTATAATTGGATGAATGAATTAATGTATTTGTTTTAATAATAAATGCAACAATTCTATGGATGTGATTCTGGGAACCTGAAATTTCTTTTTCATTAGAAACTCCTTTTGCCATTTATGTTATAAAATTGTGTTTTGATATGTCTTGGTTTAATATAGTTGGATAAAAGTGCTACCTAACAAAGAGGGACTGTTGGCGTTAAGCATTAACAAAATATTTAAAATCATTGCAGCTTTTAAAAGAGAGCACATTTAAAAGAGAGCACAAGAGAGCACATTTGGATTTCCAGAAATATTTTGTGTGACTACATATTAATTACTAAAATAGTGTAAGACTTATCTCAGTGCACTACTGTCATCACTTGATACAAAGTCAGATATTTAATATTAAACTTAACATCTGGCAATAAGAATGTTCTAATGAGTTACTTTTTAAAGAATTGCCTATCTGCTGGATAGAGTTTAAATCCACTTAGGCACATTAAAACTCTTCTGGATTGTTTGAAGGCATTTTTATATGAAAAATAGGTCAAGCTGTAAAAAAGCATTAACACCTTTAGAAAAAGAGAAGCACATGAAATTACTATTTTTTTTATCAAAGACAAGAGTTGGCATAGATGAATGTAGAACTTGTATTTCTTTGCAGAAATACTGTCTGTCTAGATTATCTGTTTGTTAATTAAATCCTCAACTGTGAGACAATTTTCACAAGAACCTGGGTTTAATTTATTTTGAAAGGGAACCACTTCAGTTGTATGGACTTGAAACCTAAATTTTGAACATAATTTAGCATTCAAGCCATGGCATTCTTGTAATAAACATATGGATATAAGAGTAGGGTAAGCCAGGAAGATCCTTAATAAAGGTAGCACAGTTGTAGATTGTCTACAAGATTCTCAAACCAACTAGTATACAACTTCACCAGTGTTTTAAATCAGTGTAACTCTCTATTCAGCAATGTCAGTGAAAATGTGCACTTTCTGTGCATCTCAAATTCAGAATTGGAAGCTATGCTTCCACCACGCTACTGATTTCCCCAACTTTCAAGACAGAAAGAACATCTTAGTTAATTAAAGACCACTGAGTCTTTTCACAATGTTTATGTTGCCTCATCAATGAAGTCTATCAAAGTCTTCTGTACCATCTTTTAGGTAATATCAAATGAATGAAACCAATCCTCTCAAAATAAACTGCATCTGCTTATGTGTTTCTTTAAATTTTACAGAAATATCTTAGGGATTTTATTTACAAATCACTGACAGTGAAAGCAACAAAGAAAATGAAAAATGACAACTTCTGGTGCACTCAACAACTTTTTACTAAGTTTCTTAATGAAATGGCACACCTCAAAAGAATGGCCATAAGATACAATTATCTACTTGTGAACCATATAGAGATTTAGCATTCCATCTCAAGACAAAACCCTAATTAGGAACTGCAATTCTAAGGTTTTTTTTTAAAAAAAAAGCAAATAAAAGCAAATAAAATTAGCATAACTTCTAATTGGGACAGTGTATAACTTGTGCTTTGTAACAATTTGTAATTTCAGCTGATTTAAGGATCATAAATTGGGACGAGAAGTAAGCAATTAGCATTTGTTTAAATGATAGCAATGTGCTGTAAATAATATTCTTAATTGGGTTTGCAAGATTAAAATTCAGGCTTGTTGCTTCTCTCCCCCCCCCCCACAAACACCCTGCCAAATCAACACCTTCTTTCTAGAGTTGCAATGTGGTATATTCACAATGCTACCTCTAAATGAATGTCAACTTGTTTTACCTCGACTGGAGCCGATCGATACTTTATTAGGCTGAATTGTCTTGTGCCCATGCAACCTTGAAGCTGTGGCTTAATTACCACCCGTATTATGCAGTGGCTGCAAGAGCTGGGCTCAGCTGTGTCCATTCTAAACAAAAGTCATACACATTTACCTATGTTTAGGAAATATATATTACAGACTGAAGTTATGGAATATTTGATGAGTTAACTTTCCTGAGGATGCCAACTTGTTTCATAATGTAAAGGTTTCCCAAGTCACACCTTTAAAAACTTTCACAACACTTTGGGTAAGAATAGTAGCTGCAATACACTAGTGTTTATTTCACTGACTTTTATTAACTCATTTAAAATTATTTTGAAATTAGCAGAAGACAAGAAACCAACAATATTCATCAGGAAAGAAAAGATGGAAAAAGCGCACATTACAATCATGACAAATGACATCTCTCGTCACAGAGTCATGTTTCCTCACTAGACTGATTTGTCATCCTCATTTTTGACATTTTTCATCCTGCTATGAAATCACATTGACAGAATAAGATATTTCTGCACTTAGGAGTGGACTACGCAAGATGGCTCCTTGCCTCCATTTATTTTTTGTTTTATGGCTACACATTTTGATTTGTAAGCTCTTCAGTGCTCAAGTCACAATTCCCTTCCATTTGCAAAATGAAAGCTTATTCTGTGCTGGGCTTGGAAAACAGCAATGTGGTTGTGTTAATATAGAAACAGTTTATTGCAAGAGGAAAGTTGCATCACGGGTTCAACTTGGTTTCCCCTGGGGAGGAAATCCTATTCTAAAATGAAGAATAGAATTATTCACTCAAGCTAGAGACTGGCATTTCCACATATCTTGAATGAGCAATTTCAGAACCCCTGAACACTACCTATGTTGGTTGAAGATTATGGGATTTGTATTTAAAATAGTCTAAAGTAGATTTGGAATTTAGAAATGTATAGGTAAGACTGGAAATTTGTAGGTAAGACTGTGCTGAGTAAAAAGGAACATACAGAAAGCAAAAAAATGGCTGTTGTACAGTAGAATAGAGTTGAACAATACAGTCTCCCAGAATCTTATTTTGCCACCTGGCATGCTAAGATTGTAACAACATGGAACTACTTTCCAGGTTTGGGGATAGTTTTTACAAGAGAAATTAAAACTGCTTGCCTCTGGGAAGTCTTTTTCTACCACACTTTAACACCCCCACATTTGGAAGGATGATCATTCAACAATTGCTTACAATAGTATGGAAACTGTTGACACTGATTGGATAGTAGAAGATTCAGAACAGACAAAATGAAGTACTTTGTCACAGAATTCATAGTAAACCTGTGGAATGTACTAGTACAAGATATAGTGATGGCTGTCAAGCTGGACATTGTTAAAAGGGATTAGACTAACAATGACTAACTACTAATCAAGGACACTTTAGAGCTGTATGCACAGTTTTGAACTAGAAATCTGACAATCCTATGAATGAAACACCTATTAAAACTGTTTTGCATAGTAACTCATTCACTAATTTAGGTAGCAACACTTTACCTCCCCTAGCTTCTGAGGTATCTTTCAGGAGTTCCACTTGAGAGAAAAGGTTTCTTTACTAGTCAGAACTTCAAGATTCCAAACTATATGAAGCACCTTGACAGAAGTGTTTTGTTGGCTCTTTACCTCAATAAAAAGTATCATATCACCTCTGCAGTACAAAACACCAACATCAGAAGCAATATTCTCTTTAGCACTTCTTATTTAGGAAGTCAGAAATTTTTCTGAATTCATATCCTGTTTGAAGGATTATCATAATCAGCTGACCTAGTTAGCCATTTTAGGAACAGAATATTAAACTACAGGTAGTTATCCCTTTGATCTATTGAAGCATGGTTCTTCATATATTGCTAAATTCTTAAAATATATAAAACACTTTGTTTGCTATAATTGGAAATAATTTTTGACTCATGAAAATGAAATGCATGGGTCAGCTGTAATAGTTTCAACCTATCTTTACATTTTGTATGTCCTTTTCTTTTTATGCTGCTAAGTATTTCTACTCTATTTAATGTTTTCGGAAACTGCATGTTAATTATTTATCATGTTATTATTGTAGAAGAAGAGGAGACTGAGGTGGAAGATAGAGTTAAATGTGTCACCAGTTTAGAGTCATTGTGTTGCCATAAGTTCACCCCCTATGAATTATCTGACCCTTAACTAACGCCAATTTAGCTTTGACATTTAGTTAACTAGATTCTTGTGTATTGTAACAATAATAATAAACTCTTCTATGCTTTAAATTCAATGAATGCCGCTGGTTATTTGTACTTGACAACTACACTGCCAATTATTTTTTTCTGACAAAAATTACAGGTAGTCCTTGACTTATGATTGTTTGTTTAGTGACCATTAGAGATTACAACGGACATCCCTGGGGCTATTTATGACTCAGCTTTGATTTTTAAATGGTTTCTTCCTCCCCCAATTATTAGTCACATAATTGCATTTTGGGTGCTCAACAACTGGCTCAAAATTATTGTTATTTTCAGCATCCTGTGGTCACTAAATATGCCTGCTAAACAAACTCCTGCAATCTCCTTTCCTCCAAAATCTGATATAATTTAACTCTAAATCTATGCAACTCAAAGCTTTGAGGGGGAAAGGATAAACTACAATATTTATTGAATCAATGAAGAATAGTTTGGAAAGATAGACTATGGAAAAAATGAAATTTACTATGAAATTTGTGATACTTTAATAACTTGAACATCCATGGCTTATTGAGTGTATATGGTATAGTTTTATGATGAACCTGGACTTTTTTGTTCTTTTTTTCTCAACTACTTCCTGGCTTAATTTGCTATTCCAATGAATGACCTCTTAAATCATATAGGAAGCTTTGTAAAGATAATTTTCACTTATAATAATCTCTGTAATATTATTTGTGAAACCTTGCTGTTAATTGAACTACAACTTAGTTAAGGAATAGAAATTTTTTTAAAGGTGACTTTTCAATTTGTCTTAATTTTTTTGAGGATTTTAAGAATTTTGGATCTGTGTTTTGGAAATATTACAAACAAGGTAATTTCCAGAAAGAAATAATAACATTGTAACATTGTTATATATATATATATATATATATATATATATATATATATATATATATATATTCTGAGGTTTTCGCGGGTGTTCGTATGTGGATCTTTGGTTATTCGGGTTTTTCCCCGCATAGAACCAGCCCACCCACTCAAAACACACCCCCACCACCCAATCAGAACACACCCACCATTCAAAACACACTCCCACCCAATCAGAACACACTTACTCCCCCACCCAATCAGAGCACACCTCCACCCACAGAACACACCCCCTCTGGCAGTTTAAAAAAGAGGAACAAACAGCCACATGCTTCTCCCAGAAGAAGGAAGCAGAAGCCACCAGCCTGATGAAGACGGATGGGATTCCGTCGAATCCCATCCCATGTTATATATATATAACATTGTTATAATAACATTGTTTTATATATATATATATATATATATATATATATATATATATATATATATATATATATATATATATGTTAACATTTCACACACACACACACACACACACACACACACACACACACACACACACACATATATATATATATATATATATATATATATATATATATATATATATATATATATATATATATATGGAAGTGGGTACTATAGCTTAACACATACTAGAACAACTAAATATTAAGATAGAGGACTCAATTGACGAACAGATCCAGCCAACGGAAAAATCAGAAAAGGGTGTGATGACATTGAAAATAGAAAAGACTTTTTACATAAATCAGAAGAAATTTGAGGAAAAGGTAGAACAGACTGAATGGAAGATAAACCTATCAGGACAATTGTGGGAAATTGGAGTAATACAGAAGTGATTAAATGAATACAAATGGGCTAGTTCTTAAAAAAAAACTGTAACCAAATGGTCTTTCTTATTCCAAATAATACATATAAATAATACATAGAGGGAGAATTGTTTGAAGATTCAAATGTACTGACATGGAAGGTCAGTTGGCAAAGGAAGAAAGCCAGAGTAAGGCTGAAAGAAACTAGGGTTTTGATCGATTAGAGGGGATTTTATACTACTGATTAGAGGGTTGGATATGGTGAAAAATAGATAATTTTTAGAAAATAAAGTAACATTATAATTGAATAGGTAAGATGTGTAGTAAGACAAACAGACTTTTAGTTTAATATGGTAGAAAATAGATATCTTTTAGAAAATAGAATAAGATTATGTGCAAATAGATAAGATGTGTATTTAGAATATTAGATTTTGTAATGAAAAGGGAAAAATGTAGAAGTTGAGATGAGGGAAACTTTGATCACCTAAAGCTTGGAAATTATAAATACCAAATGTTAATTTGAATATTGATGGGAAATTAAAGCCTGGGAAAAAAGCAATAACAGGACATTGATTGTATGTAAGGATTGAATGCAAACACAATTAAGATATGTATAAGCTAAAAATATTAATAAATGTAACAAAGATGGTTTTTACTTAGTTGATAATAATAATAACTATATTAGCCTAATATGAGATAGTAGATATTAAGGGAAAAAGGGAGGAAATATCTGATGTTGTAACTTGAGATTTGTGCTAAATATTTATGTATGTTACTCAATTGTTGATTACCCAGTCACCACATTGCTTTTTAAATGTTTAATTGTAAAATTAGAAAACTAATAAAATATATTGTTACACCCATTGAGGATGGGTGGGTACAGTGGGTACAGACTATAGCTTAACACATACTTACTTTAATATATTTTTAACAAAATGTTTTGGGGAGGTTGGTGGGCTTCTATGTTTTTCTTTTTCTTTTTTTACTGTGGATATGGCACCCAGTACACTTTGCCTATTTTTCTTGCTTCAAAGTGGTGAGATTTGATGGTGAAATGTAATGCAGAGTCATGGGAGGTAGGGAGTCTTTCCCAAGGAGCAAAGAGGCAGCTCAGCATAGGATCTTTGGTATTCAGGAAGAGAACCAGGGTAGACCCTCTCTAACTTTTCACAGACTATATCTAATAGTTATGCAGATTTGTGTTTTAGTCTGACATGATTCTTGTCTATACATGAGCAACAATAAAGAAACTGCAGTAACTTTTTGTATCATTCTTGGTTTCTTGTGCCTGACAGATTCCATCTCACAACTGTCGACTGTTTCCTCTTCTGCAGATTGCCATATATTAGTGGGTATTGCATCAGTTCCTGTACCTTCCTGACTTAGCATTGACAAGAGTACTGATAAAACTTCATCTTCTTGGGCTACAGATTCTTTTAAATAGAGAGTATCTTCTAAGATTTCTTGGATGTTGACATCTTTATTGCATAGTGTTTCAATATACTCTTCAGTCTTTCTTTAATTTCCTTTGGATTGGTTACTATCTATCCATTGGTATTATTTAGCATACCAATTTATTAGGAATTTAAACTGGGATCCTATGCATATCAGTATACTAATAAGCCCCATATGACTTTTTCTTTGAGTGTCTTTTTAACTGTGCAACTGAAATATGATAGTTCATTTACCAAAAATTTGTGAGATGGAGTCTGTTAGGCACAGGAAACCAAGAATGATACAAAGAGTTACTGTAGAGTAGTTTCTTTATTGTTGCTCACCTATAGACAGCAATCATGCCAGACTAAAACAAAAATCTGCATAGTTATTAGAGACTTTATATACAGTAAAGTGCAAACTATTATACAATATCCTCAAATTGCTAAGCACATTGTGCTTTAGATTGTAAGCCGCCCTGAGTCTTCGGAGAAGGGCGGGATATAAATGGGATTTTAAAAAAATGTTGAAAAAGGTGGAAAGAAAGAGAAGAGGACAATCAGCAATAAGATGGATGGACTCTTTTAATTGATAATAGATGCTCTATTGGAAGATTGTAACAGAGAAAATTTAACTATACGGTTATTAAAACTCAACACCAATTTTATGGCAAATCAAATCAATCAATGTAGTTTTATATCATGACCAACAATTTAATTTGTAAAATAATCATAATTTAAGACATAAAATTGCATTTCTGTTGATTATATTATTATTTGTTGTTGTTAGTTGCAAAGTTGTGTCCCACCCATCGCGACCCCATGGACAACATTCCTCCAGGCCTTCCTGTACCATCTTCTGGAATCCATTTAAGCTCACGCCTACTGCTTCAGTGACTCCATCCAGCCACCTCATTCTCTGTCATCCCCTTCTTCTATTGCCCTCAATCTTTCCCAGCATTAGGCTCTTCTCCAGTGAGTCCTTCCTTTTCATTAGGTATCTGAGTTTCAACTTCAGGATCTGGCCTTCTAAAGAGCAGTCAGGGTTGATCTCCTCTATATTATTATAGCCAGCATTATTCATAGATATGCATACATTAGCAATTCAACTAAATTATGAAAAAAAACCTGATATGATTTTGAGAAATATTTTTTAAAGGCAACAAATTTATGGAAAAAAGGCAAGCCATACAAATGTCACATCTCTCAGAGATAAGAAGTGCAAAGGAGTGAAGATTTAGGAAATAAATCTTGGTGATATAGGCATGCTCAATCTTTTGTATGCTATAAAGTTAAGATTCTGCATTCCTTTTACAGCTTTAAAATATTGGATTGCAGGTTTCTTCCTTAGACTATTTCCGAATTCAATTAGCAAGCACAACTGTTTGAGGCCGAATCTAGCAGTTTGAGTCCAGGGAATGATTGGGATCCAGAGATGTATCTGACACAAAGCAGGCCCTAAACCAAGGGATTAAAGAAGTCAGAGGTCAAAAACTTGTGGAAAACACATTTCTCCTTTTTATTCCAAGTTCTACATTGGATATTTTACTTTCACTATACTACATGTTAGGATCAACCATCAACAATAAAGGAAAAAGCAGTCAAGAAATATGCCAATGTAACACTTGGTAGAGCAGCCATGAAGGCCTTATAAAAGGTATTCAAATGTGTCAATACCTGGAAAGATCAGAATTGTGCAAGCCATTGTACCCCCTTTGATTACCCTATGGAATTGAAAGTTGGACTGTAAAGAAGCAGGATATGAAGAGTATTGATGGCTTTAAACTTTGGTGTTGGAGAAGACTCCTGTGAATACCATAGAAAACCAAGAAAACAACTAAACTAAACAGCGGGGACAGTGAGTTAATTGATACAGAACATCCCTGTCCCCGGCAATCTAAAAATTATAGGTCTATCAATGCATGTAACATATATGTGTGTGTGGACAAGAATATCAACCTTGCTGTCAAGCAAAATCAAGCTTCTATTAGCAAGTGCCACACAAAGTGCACTAACCAAATAGGTGTAAGACAATAGGGGAACTCAGGCACCACACAGGTTATGTAGAAAATAAACACAGGGTCAGTCATAAAGGACTCAAATGTCTATGCACAGAGTATGAACAGCAAACAGGGTGAACTAGAAATTCAGGTTAATGAGGGCAGATATGATATTGTTGCCATTATGGAAACATGGTGGGATGAAACCCACAAATAGAACACACAGCTAGAGGGATTTAAATTATTTAAAAGAAACAGACCAAATAAAAGAGGAGGTGGAGTGCTCTCTATATAAGAAATAATTACATCTCTACAGAAATAGAGCATAACAATAATGAAAACTGTAAACTTGAATGCATTTGGGTCAATATAAAAAAGGGGGGGATGATATTGCCATAGGTGTATACTATAGGCCACCCAACCAAACAGAGGAAATAGATGAACTTTTTTGCTAGTCAGCTAACTAAGATATGTAGGAAGCACTTCACAATAGTAATGGGGGAGTTTATCTACCCTGACATCAACTGGGAGACAAACTCTACACCGAGTGGAAGATCCAACAAATTCCTGACAAGCCTAGCAGACAACTTTGTCACCCAAAAACTAGAGAAGGGAACTAGGGGATTAGCCACTTTGGATTTAATTCTCAGTAACAGAGATGAAATAATAGAAGGTGTTTGAAGCCATATTGGAATTGAACATTATGGAAGCACAAGCAACAGAACATTATGAAAGCACAAGCAACAGAACAAAAGGGACGTGGTGGCTCAGTGGGTTAGGATGCTGAGCTTGTCGATCAGAAGGTCAGCAGTTTGGCGGGTCGAATCCCAAGTGCTGTGTAACAGAGTGAGCACCTGCTACTCGTCCCAGCTTCTGCCAACCTAGCAGTTCAAAAGCACATAAAAATGCAAGTAGAAAAATAGGGACCACTACAGAGGGAAAGTAACAGCGTTCTGTGCGCCTTTGGTGTCTAGTCATGCCGGCCATATGACCACGGAGACGTCCTCAGACAAGCACTGGCTCTTTGGCTTTGATACAGAGATGAGCACCAGCCCCTAGAGTTGGAAACGACTAGCACGCATATGCGGGGGAACCCTTACCTTTACCTTTACCTTTACCTTTAAGCAATAGAACACAGTCAAACTAGAGTCTTGGACTTTAAGAGAGCTAATTTCAATGAACTTAGAGAGGGCTTGGGAAGGATTCCATGGACGAGAATTCTCAAGAGGAAAACAACTCAAGCTTGGGAAATTTTGAAAAGTGAGATAATAAAAGCCCAGTCTAGCACAATACCAATGAAGAGGAAAAATAACAACTCTCAAAAGAAAATAGCATGGCTGCATAAAGAACTCTCTGACAAATTGAAAGATAAAAAGGATAAGTATAGAAAGTGGATTAAGATACAGGAGGATCTGGACAGACTTGAACACTGGGCACTGTCTAACAAAATGAAATTCAATGGTGAAAAAAGTAAGGTTCTTCATTTAGGTAAGAAAAACCAAATGTAGAGGTATAATATAGGGCAGGGGTGTCAAACTGCTGGCCCGTGGGCTGGAGCATGATGGAGAAACCACACCCATCCCATTGCTGGCAATGGGAAAAAGTTCCGATACGTCGCACGACGTCACATGACGTTGCGAGTTTGACATGTCTGGTATAGGTGGTACCTTGTTCAATAGTAGTAACTGTGAGAGGGATCTTGAAGTCCTAGTGGACAATCACTTAAATATGAGCCAGAAATGTGCTGCAGCTGCCAAAAAAGCTAACACAGAGCTAGGCTGCATTTACAGAGGGATAGAATCAAGATCATGTGAAGTAATAATACCACTTTACAATGCCTTGGTAAGGCCACACTTGGAATACTGCATCCAGTTTTGGTCACCACAATGTAAAAAAGATGTTGAAACTCTAGAAAGAGTACAGAGAAGGGCAACAAAGATGATTAGAGGACTGGAGACTGAAACATATAAGGAACGGCTGCTGCAATTGGGTATGTCTAGTTTAATGAAGAGAAGGACTAGGGGTGACATGATAGCAGTGTTCCAATATCTCAGGGGCTGCCACAAAGAAGAGGGAGACAGGCTTTTCTCCAAAGCACTCGAAGGCAGGACAAGAAGCAATGGATGGAAACTGATCAAGGAGAGAAGCAACCTGGAACTAAGGAGAAACTTCCTGACAGTTAGAACAATTAACCAGTGGAACAACCTGCCTCCAGAAGCTGTGAATGCTCAAGTACTGGAAGTTTTTAAGAAGAGACTGTACAGCTATTTGTCCGAAATGGTATAGGGTTTCCTGCCTGAGCAGGGGGCTGGACTAGATGACCTCCAAGGTCCCTTCCAACTTTATTATTATTATTGTTGTTGTTGTTATTATTATTATTATTACAAACCGATGGAGAACATTTATCTACTGTATGTGGTTACAAGGAGCTGAAAATGACTTGATGGCACATAATCAATCAAACACTTCAATTAATTCAAATATTATTCATTATTCAAAATATTGAAAAAATGGCTGAAATCTTCTAATGTTGATGTTCTCCTTATGAAATCTCAATAATTTCCGATTAGAACATATGTTGTTTCAACATCTTTAGCAAGATCACATGATATCTCATGGGTGCCAAAGTTTTGGGTGATTTTGTGGTTTCTCAAGGTTTTTGTACAGTGGGCTGCTCACTTCACTAGCAACATCCCATGATGGTGTCCAACTCCTGAAATATTGCTGATTCCTATTTTACACATTTGTTTGGCTTTCCTTAAGTGTCAAATTAGGTCATATATATGTAATGCAATAAGTCCCTGGTTCACTTCTTGAATTTTTTAACTAGAGCTGGAAAAGACCACCAGTTGAAACTCTGAACAGCCATTACAAATAAACATTGGAGAAATTTAAAATAACCTACCCACTACAAGGCAACAGTGTCCCTAAGTAATCCTTCATTACTCTAAAACACTCCCTCCCTGGTAGATAATATTGTCTATAAATTGCCATCCCTATCAATAGCAATGAAATGGCCCCAGCAATCTAACACCTAAGGGTCACTTGCTTTTATTTTACCCTAGAATGCACTGGCTATGAGCAAAGACTCCTCTTTTGTGCTCATCCACAAAGAATATTTTGCTACCATATGGAAAACATTCCTTTCCTTCTCCTTCTTCTCCTCAACTATCTACTTTTTTCAGCTGGAATACAAAAGATGCTGCACAAGCCATTTGACTGAAGTCACTGTTATATATAAATTGTTTAAAATTACTAAGTTATTTTTCCAAATTAATGGGAACAAAACCTATCAGCCAATGAAGGCATCCAAGTACAAAATGCCCATATGGGCTGTGAATTCCCAAAATAGCCTCATGGTATTACTGATTAGCAGATCAAAGAATTCTTATCACTGCAACCTCAAAAATGTGGAATATGTATGCAATATATGTATAGTCAGTAAAAGAAAAATATTCTGGATTAGATGAGCCTATTGTCTTTTTAAAAATTGTGATATGGAGAAAAGTGGCTATGTAAAAATATTAATTATCTATTCTTAGGAATTTTCATTACCTCCCTCCCTTCCAAATGATACTTCTATTTTTGACCGACAATATCTATAATTAAATGAAGGCATGAAAGATCTCCGAAAACTAGGAATCATGAAAATTGAAGACTGGAAAGATTCTGTAGCAAGTATATTACAAAGATATGGAAACTCTGGCAATCTTTTCCACATTGATTAAAAAAAAGGAGAGGATTATGTTCTTTCATTCTGTCTTGATCGCTACTCCCTATGGCACAATGATTGTGACAGTTTAGTTATTATAGTGTGACATATAACTACAATGCATCCATGTACCCAAAATATTTCTTATACTTATAGAAGAGTAGCCATGCAGTTTTTCTCTGGCCTTTACGAATTCAGTCCTCACAATCTTGTCCTGCCCAAATTGGCCAATGGTCACTTTGCATCATCTACTGTCAGGATATTCAGTGGAATGGGTTGTTGTTCTGGAATGTACACATCTGGAATATGTCAGAATAAGATGCTTGTACTATTTTTGGTACTATGAAAAACTAAGCCTAAATTTGCAGTTACAGTTGCCATCATTAGGGACGTGGTGGCTCAGTGGGTTAGGACGCTGAGCTTGTCGATCAGAAGGTCGGCAGTTGGCAGGTTGAATCCTGAGTGCCGCATAGCAGAGTGAGTGCCTGTTACTCGTCCCAGCTTCTGCCAGCCTAGCAGTTCGAAAGCACGTAAAAATGCAAGTAGAAAAATAGGGACCACTACGGTGGGAAGGTAACAGCGTTCTGTGCGCCTTTGGCATCTAGTCATGCCGGCCACATGACCACGGAGACATCCTTGGACAAGTGCTGGCTCTTCAGCTTTGAAACAGAGATGAGCACCGGTCCCTAGAGTCGGAAACAACTAGCATGCATGTGCTTTACCTATGTAAGCTATGTTGAGTCAATAAATCTTTGTATTTATGTATTTATAAACATAAAAGTGGCCACTGATAAATAGAACAATATAACTTTTCTATTTTAGATGGTATCCAATGTTTTTCAGTCTTAGCAAGGCTGGCTGGAGAATTGTGGGCATTGCAGTCTACTCATCTTAAAGGTGCTAAGTAGAGAAGCACTGTGATATACCATTCAATATTAAAAGAAGAAGATTCTTTCAGTAATGTGACATGTTACCTTTATTAAAGTCTGAAACTGACCCTCTTTTTAGTTATTTAACTACATGTGATATCCAATTTGATTCAAATTAAATTTTATGATATATAATTTAAACTTTCCTGATTTCTTGCCAACTCCTTCCTGCCAAACTGAGATTAGAAAAAGAAGGGCACCAAGTTTCATCTAGCAGTAATGAAGACGTCTTTCTTTTTACTGTGTGAGCAGATGTCAGAAAGAAAGCAGCTATGGATAACTGCTTCATGTCCATATGCATGTCCAATTCTGCCAGGAATCCTAGCTCTTTGCTTGTCCCAAATCTGTGATGATACCTGCTATTTCACCCCCTATTCCACCTAAATTTAGAAATTTATATAAATTATTCCAATGATGTCTAGATTGCCCATAATAGCAGATAGGAATACTCCTTCCCATCCTTTTCCTTATTCAAAGGAGATTTATTTTTCATTTCAGCATCTGGAGCTTTCATATTAACAATGTCCCCACCCTTTTTTAAAGCCTGTATGGACCATGAACACTTCTGTATGTATTTGCTTGATTGTGAAATTGAGAAGCTTTACCAGGGGTTCAGATCACACTTAGGGGAAATGTTTTTGAGATCACACCAGCAAAATGCTGTGGGTATATTATACTTGGACTTCAGCAAGGCATTCCACAAAGTAGACCACAACCTACTTCTTGGTAAACTATAAAAATGTGGGATAGACAGCATCACCACCAGATGGATTTGTAACAGGCTGACAAACTGTGCTCTATGAGTAGTTCTTAATGGTACTACATCTACATGGAAGGAACTAAGCAGTGGGATACCACAAGTTTCCATTATAGGCCCAGCACTTTTCAATATCTTCATAAAACATTTAGATGAGGGAATAGAAGGGGAACTCATCAAATTTGCAGATGACACTAAGCTGGCAGGAATACCATATTTTCCGGCGTATAAGACGACTGGGCGTATAAGACGACCCCCTACATTTCCTGTTAAATTATAGGATTTGGGCTATACTCGCCGTATAAGACTACCCCTCTTCCAACGCACACCAAATAAAAATTAAAAAACATCAGATTTGATTTTAATATGGTAATTTTAATTCAAATGCTTATGACATGCAGGTACTTAGTAGGAAAACTGTTACTTATAAACATAAGGCTGTTTGTCATCAAACATGTAAACATAAAACAGTGCAAGTGGATTAAACTTAACAATAACAATAATAATAACAATAACAATAAGTTGGAAGGGACCTTGGAGGTCATCTAGTCCAACCCTCTGCTAAGGCAGGAAACCCTATACCATTTCAGACAAATGGCTGTCCAGTCTCTTCTTAAAAACTTCCAGTGTTGGAGCATTCACCACTTCTGGAGGCAGGTTGTTCCACTGGTTAATTGTTCTAACTGTCATGAAGTTTCTCTTTAGTTCTAGGTTGCTTCTCTCCTTGACTAGTTTCCATCCATTGCTTCTTGTCCTGCTTTCAGGTGCTTTGGAGAAAAGCTTGGCTCCCTCTTCTTTGTGGCAGCCCCTGAGATATTGGATCACTGCTATCATGTCACCCCTCACCCTTCTCTTCGTTAAACTACACATACCCAATTCCAGCAACTGTTTCCTATTTTCCTAATTCACTTTTTCACTTTTCCTAATTCACTCTAAAGCTTTCCCTGCGCAGAGCCTTAAGTAACACCAGCTGCCTGCAATTAGTGCAGGTTCGCATCCCACCAGGCTCAAGGTTCACTCAGCCTTCCATCCTTCTGAGGTAGGTAAAATGAGGACCCAGATTGTTGGGGGCAATAAGCTGACTTTGTAATAATGCTGCTTGTGTGTGTGTGTGTGTGAAAGCTCTAATAAGCAGGCATATACATAGAATGAAGGCTATTGCTAACCACATTGATTTGTGCTTTAAATTGTAAGCCGCCCTAAGTCTTCGGAGAAGGGCGGGATATACATGGGATTAAAAAAAAAAGACCAAATGGGAGATCCGCTCCAGGTTTTCCAGCCAGCCCGCCCAGTTCCTGAGTCAAATGTGTCCTTAGAGCTAAGCAGATGCTCTGGCTGTGGCATTCCCCATCTGCCTTTCAAGTTGGGATAGACTACAGCTGCTCTTCAACTTTAGAAGGAAAGACGCCAAGACCCTAGCCTGTACAAAATCACAGACTGCAGCTTCTACTCCAATTGGTCCCGCTTTCCCTGCGCAGACTAAATGGGAGATCCGCTCCAGGTTTTCCAGCCAGCCCTGTCCCTAAAGTTTCAGCACCCGGCGTATAAGACAACCCCTGACTTTTGAGAAGATTTTCATGGGTTAAAAAGTCATCTTATACGCCGGAAAATACGTTAGCTAACACCCCAGAATACAAGCTCAGGATCCAAAAACGTCTTAACAGACTTGAAGAATTGGCCTATCCAGCAACATGAAATTAATGGACAACTACTTATTTGAAATGGTATAGGGCAGACATGTCAAACTTGCGATGTCGTGTGACATCGCACAATATATCAGAGCCATTTCACCATTGCTGGCAATGGGGTGGGTGCGGCTTCCTGATGATGCATCCAGCCTGCAGGCCGGCAGTTTGACACCCCTGGTATAGGGTCTCTTGCTTGAGCAGGGGGTTAGACTAGAAGACCTCCAAGGTCTCTTCCAGCCCTATACTTATTGGAAAAAAGGTTCTGAGCCCTTATAAATGTTTAAATGAAACAAGTAGAAACTTCTACAGATCTCTTGTGTACAAACATCAAAGTCAGATACTAAGCAATATTTGTTAGTGATAGGAAGATTAAGGAATTTATTACATGATGGTGCTTATATTTCATAGCAAAAATCTTTCTTATCCTATTTGACCTTATTTGATTTTTTTTTGGCCAGGAATTTTGTTTTCAGGCTCATGGAAAATAGAAAATTAAATCTCATACAACCCCACCCACCTGCACACATATGAACACATACATGCTCCAACTACAGTTTTTTAGAGAACTCTGATAACTCAATCAATTTGCTATGGGCAGCACATAACTGCGTGCATATTTATATTTTTGATTAATATCTGAATGTAGGAATTCTGGTTGTGTAACTCTGACTGGATTGCCCTTCCAATTTTTATGCTATTTAGTATTTAGAATATATAATAAAACTTAGCCAGTTAGAAGCCTGTACGAAATGAGATTAGTGCATTTTAGACAAATTTCTCAGCCTTCTACTGTATGGAGTTCATGTTATTGAATGAGCATTTGATTTGATTCCGGGTTGTTATAAAGATGGATTTATCTGGTTAGTTATCACTGTTTTCTACAGTCCAGATATACTTGTTTAGTGTCCTGCTAGTCACCCCAGTTTCCAGTAGATAGTGAAGAGGATTACATAGTTTAAATAAAATCACTCACCTTGGTCACTGGTAGATATCTGGGAATGACCTAACTGAGAGAATGGTTTATTATTTATTGCAAGTTTATTGCAGAACCCTTTGATAAATGGTTCATTCAAGAAAGCTATTATAAATGATGACATATACATTTATAAAAAAAATATATGTTTATTTTTGATATTTTGTGTCTGTCAAACAATCACCTATTTTGTGGATGTCAGTGTTCTGGAATGATTGCAATTCCTAAGTGTCTGTAGAGATGGCCAAAATAGGCAAGATGGTAATTGCAACTTATGCAAATGACTGCCTACTTCTTTACATGTGTAAAAATTGTAGAATGAGACTTGGTCGTATAGTTGAAGCTGCCATCTTCTTTGATTCCATCTTCAGATGCTCCTGAACTACTATACATATTTGTAATATATACTTTAGATTTCTTTTTATCTTTTAAAGACTACTACCTCTTCCTCATTCAGAATTTCATCTTTTGTCTCAGTCAGCCAACAGCTGCAGGAGCCTGTAAGGAAAAAGAGTTATCTATAATAACTGAGCAGATAATAATGCAGTTGAAGCATAGAAAACATTCTTTAACCCCATGACTGTTACAGGAAAACAAAAGAACAATGGGCATATGATCTTTTTGTGGTCTCTGAAACAATTGCTGTTAACACAACCTCTATATTTAGGACTTTGCATGGTTTCCCTAAAAGACACATTTTGACTGTATTTGTCTTTTTGGAGAGGCAATTCTTCAGTGATCAAGGTACTAGGTGCTGTGGTGACATAAATGGTTTTTCCAGGAAGAGGGCTTCAAAGGACATGTAAGTATTGACGAACAAAAACCTATATTATGTACTTCTTTACAAGACAATGTTTGTGGATTTGTATCAGTTTAATAATTAGGTTAAATTTCTCAGAGAAAGTTAACCTTTCCAAATATATTCCTGGATAATTTTAAAAAGTATCTTATCTCAAAGCTGCTATGAACATGAGTGAGAAGTCTATAAAGGGAGGTCTTGAAAATGGTTATGGTTATGGATACAAAAAGGGGTCAGGTGCTAGATAGAAAAAAAAATGAAATTGATATCTAGAACATCAGTGAGATTCCAGTGTATGAACACGTTTATTTCTTGAGAGTGCTTTTGTATAGCTAAATGAATAGTCAGAGTAGATGCCATAACTGAGAGACTAGCCATTAGAAAAAACTGATGTAGACAATGTGAAGAAAAACTACAGTTAATCCAAACCAACATTCCTGAAGTAATTTCAGGCTATGATGTCATATTTTACTTGGTTGTCCATTATAACTTACTCTAATACACAAAGAGATACAGATCTGCTCAAACAAATAATAGTTCAGTATAACTTTTAATGAGAAAGAATGTTATATTTCAAGTTACTACTTTTGAAAAAAATCATTAAAAATGAGAACTGCACTGCTACCCTTTCAAAATCTTTTTTGCTGAATCTCAGCATGTGTGCAAGGAGCTTAAGAACTGAACTTCTTTCCAAACAAAACAGAAACTTGCACTTGGGTACTTACCATGTAAAACTGCAAATATTCTATTTTCTCTTTCCAAATTTACTAACCTCATCTCTTCAGGCCCTGCAATTTCAGACAGGATATAAACTGGACAGGATTATATTGGTCTTTAATTTATTATCATTGGGCCCCCATTAAAAAAAGAATTGGACCTTATTTAATTAAAGAATGTATACATTTGTAGCTAAAAGTATAATTGTGTGCAATATAGTCTCATTATACTAAAGTGTTTCGGGGGTTTCATTGATGTTTGTTATTTTGTTCAATTGACCATTCATTTTGTTGTAACCATAGGACTCAGCAGAAATCATTATTAATGATATTTGGTTCTCTGCATATTTCTTAACAAATTTTGTATTTGTGAGGGGGAAAAAACAAGGATAGTACCTTGTAACAATTGAATTAGATTGTCTTCTCTTGAATTCTTACCTTTTCCTTCTGTGTACACCCTATTATTAATGTACATTATTACTTCAAGTATGTCAGAAAAGGAGACAAACAGTCAGAAGCAGAAATTTCTCCCTAATTCACTCTGCCTAGCCAGCAAAATGTAAGGCAAAATTATTCAGGGGAAAAAATACAATTTTCTGTCAGCTCTGCCATACACTGATAACAAAGCTACAGGCTAATATGTTTTGATATTTTTGTCACTCGTTTATCATGTGACCTTTCATGCTATCATTAATACAGCTGAGGGACAGAACAGACACACTGAAATAAGGGTGTGGGTAAGTCAGATTGCTTCTGTAACAACTAACGGTCAGTCACAGCAATTTATGCTTTTCTTCGCTGTAGCACTGACTGAAGAAGAGAAATTGTTATTAAAATTTGATATCACTGTCTAGGCTCTGCCACCTAGAATTTGCAACTTTTAGGTCTGATGAGAATGCTGGGAGGAGGTTTAATAAATTTCCCTTTGAATTATGATATTAATACAATACGACATGCTTACTTAGATATTCAACGAATGGAGGGGAAAATCAGATTCAGGACACTGGAACACTGAGTATTATCTCTACCAATCAAATATTTTAGTCAAATAACATATCTGAATAATACAGATACAAACAAGGGTTTACATTGAAATTAGTAGACTCTTTAGTGTGCAAAATATTAAAAAATCTTTATTAATGATATTAATAAAGGTTTATTTTAATCAGCATTATGTTCAGGATGCTATAAATAATTTATTACATCTTTCTTGCCTCATTTAGAATAGGTGATAAATACATTTGCATTTAATCTGGCAACAATTCTTACAATTACATTCCATTTATGTTGATTATAGAGCCCATTCTGTAGCATTTTCAATATAAATCTAATTTATATTTAATATTAGTGCATTGAAAATATTTTACATAGCAGAAAATTAACTTTATAAGCAATCTGCTTAAATAAAAAGTACAACTTTCAGGGTAAAAACAGAATGGAAAAAAAAGGAATCTTTAGTAAGTTTAAGCCTTCTTGTCTTTCCAAAGTGGTGCTATTTTAAATATTAGAACTATGAGATGATTGTGGATGATACAAAGGCAATTTCCATATTTAAGGTTGATGCCAAATACATCAAAGATTGTTTTTGCCCTGCTATCCTGCCTTCTTATATGCAAACTTGAATCCGGTTAAATATAGACTAATTCTATATAATGAATATTATTTAAAATGCTCTAAAACTTGAAATATCAAAAAACTCTTTGAATTGCTTCTCTTTGGGGAGAGTTTTTTTAACTGAACCTGTTACACAATTGTATTTACATATAAAGGTAGCAACGGTAAGATTTCACTTTTTTTTAAAAAAGGAACCTTAGAGAGAAATTGTTTTCTTTAATGGACTGTCTACTAAATTACATTTCTTTCAATAGAGTGTGATGAAATGAAACAAAATTCCTAATACATGAATGAAACATGCAAAGGCTTTTTAAAATTCAGTTCATAAACACATTTTGCTTATGTGCGCTAATATGACTAAGTTGTGTACAACTTAGCAAATATATATAACATATTTTAAAACCTGGTGGAATACAAAGAATTGTATGTTATTCACCAGAATGTAGATCTTCAGGTGTAATAGCTCTTTATAGCTATAAACAAACCATGATCAATTTTATTTTTCATTTACTCAAGGTTTTTCTCAATCCTTACAGATATCTTCACTTGGAACAATGCAACGCTTATAGAATATGCATTTTTAGAATGTTTGTTCATTTTGCAGAGCATGAACACCCCATTCAGAAATAATTTGTGGAAATATTCTTTTGACATTAGCACTTTGCTATACCTTTTTTTCAGGATATATTCCATAAAGTATTAGCTGGAAGAATGAAATATGTATTTTGGTATGGTTTCTGTTTTGTTTTGCAAATAGGCTTGGTAAAAAAACATGGTGGTTAAAAAGTTGCATGCAAAAGTACATGACTAATAATTTAGGAATTAAAAACAGTTGGGAGCTTTCAAGTGATTTATTAATGGAAACTGTAATCTATATAAAAGCAATACACGAATAACAATACTGTGTAAATAAAAAGGAATATTACACAGGTATTACCTTTTGATTTTTCCCCCCTCTACACTGTGTTATGAACAAAGAATTGTCTTTCCTTCACCGCCTTATTCCTTACAGACACACTGACCTGGAGATAAATTCTCTCCATAAAGAGCAGGAGTAAATACAAATACATCTTCATACTAGCTGAGTCTTATATCACTGCAGAGAGCATAGATTATTCATTCTACTCTACGTTATATAGAATTCCATTTTCATTTTTATAGGGGATGCATATGTGGAGATGGGAGGGGCAGAGGGGGAATATTGGACTTATTAGTCACAAAGGAGACTGCCTTATTGTACTAAGAACTAATTTCATATCATTTTATAGTACAAATCTTTGTATATTTATTTCTAAGTAAATTCTATGCATAATAGAGCTTAATCTCAGGTAAATGTGCTTGGGTTCATAACCTCATGGAACTTAATGCTTTCCATTTTAAAAGCAAAAGTGTACCATCTTAATGTTACACTGAAAACAAGGGAAGAACTATTTTTAACCCTGGAATTGCTTCACTTACATTAAAATCATGTTTGTGTTAGTATTCTTAAGATTCTAGGCCACCCCCATGAACTGCTTAGGAAAATATTTTTATATAATAATAATAATAATAGAGGTCCCCCCAAAAAAGTATAAACCTGCTATTTGCATAAATGTCCAAAGGGATTTTTTTGAGTTTGAAAGAGTCTCCAAATATTAAAAGCGAGGAAACAAATACCAATGAATTAGAAGGGCATTAATAACAATTCTTAACTTGGTGACATGCACATTTTCTTAAATTCAATGAAACAATCAGAAATAAATTTTTAATTAGATGACAATAAATAAGTAAATAAACACATCCTACAAACACAATTCTTTTTTCCCATTCCCTTTCTTCTAACATTTCACAAAACCAGTTTTTGTAAAAAACGAAAAAAAAGAAAAAGAAAAAACCCTCTGGCATTCACGTTTTCATGTAAATAAAGCAGGAACCACAAACAAAGCCAGCAATCTTACATACTTGCCTTCAGTGGTAAAGGATGGAACGCTTGCCTGCTACCAATCAGCAAGTGGTTGCTATGGTTACAAGGTCAGGAAATATGCCTTTTCCCCTGTTGTCCAAGGCTTGCACATGTCACTTCTGAAACTATGAATTTTATATACAGGTCAGGAGATGCATACCAAAGAAATAAATAGTGTATTGGACCATAATGACAGCTAACGTTCAAATGTCCTTGAATTTTTTTTTAATTCTATCCAAACACATTTTGTCATTTTGAATGGGTTGGGGATTTTTGTATAAAACTGGAGCAATTCCTTCCTGTAATGAAATTTAGCAACGTAGGTACAAACTATATCTTCTTATTGGAAATTGCATTAATAACTTGCTTCAAAAAGAATCTTATGATGTTTAATTTGTTGACACTGCCATTCTTGAGTGATCTTTTTAAAGTTCTTCAAAAATTACAGCATTATTCTATTTTAAATGTCTCATTTTCCAGCCAATAATAATTTCTGAAAAATGGATTTATCAATGCTAAATTGATAGATAGAAATATAGTTGTCATGCTGATAATTAAATGTAAATGGTCCTGGTTGAAAATATGTTTCTTTGTATGTTAGAAAAATAAATATAGATATAAGATACATACAGATAAAGATATGGAAGTTTTAATAAAAATTCGGTAGGTTGAAAATGATGCTGTTTTTAAAGTGACTGAAATGTGAATTCAACCGTTGATGGTTTATGTGTCATTGAAGACTTTACTAGGAAAATTAGTCAAGGCCTCTCAAGGGATTTTGTATTTTGCAACAGATAAGGTAGGTCAAGTAAAGATGGTTATTCCAGGGTATATGTTCTTTCTGACTTGTTTTCTTTTGTATTTACACCCTGATGTTTCTTTTGATATAATCTGTTTTTAGATTCTTTATGTAGCAGATATCAAGAGAACTGCAGTTTGCTGTAGAACATGCAATTGTGCAAATTATACTAGTTTAAAACGTGAAGAATGATATGTGTTACCTGGCAATATTAAGCATTTTTTTTTCTTTATCCTTACCCTTAAGTAAACAGCTTGCTCATTTAGATAATATTTTTATTGGAATATTCTGATGTTATTTTCATTTCTCAATGTGGAATGCAGGGAAATATGTAATATTTAATAATACATCACCCAAAGCAGATTTATCAAGATATTGTAACATGGTAAGAATACTACAGACAGTATTAGAATCTACAAAACACTACGTGCAAAATATTATCGATCTTGCTGATGGAGAAAATGCCGCATATCTTGAAATAAAAGTTTTTATTTATTACATTTCAAGCTTTCTCAGTGAATCATGTTTCTTTCTGTTTTCATTTTCCTTGCTTTACAACTCTTCTATAGTCTGTAAACTTGTCTACTGATGATAAAAAGCCTACAGTAAAATATATTGAAATAGGAATATAACACAAAGGATAAGAGAGATATCGTTACCCTTTTCTTTCGGATTGCATCTTTTGTTGAAGTGGATATTCCCCTCCCTTCTTTTTCTCACTCTCATTTGGAGAGGAAAGATTAGCCTATATCTTTGATAACAAACCTTCCAATTCACCCCCACCGGCTTCTTCTCTTTCTTTCTTTCTTTCTTTCTTTCTTTCTTTCTTTCTTTCTTTCTTTCTTTCTTTCTTTCTTTCTTTCTTTCTTTCTTTCTTTCTTCGAAAGCAGCATTCAAATGAGAAACTAAACACAATTCTTTTCAACAGGCAATTTACCCCATGACGAGATATGCTTTCACTTATTTTTCTCTGACATTCTCACATCTAGTAGCACAGCAGGTATCCAGAGGTTAGGCTTCAAATAAAGGATAACTACCTTCTTATATTAATAGATGCCATTGTATGAATGTCATATTATTGGAGCATTTAGTTCCTTAATTGTTTTCTTTTAAATTATATATGATAAAGCAGGCCAAGACAAGTGAGAATAAAAAAATATTCTACATTTTACAAAGTTATCATTATTATGGTGTGGCATATTTACCCATTACATGTGCATATGTATGTGTATGTATTTGTGTTTGCATCAAATGCCATTTATAAGGAATAGTTTTAAGAAATTAGTCATGGTTAAACTGAACTATTTTACCCAGATGCTTCTGATGCTGTTTAAATACTTCCTGTTCCTTGTACATGTTATCTCCTTACTGAATTCCAAACAATGCTACGTACTCTAAACTTTTCATGTCAGATTGGTCAATACCCCATTGCTCAGGAGGGTGGGCTGTTTCTCAATAAGAATCAACAGAACAACATCCCTTGGTTCTCAATCTCAAATCTTGCTAGGCTGTTTTATTCTGACATTTTTTTTGTCTAGTCAGAGGAGTCCAGGTTACAGTCTCCTGGCCTATGTGCAACCTTGTCCATTAGCCAGTCCTTGCGCCTTTGATGTGAACCATAAGCCCTCTGTTTTCTGTGGTCCCTTCATTTTTGTGGTTCTGTAACAATCTCTGCCCTAGTCCTGAATCCTGCTTTTATTGTAGACAGAGCTGACAACAGGCAGCCTTGTCTTTCATTTCCTTGATGTACTTTGTACTGCAGTATGGCTTTTGTTAGTATTGATGCAAACATTACCATAAACCACCACCTAGGGACTGAAAACAATTGACTAACTGTTTTCAAATCCAATACACTTAAGTTGATCAGATACAAAGTTTAAGTACAGTTAGCTTGGAGGAAAAGAAAAAGAAAAAAAACCCCAGTGATGTGTGGTCGCAGCTACTGCATCTGGAAATAAAGAGCAGTGGAATATCAAACAGCAACAAAATCTATTGGGGGGGGAGTTAGAGGGACAACCAATTTGCCTCCCTTGGCAATTAGGACCAATTTTTGTGTTCTTTGGCTCTATTTAAATGACCTTCATTTTATCTTATTTTAGAGGCTTATTTAAAGCAAGAATAGAAATAGGATTATAAGAGGAAAGTAACCATGTTCAGGTTCTGATGAGATGTGCATTTTAAATTGGCTGATGTTAAAATTCTGTGTTAAATTCTAAACAGCAGGCTAACAATCATGGCACTCATTATAGCAGACTATTCCATATTATATGGAAGAATTTCAAAGATAGTGTGTTGTAAATGCAAAACTGTGCCTGACCCTCATTGAGAAAGGAGCAGTAACAGGGTCATTTGCTTTTTGAGCCTTGTTAGATCCTGAATTCAAGGCTTTGTAAAAGGGGCTATTCAGATTCAGTTTCCACAGGATGCTTCAAAGATGTCAGTAGTGTCAGTTGCATCTTTGAAGTTTTCTCCTAAATTAAGCAATGAAGGACTTGAGGAAAAAAAGATCTATGAAATGAATCAAATTCAAGGTTTTATGTATATTTCGCACCTGATAAAGTTCTGCTTCTGATTGAGCATATAAAAATACCATTACTAACTTCCTAATTTGCTCCTTTGCTCCTAGAGCTAAATTATAGTGGCAAAATCTATTATTTGTAAATATGAAATAAAAATGTAAAGCCATACTTGACCTCACTATAGGTATCATAATCTGAAAAATATTCATTTTTTTAGAGTGAAAACTTCTAGATTTTAACATACTTGTGGAGATTAGCAAAACTTCAAAGTGGATGTAGATTTATGATGCAATCAATAAAGTCATTAACATTTATGCAGTTTCACTGTTCATGGAATTGGAATTCTAAATGGTAATCTTTCTATGTATCTTGCTTTGCCAGTAGAAGGCCCCTACAGTAATTTTGATTTCTCCCTTTTTGCTACTATAGTTTTTAATTATTACTTAGATATAGTTATCACTTTCAATAGTTCTAACTCAATGTCATTGCTAATATTTCCAGTTACTCTTTCAGATTATACAAAACTTTGAATCTTAAATCTAATTTTTAATGAATGACAAAGCAAAGTTATATTTTTTTCACAGAAGAAAACTCAGTAGGATGTGCTCCTGGTATGTTTATTAGGCCTGGAACAAGAAATTATTATTTATTTATTTTTTAAAGAAAATGATATAGAATAAGGTTACATTAAAAATGTAGCATGTCACTTTATCATTCATAATGTATTTGAATGTAGTAGTGGTTAGAGTTCATCAGCTAATAAAGGAAAACATGTTCATCAGTTTCAAAAACACCAATTTACATTTATGTAATGATATACATTGTAAAATAAATATCCCCTATTTCCCCCTTCTTTCTTTTTTTTAAAGAAAAAAGAAAATAGCCCATTGAAGTAGACAGAATTTTCATCTTTCATAATTATAGTAGATTATAATCTATTATAATCTATAGTAGCATTCAAACTAAATTATAATTAGAACAAATATAACTTCTGTATTTTCAAGATGGTATAATTATAAAGATTATGTGTATAATTTTATAGTTTTGTAAAAATTTAATTCTTAAATCATTCAGTTAATTATCAAGATCAGTGTCAAGATCATTGTGCAGCAAAGTAGCCAATTTTTAAGAACTATGTTTAACATCTCAATAATTGAACCTGATGTGGGAATTATCACCTAACTGTAAATGTTATCAATAATAATTGACTGTGAATCTTTAAGAGGCAACATATCCAAGTTCAGTTCATACAATAAAGATGCTGGAGAGTTATAGTGATTTAAGTGTTGAGTTCAATGTGTCATAGCCTCCTTGACATCATTTTATTTTTTAACCATCATCCAATGGACCGTATAAGATATATAAGGGTGGGTGGCTTCAGCTGCTTGAATTTATGTGTGAAATCTCTTGCTGAATTGTCTCATAATTGAGTTTTTAAAATAGATTTTCTTGGCTAAGCACAACTGCAATTGTATTTTGTAATGAAGTTTAAACTGTTATGAAACACACAAACCCCAAGAAGGAATTTAAAGGAAAACAGAACATGGTCAGGTATTAATAGCAGATAAATATATTTAATGTCTGACTGCAAAGATCACTTCACACTTTACTTTCATTCACTAATTCACTTCCAATGTATTTATGTATTGCTTGTCTAGGATAGTAACTTCTGTAGAAATATAACAGTGAACCGATTTTATTATTGGAGCAGATAATTCATCAACTATGTAATCATGCAAATTTATTGAGATCAGTGGTTTTAACTTATCTCCAAAGATTTGGGATATATTAAGGCTATAGTTATATATTGATCTCTATCTCTTTATCTATCTTTCTATCTATCGTCCATCATCTATCTATATGTTTGTTATGAGAAAGCCCTACTGAGCATTATAACTTTTACTTCTGAATAGATTTTAAGAGTAAGTGACAAATATATTTGTTTTATTCTTACTAGAGAAAGCGAAATGCCTATCTACCTAAGGTGTTAATCAGATTAATTTCCCAGAGTTACTTATGATTAGCAGAATCTGAAGAATCTGAAATGTTACAGCATGAACTCCCATTGAATGTTCTGGTTAGTCAAAATTTCCCTTCTTTGGGATATCTCATTCCATGCTCCTAACCAAAGCCCCCCTGATCAAATAAGGATGTCTCAAAAGTTATGTTTAAAAAAATATCAACATGTGACTTCCATTGTGCAATCAAGCACAACCTGTTTTAAGGTATTAATTATAATATATTTTGTTGTGCTGTTAATAAAATTTATAAAAACATTTCTGATTATATATTAGTAAATGGCTTCAATGGAGAAAAAGTATGAAGTAAAATGTTGGCATCTATTCTCTAAATTTATCTTTCTGATATTAAAAGGATTTCATATTTTCATTCATTTTAAGCTAAACATGCTTTTTAAAAATATTGTATGCAGATTCTGTTTGCAAATTTGGCTTAAAATAATAATAATAAAGTTCTATTATTGGCATAGATTTGGATTGAAATTGAAATGAATTCTGTGCTATTGGTTTTTAAAATCCTTTATATATTTACATCTATTGATTTTATGAAATAAGCCAGAGGAATCATATTTTAATTGTTCTCAAGGTCAGGAAATTTCTTCTTAGCTCTAGGTTGCTTCTCTTCTTGATTAGTTTCCAGCCATAGTTTCTTGTCTTGTCTTTGGAAAGTAGGTTGATTCCCTCTTCTTTCTGGCAAGCCCTCAAATATTGAAACACTGCTATTATATCACCCCTACTCCTTCTTTTCACTAGACTAGATAAATCCAATTCCTGCAACCATTTCTCGTGTTTTAGCTCCCAGCTCCCTAATCATCTTTGTTGCTCTTCTCTGAACTCTTTCCAGAGTCTCTACAACTTTTTTATAATATGGTGGCCAAACGTGGATGCAGTATTCTAAATGTGGTTTTACTAAGGCTTTATAAAGGAGTACTAGCACTTCACATGATCTTGTTTCTCTCTCTCTGTTAATGCAATCTAAGATTGTGTTGGCTTTTTTATTTCTGATAAGAAAATAATGTCTGATTATATTTCTGATTATCAGATTGCCTTAAGAGCTTTTGATCTGTCAAAGGGATAGCCATCATTATCAGTGTTACATTTAGATATTAACATAGATAAAGTTCTAAAAGGAAACTTTAGAGACTTAACTACATAGCTATAGATATAAATGTATACACATTATGGCAATGTTGCTTTTAAAACAACACTTATAGTTTAAAACATTTTTAAACATTAAAAGAAAAAAATGCTTTTAAAACAAAACAATTCTTTCTTTCAGTTTTCCTCAAGTTCTATTGGTCAAATTTTCCACAAAGTTTAGGATTGCTTTCAGATTTTTATTGATGCTATTCTGAATTTTATTGTGGAAAGAGGTAGAGGGCCTATGCTGTTGTACTTTATGTCATTACCTATTTCTCTTATCCCTCTGAACTTTTCATGGTTTTCTCATATTTCTTGTTTAAAAAAACCCATCAGGAAAGTTCCCTCCTGGGAGTTAACTAAAGTATGTGAAGTCTGAAAGTCCCCTGGAGACTATTGGGAAAAATCTTTTGTATTAACTGAAGACATATTTTTAAAAATATTATATAAATTATTTGATTACTCAACTATAACAATATGTATACTTGCAAGTATATATATTGGATAGTCAGAGAAAGGAAGAGATCCATGCATATCTGTGTATTTCCTAATGTGCCCAGTAAAATCCTGCTGCTTTTTTGCAACGTGGGGACCAAAATTATCAGTAATTATAATCAATCACTGTGAGACATATTAGGATGTTGAGCAGAAGTATTTTTTAATTTTCCATTTGCTTCCTTTCTACTTAGAGATCAATAGGAAGGAATGGGAAATGTATTGTCATGGTTCTTAATTCAGTTTTTCCCCTTACCAGGAGAATTCAGTAGCTCTTTTATGATTTGAGGAACCACACTCTGAACTGTATGTACACATTCTCATCTTTTAACTACATATGTGTTCATGTGTCTGAAAGAAAGAATACTTTCAAATGAAACTTGTATATGTAGAGTATTTTCTTCCAATTAATGATATTATGTTGGTCTTGTGCCTTTTTTATCTTACATCTTCCATCTCGCATTCTGAATATTCAATTTCCTTCAGCCTATCTTCATAAGGCATATTTTCAAATCCCTATATTATATTAGTTATATCACTCTGAGCCTTCACTACTCTGTAAATATCTTTTGAAAACATGATGTCCAGAATTTTATACAGTATTGTTGTTATTATTATTATTATTATTATTATTATTATTATTATTATTATTGTTGTTGTTGTTGTTGTTGTTGTTATTTTGCTTTGTATGTATACTGAGAGCTTTTGCACTGGAGGCAAATTCCTTTTGTGTTGAATCACTCATGACCAATAAACTACTCTACTCTACTCTACTCTACTCTACTCTACTCTACTCTAATCTACTCTACTCTACTCTACTCTACTCCACTCCACTTCACTCCACTCCACTCCATTCCATTCCATTCCAGGTGTAGTCTCACCCCAGTAATCTTCACCCTGACTGCTCTGACTCAAATTACCTAAAACCTTTCCATTCATTATTTTAGAATGAATGAATGGGGGGGGGGTTTGCATTCTATTGTTTTATCAAGATCTACAAGGAGATGGTGATAGTAGCACAAAAAAGAGAAGATGCTAGGCTTTTTTTTCTTTCCTCAGTTATTTTTTTTAATTTAGAGAGATTTCAGAGTAAAATAAATATTAATCCTGTTAAATGGTTAACACATCTATGTCATAAAGCAGTAATTCATAGGCTTCAAAGTAACAATAGCAAAATCATTGCACCTAATATTCAGCACTTTGCTTTTAAATTTCATCAAAGTAAAATGAGGCATGTCTACGAACCACAAGCTAAGGATTGTAGCATAGAAGACAACCATCATTTGCTATGAAATTTGCATTGGGAAATTATGGTTTTCCTCATGATGAATTAGTTTCAAAAATCCTATAATAGTACATAAATGGATATCAACATCTTTACTGAAACAAAGCCAGTTAGTGAAGAAAGAAGGGAGTCAAAGAAGGGAGCGGTAATTCAAAGAAATTTGTCCTCCAGCTTTTCAGAAAGTATTTGAGTTAGGGCTGTAAGATATGGGTACCATCATATAAAAGCAATGGGACACAAAACTACTAACCCTTTGCTACCTTGTATTGAAAATCTACAGTAATTCTGCACCCAGATTTAGTAGACCTACTGAATTAAATTGGTTCTTGGTATGTGATAAAGTATTTCAAATTAACACTTTTTAAGCTATTATTCTTTTTGATTCAGCTGGCATATATATTCCTTTTTCTGTTATGACATCAAAACCAATTTTTGTCAGTTTGAATAAAAAAATTGAGCAAGTGTTAACATAAGGTATTTGTAACCAGAAGAAAGCAACAAGAAACTAAGAGTGAAAAAATTATAATGTATTCTTCTGCAAGTTTGAAGATGCCTTATGCCCTCTAAATAGCTTTATGACAAAAATCAATTATTTATGATAGCATACTGCAGCATTTATAATAATAGGGTTTGGCATGCAGTGGCTTGGTTCTGTATAAAAAATAAAAATGAACCTTATTTTGCTTAGTTTTCTATTTAAGAAAGAGGAAGGGGGGACTCTCAATTTTATCAAAATAACAAAGCAAAATATATTGAAAATAAAGCACCTAATTGTATTTGATGATGGATAAACCAGTTCAGCCAAATGCATAGCCCTCCTGAAATGTATTTCCTATCAATAGTTCTATACACTGATAAAATGTAAATACTATTAAATCAGAGTTATTATGTTGAAATCAAAACTTTGCACTTCAACACATCAACTGCAATAGAAACCAGAATCTTCGGTTAGGTAATTGCATCCTGCAATGTGGGCAATAGCTACAGACTGCTACTATTATCCAGTTCCCTCTGGTACATTCACATGGGGTATTTGTGTAATCTCCTTTCTGCATTCAACAAGTTGCTGGCTAAATCCCTAGTGGTTGTGCACTCAGCTTCATATAGAAAAGTTCATACGATATAGTCACTATCTCACTAATGCCAAATGTCCAGCCACAGACAGAGAGCCAATAAAAACAGTTTCCTTGTAATAGGCCCATACAAACTATTTTTATGAAATAAATAAAAACAAAGTCTACAAATTATTTTATAGATGCATATATGCATTTTTATGAAATAAATAAAAAGCATAGATTATCTATGCATTTTTCTTTTCAAAAAGAGGGCAGTAGTTTATCACTGCCTTCCATCATGTAGATGGCTCTTTTTGTTTTGATTTGATTTCCTACTGTGCTTACAGCACAGTATTTCCTGACTGTCCCACAGATACTCTCTAGGTCTGACTCTCATTAGGTTTAGGTTAGCTTGGTGCTACCACCAAGTGTTATTTTTTTAATCTGAAACTGCAAATAGCCAAATTAATCACTCTCTATCATACATACAAAAGAGCAGTGGGACTAGTTTATTATCTTTGCTGAAAGGATAGCTGCTGCTGGTTTTCCTCAGTATTGGAACAGCTTTTATCCCAGCTGGTCAAAATGCAAATTGCAAATACTGTGAGCCAGATTATCTTTCCTTTGCCCTGTTTCTTCATCTCTTTTTATTCAGCTGTTGTTGTGTGATCACATCTTTTACATTGCAAACATCAGGGTATGGCATCCAAGAAGGTCAAAAAAATCAAGACAGCAGCCACTGTCTTTGCTGTCAAAGCCCTGCTCCTTCTTTACATGCATCATACATGTTGCCCCCCCTTTTTTTAAAAAAAAAAGGTGTATTTGATTGTGTAGTTGCAGATGATATTTTGGCTTTTTTGAAACCTGTCCTGAAATATCCCTTCATTAAAACTAGAAATCACTTCATAAAACTAAACAGAGTAACATAACACAAGCAAATAAGAAGTACAAAGAACATTATTAGGAGTTATAGAATTATTTGAAATTATTTGTCAAATCTTTTAATATTTGATATGAAGCATCTCCTTTTTTGAGATCACAGATGCTTTGGTTCAGTCATGGGTTCCTCTACTAATGCTTTGATCCTCTCCTCCATCTCTTTGGTTATAATCAGATTTAGTTTGCTGTTAAATTTTAAGACCAAAAAACTTGAAAACTATTTGTCTATATATGTTAGTAAAAAAATAGAGTAAATTATTAATGAAAACAGTCAGAATGGAGGTCCACAGCAGCAAAAGTGTTGCCTTGGCTGGTCTCAGAGAAGGTTCTCAGACAAATAGCATCAAAACTGGTTTGTTTGTGAATCAGTGAGCCATGAAATATATAGTAGTAACTGTGACAGGGATCTTGGAGTCCTAGTGGACAATCACTTACAGTAAATATGAGCCAGCAGTGTGCTGCAGCTGCCAAAAAAGCCAACACAGTGCTATGCTGCATTAACAGAGGGATAGAATCAAGTTCATGTAAAGTATTAATACCACTTTACAATGCTTTGGTAAGGCCACACTTGGAATACTGCATCCAGTTTTGGTCGCCATGATGTAAAAAAGATGTTAAGACTCTGGAAAGAGTACAGAGAAGAGCAACAAACATGATTAGAGGTCTGGAGGCTAAAACATATAAGGAACATCTGCTGGAATTGGGTATGTCTAATTTAGTGAAGAGAAGGACTAGGGGTGACATGATAGCAGTGTTCCAATATCTCAGGGGCTGCCACAAAGAAGAGGGAGTCAAGCTATTCTCCAAAGCGCCTGAAGGCAGCAAAAGAAGCAATGGATGGAAACTATTCAAGGAGAGAAGCAACTTATAACTAAGGAGAAACTTCCTGACAGAACAATTAACCAGTGGAACAACCTGCCTCCAGAAGCTGTGAATGCTCAAGCACTAGAAGTTTTTAAGAAGAGACTGGACAGCCATTTTTCTGAAATGGTATAGGGTTTCCTGCCTGAGCAGGGGGTTGGACTAGATGATCTCCAAGCACCCTTCCAACTTTACTATTATGATTATATCCAAAAAGTAGAAATAGGAAATTATTTCCATAATACTACCAAGAAAAGTACCTAGACATGTTGCCACTCAAAACAAAGTTTGACTTGAGGGAATTTTTACTTTAACTTTATATAAAATTACACTCCAGAAAATAGTTTGTAATTACATTTTTTTAAAAAAAGGCTAGATTTTTCTGATCCTCTGTCAAATTCTCTGAAAAGGTTGCTTCACAAAATACACCCCTTCTCTGAATAAAGTATCTACATCCTACAGAAGACCCAGTGCTTCAAAGACTTTTTCCTGATTGTCTCAATATACATGTTGATTCTTTCAATGTGTAGAAGCAACATCTGTTCATGCATGCACAGGCAGCCAAAGAAAGACTTCGATTTACCTGGGCCAAGAGTTCCAAGGGTTGCAGTTACTTTAGTACTTTATGGAGTGGGTGCTTTATTCATGCCACTGAAGTTTGCTAAGCACCCCTTTCAAAGGCTTTGTGCACTTCTCTTAGCTTGGTGAAGTGCTCATTATTTTCCCTCTATTGAACCAATGCATTCACAAATATTGTTTACATAGATCTATTCCTTTTAAAACATACTCATCTGACCTTTTTCTGTTTACAGTCAAGTCTTGCCTCAATGTCCATTTGTCTTACAAACTCAACTCTTGAGAGACAGAATATCTAGGAACATAACTGTTTTTGCCTCAGTTTTTTATGAGCAAAAACTTGGTGAGATATCTTGCTGACATTGTCCTGAATATATGAATAAAAACAAACAGAAAAACAATTAGAAGTTATTGATTTAAGTTAAGGGAAAATTAATATTTTTATAAAGATCTGTAAATTATTTGTACACTAGATAAATTCATATAATAGTGTAGGAATCTACAAGCAGTACTGTTCCAACTGCCATTAGTTTAACTTATAGTGCTTTGTCTTTTTCATACTTAAATGTTCTAGTGCAGACATGTCAAACACAAGGCCTGGGGGCCAGATCCGGTCCGCGAAGTAGTTTCATGTGGCCCACGAAGCCATCCTGGAAAAAGTGAGGGAACAGCCCCCACTGCCTTGGCCCTGGCCCAGAGACCCTCCTTCTGCCAGAGACCCTCAGATCTGTCCCACTCCTGCCCAGGCCCCCATAGACACCCTTGATGCAAATGATGTAGAAGCTGGCCATGCCCACCCAGTAGGCCATACACACTCTAGCTACGCCCACCCAGTAGGCCACGTCCACCCTGGCCATACCTATCAGGCCCCCTGAGGGCAATCGCAATGCTGATGCGGCCCTCAATGAAATTGAGTTTGACACCCCTGTTCTAGTGAATACTGAATTTGAGAACAATTCTCTCATTTTGCTAAAACCTGATCATATGTCCTGACTGGAATCTATACATCTTCTAATATCTGGAAACAAGAATGATAAACAAGGAAATAGGTTTTTCATGAATATTTTTAAGCATTTTCTTTCAAGATAACACCCACTTTTCCTCATGAGAAGTGTCTCCTGAAAAATGTCCTCTTTCTTCTTATTTTTGCAACCTGAGGAAGTGTAGAGATGGAGGTCAAGGATATGAAGGGACCGTGTGCAGAAAATTGCCTGCCTCAGTATCTTGTTTACTGCATGTCTATGAGCTCACTCCAATTAGCACCACCAAGGACTGCCAGGAACCATCAAGATATGTGAGACTCTACCCTGGCTGGGATATTCTTAAAGATTGACAAGGGAGTACACCAATAAACAATGCTTTTGCTGTGTGATCTTTCCTGCTTGTTAAAACTGTATAAATACAATAAACTCTGCATAGGCAGACAGACATTTTGGACACCCTACGATGACTGGTTTCTGAATCCCACAAGGAAGTTCAAAGCCCCTTCTAATTCAATGAACATGGGGTGGGGCATCTTTGAAACTGACAAAAATAGTGTTGCTTCACCATGAAGCAAGCTGTACCTCTTTTGTGCATGTTCACTTACAAAACATATGCTACATATGAAAGGAACGGAGGTTACACTGTGATGGTACATAGCAATAACAATAGCACTTAAGACTTATATCCTGCTCCATAGTGTTTTACCACACTCTCTGAGTGTTTTGCAGAGTCAGCATATTGCCCTAACAATCTGGGTCTTTATTTTACCAACCTCAGTAGGATGGAATCTTGAGCTAGTCAGGATCAAACTACAGGCTGTGAGTAGAGTTATCATGCAATACTGCATTCTAACCACTGCACCACCAGGGCTCTTTTCTTGTTTAGATGAAAGTTTTGGTGTGGATGTCTCTACAGCAAATCATATTAAGGGGGTAAAATTTCTAGATGAGCAACAACAAACATATAATGAAGGAAACAGACTCTTGATACTTAGAACCATAAGGAAGAAAAATTAGGAAAAATTAAGAAAGAAAGGAAAGTCCCAGATATTGAGTTTTTAAAAATGGTGAGAAATTACTTCCACACCTAAGTACTTCTTTATATAATTATCCAAGCACCTTACTTTACCTAGCTGCTGAAAATAATACTTTGAAAAATATTTTTTTAAAAAATAAAATACTTTTGACATTGATGTCCTTTGAACTACTAATAGGATTGCTATTTAAAGATATATGAAACAAATGTTCAGTAATAAACTGTTCTTCACTGCACCTTATTGTTATTACCCTTTATAATTCCAATATATAGGTGTCATTTTTTAGCTATATTATTGTAGCTTAATGTTAATTCATTTGTCTCTAATGTTTTCAATTAGCTTTCTTTATCAGAAAGAAAGAAAGAAGAAAAGAGAAAGAAAGAAAGATGAAAGAAAGAAAGAAAGAAAGAAAGAAAGAAAGAAAGAAAGAAAGAGAAAGAAAGAAAGAAAGAAAGAAAGAAAGAAAGAAAGAAAGAAAGAAAGAAAGCAATCTGAAATTCAATAAAGTTATTTGTACCTTGAGTTCTCTATTTAACCTTGTTGGGACTTTTAATTTACTTAAAATGAAATTTATTGATGGTATCCTTGCTGCCTTAGTGAGTAATTTACAGCTAAACTTTTCTTTTTACTTTCCTGGGAAATTTTGTTAAGATACACTTTGGTGTAGCAATGCAAGAACTTGGTTAGAACTAGAAGACTTTGAGTTCCACTTGTACTTTAAGCTTGGGCCCATCACTCTCTATCAGCCCAGAAAGAAGGCAATGGCAAATTATTTCCAAAAAATGGTGCCAAGAAAATTTCAGGGATTTGTCCAGAGTATGGCCAGGACTCAAGACTGTCTCAAAGGCACTAAGAAAGAAACTTGGTGATCACATTTTGGTTTCTGCTTTTGAACTAGAGTAGTGTAATTTTTAAAAACTATTTCTATACATGTATGTTAAATCTAGAATTACCGTTTTGCTAAATGGCTCAATACTTCACCCTTAAAATCTGTACTGGCTTCTCTTGTTGCTCCAAGGCATGCTTATTTACTGCATCTCAACATTTTATCTCTCTGTAATGACCTCAACTGATATATGTGCAGCCATTTCTAAAGTTATCTGTTATTATCACATTCACAGTTTTGATGACATTTCAAATTTCAACCTTAGCATCAATGTCTCCAACAAATTATTAGCACATTGTAGAATCAGTAAGCCTAATAAATTTGTCTTATTCCCACGTGAGAGTATTTGTGTTATAAATTTCTAATTTATTTGATTGTAAGCTTTACAATATATTTCAGCTTGACCTAACTCTGGTAAATCCATCAGTTTGGCATTCAGAGATGACAGCAGCTATCACTGGGGGTTCCATGAAAACAAATGTTGAAACAGGTCCACTTCTTGTTGGTAAGAACCCAATCTAAAAAAAAGGGTCGCACAGCCAGGCACAGCCATGCTCCTGGAGGCTGCCAGAGAATGTCTGATAGCAACTGCTGCACCACCTTCCCGGCCCTGAGGTCTAGGCTGGTACAATGCTCGAAACCCACTGGGCACCTTTCTGAGAAAGGAACACCTCCCTCTGGGTCTATTCGATTTATAGGCAGAATCAAAGGAAAAAGAAAGTACAAGTAGATAGAAAACTGGTATACAAGTATTGTACAATTAACTGAAAAAGTTCAAAATTACATTGATATAAATTTGTATATTGGAATATATTAATTTACAGTCATTACTAAAAGCTTATTATTATGCAGATATTATCTATAGTAACCAATACAACTACTACCACTAATTTATTTTTTTATTAATTTTATTTGTATACTGCCATTCTCCTGAAGGACTCAGGGCAGTGAACAGGGCAATACATGTTAAAAAGACAGAATACAAAAATTAAAAAAGATTAAACAAGTGCCCAGAACTCTTAAATAGATTAAAACGCATTTAAAAGTAATAAAAACCCAACCCCCTCCCATCAGACCAGGCCAGATTGTTCAAAGAGATACGTCTTTAGATCGCACCGGAAGGAGCGAAGGTCGGGCGCCATCCGGAGCTCAACCAGAAGACGATTCCATAAATCCGGCATACCCACAGAGAACGCCCTCCCCCTGGGGGCCACCAGTCGGCATTCTTTGACCGGTGGCACCCTGAGGAGACCCTCTCTGTGGGAGCGGATTGGGCAGAGGGAAGTTGATGCCGGCCGCAGGTGCTCCCCAAGGTATTCCGGACCCATGCCATGTAGGGCTTTGTAGGTCAATACCAGCATGAATATTTGACTTGCTGGATGTTTCCAACACAGAGTAACCCAGTAAGCAGATAATTGTGTAAGGGGCCTAAAAACAGTGTATGACAGATTACACGATATATCTGAAGGATATCCGAAATATAACCTTCATATGTCTCAGCTTTGTTTTTCACATACTAATGGACGGCACAAGACATGTAAGAAAGATATAACTTGGTCTAAAAGATTTCTGAAGAATTATGCATTCTGAGATTTTTGTGCTTTGAGCATTAAACATTTTGTCCATATTTCATTATTAGTAAATGTATCCAATACCAAGTAATACCTGAGCAATGACAGATTGCATTGAAAAGATAGAAAGAACTCTAGAATAGTTTTTCTGACAATAGACAAGAACTCCATCAAAAACAAGTAAATATAAGTTTTATTTTATTAAAAATGAACACTGATTAAAGTGATAAATTGGTATGGTAATTGTAGTACTGCTACATCTTTACACTGATGAATGATGATATTGAAACATTGTCAAAGAAGCAAATGTAGAAGGTTAGAAAATAAACATAAGGAATAGGAGCAGAATTCTTTATGGTTGTTTCACTTCATTTTTTAATGACTGATTTGATTAGCAATTGCCAAAGTATACTTGGAAACATTTTTAAAAAATAAAATTTCCCATGAAAGTGTGCAATATGTTACCCTTCAGTAGACAATTTATCTTTTTCAGCACTGGAATAATCAGGTAAATATCTTTCTGAATCCCATTTCTTTTGACACATCCAATCCAAGCTATAATTCTTAAGAAACTGCTCTGGAGCAGACTCTATTTAATGATACACAGAAATATACATACATACACACATCCATAGATATATGGACATTTCTTTGAAAATCCTTTATATCTATATTCTAAAGCACCTAAGAAGGAAGAAAGGGAACTATGTCTCTACAGATGTTTATAAACTATGACTCCCAGCATTCTTCACTATTGGCTATAATGGCATAAGCTGCTAGTAGTTGTACTTCAGCCATACTTTCAGAGCAGTATTTGCCCTAAGAGACAATCCCAATGAATTTAGTGTAGTTTATCAACCCTGATGTACAGGATTACATTGGACTGTGTATTGTTTTAAGATGTGAAATATTATTGGGTATAATGTATCCTAGTGGTGCCAGATAATGAATGTTCAAAAATTGTGTGTGTGTGTCTCTGTGTGTATTTTCATTTCTATAGCATCAGATATAGCTCCAGATACAGACACCTACTGAGTTTGTGGAATGATGAATTATTTTAATTAAGCCGTTTATGGCTTACCTTATTAGTATGTGCTATTTGGTAGGAAAGTGGAATAAGATTTCTGCTTTTCTTTCCCAATATTTTGATGCTTACGTTTCATCATAAAGATCTGGCAGATATTACAGGGATGAGGAAGATGAACCTCAGAAGCAGGGAGCAGCAAATAGCAGTGTGTGGGGGGGGAGGGTAGTAAATAACAAAAGGTGAGTTGTGATGGCATGATTCTTTTTTCATCCTTTTGATGAAATTTTCTGGGGATCTCCGATGAATTTATCTCAGTTTTTGGATGCAAATAAATCAGAAGTATGATTTTAAAACAGATTGTGGTTGTAAGTTTAGTTTCTAAGTCTAATGAACAACAACCTTTCAAATATATAATTAAATAAAGAATATGGGAAAGCAGTATAAACTATCAACTTGTAATAAAACAATAAAATAATTCAATAATAACTTTTTTTGGAAACATTTGTGCTACTGAGGATCCAATACATTGTGAATAGATTCTTTCACTTATTTGTTTTTAGTGGTTTGAAATAGAAGTGCATGGCAAAGAGAAAAGGTATTTCATTTGCTATTTATTTCATTATGTCCCAACAAACGTACAAGCTATATGTTATGTACTGATATTAACAGTTAATGTGTTTTGCTTTAAATGTGTCTCCAACTGTTTTGGAGGGAAACTGAAGTTTGTATTTCAGCGGGAAAACCAGCTTTAAATTTGATTGGTCACCACCTAGTGGTGGCACGTATAAATAGCTGTCAGTCTGTTGGTTGAGTTCAGTTCTGTTAATCTTGCAATAAATCTGTTGCATTAGATCGGTCTGGTCAATGTCTCCAAGAACCCACTATGCAACAGTGGTGATGAAGGTGGGATCTTGCCCAAGGAATGATGCCTATTAGAGTTGAAGTCACAGGTTGTTAGGCCAGGCACCAGAGCCCTGGTGGGACCATGTCCCCACTCTGCCTGCCAGTAAGCCAATCTGGAGGCACAACTTCCTGAGGGATCCATCCCCAGGATCTAGGCAGTTCATCTCCTACATGGCAAGAGAGGTGGCATCCAAGACATCACAAAAATCTGAGCATTGCCAAGGTGGGCAGGCTCAATGAGTTTGATATCTCCCAACCAGAAGAGTGGAGCTCCAGGGTGGACACCTACTTGTGTGCCAACCATGTCAGAGAGGATGAGCTGAAAGTGGTGACCCTACTCTGCATGTGTGGACAGGACACATACAACATCGCCAAGAATCTGGTGGCACCAGCCAGCATTGAGTCAGTAACATATGCTGACTTTAAAAAAGATTAAAAGAACACTTCAAAGCCAAGCTGTCCATAATAGCTTGGCGTCATGCTTTTGAGCACAGAGAGCAAAAGTCAGGGGAGTCGGTAGCTGAGTTCGTGGCTGCACTCCGACAAGTGTCACACCACTGTGAGTTTGTAGACCTGGAGGATCGTCTCAAGGACAGACTTGTGTCTGGGCTGTCAAATAGAGATTTGCAGCAGTGCCTATTTGCCATGGAAAAGCTAACCTTCCAAGATGCCTTGAAGGAAATCATGGCAGATGAGGCCCCTGGTGGAGCAATGAAGGCTCTAAGGCAGGGGTGTCAAACTCAATTTCATTGAGGGCCACATCAGCATTGCGATCGCCCTCAGGGGGCCAGGGTGGGCGTGGCCTACTGGGTGGGTGTGGCTAGAGTGCGTATGGCCTACTGGTGGGCATGGCCAGCTCTACATCATTCGCATCAAGGGTGCCTATGGGGGCCTGGGCAGGAGTGGGACAGATCTGAGGGTCTCTGGCAGAAGGAGGGTCTCTGGGCCATGGCCAAGGCAGTGGGGGCCGTTCCCTCACTGTTTTCAGGATGGCTTTGCGGGCCACATGAAACCACTTTGCGGGCCAGATCTGGCCCCCGGGCCTTGTGTTTGACATGTCTGCTCTAAGGCCTCAAAAGACCCCCTCCAGCCAGGTAGCCATGCATCAAGAGACCGATCAGAGACTGGAAGATTTGGTAGAGAACGATGAGATTGACTGGTTACAGAGGGAATCCGTTAAACAGCATCGTCCTATAGATCAAGCAACTAGTCCTCAAAGCTGCGTGAGCTGTGTGGGACAACACAAAAGGACTAAGTGCAGGTTTCGCACAGCAGTGTGCCATGCCTGTGGGAAGCAAGGCCACATCACCAGAGTCTGTAGAGGTCACCATAGAGATGCTAGAACATTATCAGCAGCAGAGATAAAATATGCCCTGATAGACAAGGAAGCTCTCGCTATTGTAGCAGGAATTAAGAAATTCCATGACTTCCGTTTTCACTGATCACAAGCCATTGCTTGGCCTCTTTACATCAGACAAGCAGATTCCACAGATCCTATCACCAAGGATGCTGTGATGGTAAATTTTTAGGGCTGCCTATTCATATAGGCTAGTCCATAAGCCAGGCAAAGAAATGGGCCATGCTGATGCACTCAGCCAACTGCCTCTGCCTCAAACAGATCCAGCCCCAGCCCCAGCAGCTCGCATCCTGGCAATCCAGGATCTTCCTGAAATGCCCCTACACACTGGAGATGTGGCCGCCGAAACTGCCACTGACAAAACACTCAGCAGCATTCTGAACTGGGTGTTGAGAGGATGGCCAGAAAACAGGCTAAGTCCAGAGTTCCAGAGCTATGCCAGCAAAAAGGATGAGTTGTCAGCCCACAAGGGTTGTATATTGTGGGGTAGCAGGGTGATTGTTCCGCCCACATTGCATGCCACAGTACTAGAATCTATGCATGAGGGGCATCCAGGCATCGTTAGAATGAAGGCACTTGCAAGAAGCTACTTGTGGTGTCCAGGTCTGGATAAGGACATTGAGGCTCAAGTAAGGAGCTGTAGGGTCTGACAAGAAACCCGGCCAGAAATGCCTCAAGCACCAGTGCACTGCTGGGAGACCATGCAAACTCCATGGTCTCGAGTGCATATCAATTTTGCAGGAACATTTCAGGGACAGGTATTCCTCATTGTAGTGGACAGCTATTCAAAATGGCTAGAGGTAATACCTGTCCAATCTATGACTACTGTCAGGATCATCCAGGAACTTCACAGGCTTTTTGCTACCCACGGCCTGCCGGACGTCATTGTGTCAGACAACGGGGCACAATTCATGGCAGCAGAGTTCCAGTCCTTCCTTAAACTTAACATGATTAGACACACCACTTCAGCTCCGTTCCATCCAGCTTCCAATGGCCAAGCTGAATGGATGGTGAAATCCACAAAAGAGGCTTTAAAAAGACTAACAACTGTGGGCTGGAATCTTCGCCTGGTAGACTTTCATTTATGCCAGCACACAACGCCAAGTACTGCTACTGGTTGCAGCCCAGCTGAGCTAAGATGGGATCGTCATCTCACAACAAAGTTGGACCATCTCCATCCTGACAGATCAGCTGCAGAAATGTTACAACCCAAGGAATTTACAGCTGGTGAGCCTGTTTGGACAAGAAACTATGGGCAGGGGTCACCTTGGATGGTTGCTATTGAGACAAAGGTGTCAGGGCCACTATCCTACAGGCCTTGGATGATGATGGTCATGTGGTCTGATGCCACATTGACCAATTGCGGTGACAGCAGGCAAGTCAGAGTCCTGGAGCAGAAGGTGAGAGGACTATAGACATGTACAGGGAAGTTGCCATTCCCGAATCGCCCAGACCCTCGGTCTACCCAGTGCGGACAGACATAGCGGCATGGGTCTACTGGGTACAGCTAACTGGCAAGTTGATCAGGAGCCCCAAACAGTTTTGCAGTGCTCCGAAAGAACCCATAATCCACCAGCATATCTAAATGATTATGTGCATAAAATGTACTGGGGATGACTTTGTCCAGGGGGAAGGGGTGTTATGTACTGATATTAACAGTTAATGAGTTTTGTTTTAAGTGTGTCTCCAACTGTTTTGGAAGGAAACTGAAGTTTGTATTTGAGCGGGAAAACCAGCTTTAAATTTGATTGGTCGCCACCTAGTGGCAACACGTATAAATAGCTGTCAGTCTGTTGGTTGAGTTCAGTTCTGTTAATCTTGCAAATAAACCTGTTGCATTAGATTGGTCTGGTCAATGCCAAGAACCCACTAAGCAACACTATAGATGGTATGAAACCATCTATATTATAATACTACATTACTATGTAGTACAATGGCTGAAAGGAAGAAGACGCTGTTAGAAAGAGTTAAGAATTATTCCAGCTTTGACTCCATGAGGGGAAAGGAAGCAATACAAGATCAAAGACTTAGGACTAAATCCGGTGTTTCCCAAGAGAAGGAAGACAGATTCTTGTGAACTGGTGACTGAACAGTAAAGAAACCTCTTGATCTAATTCTCAGAGCTGTTCTGGTTGGTTGCATCTGACATCATTGTATATAATACTGTACTATAATACTATAGATGGCATAATACCATCTGTATTATGAATAGATTGGATGATGTCTTTATGATCTGGAAACCCATCTGTTTTCAATATCAGTTTAGTGGACATTTTTCTACAAATGCAGGAGCATTCTCAACACTAGTCACTGGCTTCAAAATGACCAGTCCAACCGGGCAAACTGTTTTTAAACATGTGTAGCATATATTGGACCAACATAAAAAAGAATATGTTTTGGATCATACAGTCACTCCTGTCATTTCAAAGCCAGTGATTATTGCTGCAGATGCTCTGTTAACCTCCAACCCCCTCCTATGTGAATCAAGTTTTATTATAACATTCCTTCAAGGCAATAAGCTTATTTCTGAACTTGTGTCATTATGAGATTTGTTTGCTTGTTTGTTTGTCTGTTTCAGTTTCCATGTATCTAAATTGGTCCAAGACAGTTGTACTATCTGCAATTAGATATTTTTAGTATCTCACCCAAGTCTTATCTTCTTAGTTAAATAACTGATAATGACACCATCTCTCAGATGTCCTTCATCTTCACTGAGAATTGGATGTTAGCTTTATTTCAGACAATATATTCTTGTCTAGCACGTCTAGATGACTGCATAAGTAAAGATAGTCTATTTATACTCAAAGGATGTGTTGGGGTTTCTTTTTCACCATTCATGAGACTTACATTTTCGTTGTTAAAATTGTTAATGTTGAACTGGAACAGGAAGAAAATTAAAAGTTATACCAACTTCCTCAATCTAGTACCTTCTGGTTATTTTGCGATTACATTTCCTAGAATTTGTAACTAAAATAACAATTTGGAAAGCACCAGAAAAAGTAGATCTCTGTGGTAGTCAAAGCTGCTGGGCATTTAGCAAGCCTGGTATAGCATAGATTGAGATTAGGAAAACCTGAGTTCAATACCCTCTAAGCCATTAAACACTCTTGGTGACTTACTTTCTCTCAGAATTATAATTATAACATAGAATAGATATATGGAACCCTAAAGCAGCTACCTGAAGTTATACCTGCTGAGCTTAAGAACAGAAGACTAGCTCAATAATTTTATTATATTTTTTCACTGTTTTGATATGTCAACCTACAATTATTTCTGCTATGGGGTTATTTACAAATGCAGGGAACTTTGTAAAAATGTAACTTCAGACTTGTTTCTGCCGGTGGTAAAATTTCTAAAACAAAGTTTAGATGGCCCAATTTGTAGCTGCAACTCTTTTCTGATTTAAATTTATCCTCCTCAATACAATAAAATTCTTCTGTGTTTCAATATATAATGTATGCTTGAAGTGGTGAAGACTCTTTTCAGTAACCAGTTAAAGTGGTGGAAGTTCTTTCCTAGACATCCCTTAAACATGGAGATTTCTCCATGCAAAATCCAGGGTTGCTTTGTGTTAAATTTATTAGACCTGCTGTTGATTGACAATTTATTGCTATCCTGAGCAAAAAGCTAAAAGAATAGAAATATATTGTTAAAAGCTAAAAGTGAAGTAAATAGGATAAAAAACAAATCATTTAAAAATATGGCCTCTCTTCAGTACTTACTGCTTTCTAAACTTAATCTAATCTTACAGCATCTTGAGAGTTATTTATTTATTTTTTTATTTATTTTATTTTATTGCATTTATATACCGCCCTTTCCCTGAGGACTCAGGGCGATTTACAGGGAGTTAAAAATCTACCTATCATCATTTATGCATATGGTATTTGTTGTACTTAGAAGAGAACCATTTCAAAAGACTGGACATGGTATTATGTAGTTCATTGCTGGCCAGGATAGGAAACAGCATGCTACGGTGCTACGTTAAGCTCCAGCCCTTGTAACTCTAATGAATGCTGGCTGTGAGAAAAATGAAGTTCAAGTTGGCATTAAAAAAGACAGGAAAAAAGAAAAGAAATTTTACTTGCTTTTAGTTCATGTTTGCCTAAACCAATGGCACCTGCTATGGCTTGGAGTACAGTAAATGTAAATTACATTTGCAAGGCAGTTTCACTTAATGAACCTATTGAAGTCCTGCAAATTTTATATTATAGTAGCACCACTGTGTGTGTGATCACATGTAGAATTGAAGACAGTAAAGCAAAGTGTTTCCATGAATAAGTGCTCTAAAATTTAACTTCTTGCAGAGATGGATTAAGCATTTGATTTTTGAGGATACAGCTTTTGAAATAAAGTTTTCCTGCTGAGCACAACAGTCTAGAAGGATGACAATAGTGGACTAAAGCTTCTCCACAGTCTTTTAAATTACTATACAATTTATATTGTAATAAACTTGACATGGTTGTAGGGCTTGCATGCTCTGGGGATGATAGCTGTGCTAAGGTTCAACCATACTGGATAGAGTTCATCAGAGAAGTCAGCTAAAGAATGTTTATTCCATAAACAATGTGGCAAGAAGTAATTTACAAAAACTCATACTGGATCAGTTATCACCTAGGTCAACAAGGACCTTGCTAGGTTTTGAAATCTACTTGAAAACAAGCTCTTTTCATCTAAGCAGCAATGGAAAAACGATCAGTGCATAATTAATAATATGAACTTGGAAAACTATAAGAGAAGAAAGACCAACTGAAATGTAGCTTGGATTATTACAAGAAAACATTTGACTCCCTTCCAAATGACTGGATTATTGAGTGCCTGGAAATAACAGGACTCAATAGAAACATCAGATGCATTGTACAAAGATCAATGGCACAATGTAAGTAACAATTGCACATCAATGATAATAGACTGGAAGAGTTTAACATCAAGAGAGGACTCTTTCAAAGAGACTCACCATTATTGTTTGTCATGGCAATAATTCCTCTGTCAAAAACACAGAAGTCAGCCCATGGCTATCCAACGTCAAAAACATCTGCCAGATTATCCCATATGGATGATCTGAAGCGATACTGAAAGGCATCATCTGAAATGAATCATTGATCAGCACTATCTGAATATGCAGTTAAGATATTGCAATGGAGTTTGGATGGGACAAATGTGCCACCTTTACCATCAAAAATAGTGAAAACAGAGGAAATCAAGATATAACTAACATTAAAAGTTTAGATGAAAATGATCACTAAAAGACTTGGGCATCCTTCAGGCTAACACCATCAAGCACACCAAACTCAAAAAGGAGATTACTAGTGAATATATCATAACAGTGGTGTAGCGTGGGTTGTCAGCACCCGGGGCATGGCAAGTAATTTGCGCCCCCTAACCCGTGGATTTTAGCACTCGAGTCTCTTCCACTAGCTCAGGAATTCTGGGAGTTGAAGTCCATGAGTCATAAAAGAGCCAAGGTTGCCTACCCTTGAGTTAGGTTCAAGGCAAAAAAGGGTCTCTGGAGAAGAGGGAAAATGCTAGTTTAAAACTGAAACAAGGCAACTTTAAGGTGCCTCAGCTGTGATTTAGGATGAGACAAAGAGAGGACATGGCGTTGAAAATGGTTAATGGGGCATGTTTGTTCCATTCTTAGTGGATGTCAAGATAAACCCCACGAGAGAATGACCTTACAACAGATGTGAATAGGCTTGGACTACGTTTGTAGATTGAGTGCATACATCACATGGAGCGATGATGGGCTTCATCAAGATTTATGATCCCACAATTGGCTAGTTTTCTCCATCTTGTCCTAAACCCTGGATACCAACCACGGTTTACGGCTTAGCATGTGGTGTGGGGTGACCCAACATGTTAGGCAACAAACAATGACTTCCAACTTACAATGCCTCAGCTTCCCAAGGTTATTCCAAAGCCGGAAAAGCCAACCAACCCACCCTGCAGCTTTGCCTGCTTAGGCTGAACCCCAGGAGTTCATACTTGCTGTGGCGCCTGACCTATTTTCTGCCCAGATGCTGCTTATCCAAGCCAAGCCGCCTCCTTCTCTTTGGCACCTCGCCCCAAAGATTTGCTGGACTGGCTGGAAACTCTAGCTGCTGGCGACGTGTGTCGGGGGGGGCGTCCTGCAGGGGGAACCGAGTGGCCACAGAGAGTCAATACGGCAGGAGGAGGAGGAGAAGGAGGAGGAGGAGGAGCAGCAAGCAGCCGCAGGTGCGGCGGCTGCAGTTGTTACCTTTACCTCCGGGAAAGGAGACGGGGCGGGAGCTGGGTCGGGGGGGGCCGGGCTTGCAGGTTGAGAGCCAAGCGGAGGAGAGCCGCGGCGGGAGAAAGAGAGGGAGGCGATACGCCGCCAAGCCTCCCCACCCCCACCTGAGAAAGGCTGCGATCCGCAGCCGCGAGAGGACGGGATCCCGCTCTGGCTGGGCGCAGCGAATGCGGTTGCTTTCTATGCTCCGCCCACTTGCTCGCTCCTCCGACCCTTGGTGAAGCAGAATCGTCCCCCTCCGGCGAGCTTAATGGGCGCCCCCCCAGATGTTGCGCCCGGTGCGGCCGGCCCCCCCTGCACCCCCCACGCTACGCCACTGTATCATAAGAATAAAAAAGATCTAAAGTCCAAATTCACTGGCAGAAATACCATCAAGATAATGAAAACCTGGGTAATTCCAGTCATTTAATATACAGCTGGAATAGAGGATTGGACTCTAGCAGAAGTAGAATCCCTGGATGAGAAAAAACTAGAAAATAATGACAATGGATCATATCTTTTATCCTCACAATAATGTTGTCAGACTCTATTTACTAAGGTGGGCATGGAATGTTGCACGTACACCAGACATTTGAAGAAATAAAAAGGACATTGGAAGAATATCTGATGGGCAGTAAAATGATGCTGAGGGAAGCACCCATGAAGTCTTACTGAGTGCCAAAGAGATCAAACTGATCAATAAGAAAGACCAAATGAAGAACAAAAGAAGACATGGCAAGACATGGTTGGTACATAATAAAACCAAGTGAACAAAATCAATAGCAACCAGAGCTAGCAACAGCTAATTTGTATATTGAATCAAAGACCTGAAATTTTTTATTTATTTATTTATTTATTTTAATTCCATTTATATCCCGCCCTTCTCCGAAGACTCAGGGCGGCTTACAAGCTTAGCAGTAGCCTTCATTCTATGTATATGCCTGCTTATTAGGGCTTTCACACACACACCCCAAGCGGCATTATTACAAAGTCAGCTTAATTGCCCCCAACAATCTGGGTCCTCATTTTACCTACCTCAGAAGGATGGAAGGCTGAGTCAACCTTGAGCCTGGTGGGATGCGAACCTGCACTAATTGCAGGCAGCTGGTGTTACTTAAGGAGGCATTAGCCCACTGCTCCACCAAGGCTCTTATTGCTCTTAGGCAAATTTAGATTACAATGTAAAATGTAGTAGTTATTTCCCCCATCTCTCTATTCCTTTTATTAATTTTATCTTGAACCAATCATTCAAGCTATGATTTATTGTGCTGTCTTATTTCCAAAAATTAATCCTCAGGTATAGATTTTCATGTGGTTTGAGGGAGTGGCCTGAGGGGGGGGGAAGTTTTAAAAAAGTCTTTTTGGGAGAAAGACAAATTTCAACAAATTTGAAGGGTTGTTGAGGAACTTACTATTATGAATTCATGAATTCCACTATTGCCTCTTGTCTTCCTTGATGTTCTTATCTGTCTGTTTTTCAATTATATGCTGACTAAGTATTAGTAGAGGAAGCCTTATTAAGAAAACAAAATATTTTGCCACATGTATTTAATATATTAAGGTATATGTTTTAATCCATAAAATGCCATGTATTTTCTGTATGGATTTAAGCAAACTTAATTTAGAATAATAACTAATGTTATCCTCATTAAGAAATCCTTAAAAGTTCAATTAAGCATAAGACATACCTAATTTGAAACTTTTAAAATGGTTCCTTACACAATGGCTTTTTTTATTTTTTTAATTTCATTTCTATCCCACCCTTCTCCGAAGACTCAGGGCGGTTTACAAGCTTAGCAGTAGCCTTCATTCTATGTATATGCCTGCTTATTAGGGCTTTCACACACACCCCCAAGCGGCATTATTACAAAGTCAGCTTAATTGCCCCCAACAATCTGGGTCCTCATTTTACCTACCTCCGAAGGATGGAAGGCTGAGTCAACCTTGAGCCTGGTGGGATGCGAACCTGCACTAATTGCAGGCAGCTGGTGTTACTTAAGGAGGCATTATCCCACTGCTCCACCAAGGCTCTTGATTGATTGACAACATAGATTTCAACTGTTGCAAAAAATGCTTTTCATTCTGAAAAAAGGATGTGTGTAATTTTTTTAATGCAACATTCTATTGCTGTTGTAACCTTGCCAATTGGAATGTATATAGTTGTTATTTCTCTGCATAGCTGCAGCTAAACAGCCGTTTGATTATTACACAGGTAAAATATTCAGTGTTATGTTATAGCTACAGCAAGCATTGATTAAAGTCTCTAGTGTTCATGAAGGCTGACAGGGATTCAAAGGAGGAAATGTAAAACTTGAAGGTACAGCAGCATAGTGACATTTCACTCTATAAAGCTGCCAATATTTTAATCCTGCACGTAAATCATTTCCATCAGTTCAATTCCATATCTTAATTTGTGTAGAAAACAATGTATTGGATTGCATTATTTTTAATAATGAGGGATGAGATACAAAGTTTTCTTGTTTTTCACGATCCCTATCAGGGAGCTTCAGTTTTAGGTAGGGAGGTTTAGAACCTAGAATAGTTATCAGATAGATTTCATTTTCATTCTTTGATCAGCCTACATTTCATCATTTGTTCTATAAACCTTTTAGTTTCTCTGCTTTAAATGATGCCTTCATCAATGGTGATGCTGTATTCGTTTAGAGTGATGATTGATATGGTAATAGATACAGTGTGATTGAAAGCAACCTTGGTCAGTGGGGAGGCCAAATACTCAAGCAGTATATTGGCCTGACTTCACTCATTATTGGAGGCCTTTCATAGTCATATTGACTTGCTGTCCAAATGTTGTTACTTACCCAAAGCTTTCATTGTTTAAATGGTATAGACATTAGTATTGAACACAGCTTTTCCCAATATTTGTCCTAAAAATACACACATGGCTCAATTATCTCTGAAAATGCTGTGAGTATTAAAAGAGCAGTGGGGACTGAAATGAAATTTGGATTTAAAGAAAAATAATATTTTGTTTCTTTTTCAATACACATATACCTTTGTTGCAGTATTTCTTGTATTAAATAGCCACAGAAGCATTTGCCCATTTTCTGTTAACACCAGAGAACTACTTTTCCATTTTCATTTGTAAATTTTATAACAGGAATAGAGTGACTGCAGGCATCAGAAATTGAAACATTTTGTGCTTTGGAAGCAATTCTTATCGTTAGCTATTCTTCATTTTAGCAAGTTAACTCATGTTCTTTAAAGTGCCAGAAAAATATTTTCAGCCATTCCTCTTCATATTCTTAGAATTTTCCTATACTGTGCAGTTAGATACTTTTGTTTGTACATTTTTTTATGTTAGTGTAGAATTAATCAAACTTGCTATCATTTTTTTCCATTTAAGTTATAGGATGAAAACCAGAGATATCCCACTTAAAGAAAATCCATTCAAATTTTGGACCTACAATTGGCCAGAAAGCTATATTGGTTAAATCTTTCTTTGCATGGCCTCCTTAATTCTTCTATTGATTTGTGGATCTTGAAGCTACAGAAACATAGGGAACTCCATTAATATGAGTCACAGTATTGATTTATCCCATTATCAACTGAGATTGACAGTTGAGTTCCTGAAGATATTAAAGATGCAGCTTGATGTTGTGATATTTCTTTCAAATCTTAGTTTATGAATCCAACAAATTCTAATTCTGGAAAGACAAAAATATTAATTTTCCATGACAAGCCATCTTGCCTTGTTTAACAGAATAACAGAGTCAGAAGGGACCTTGGAGGTCTTTCAGTCCAACCCCCTGCTCAGGCAGGAAATCCTATACCAGTGATGGTGAACCTTTTAGAGACCAAGTGCCCAAGCTGCAACCCCAAACCCACTTATGTATCATTGGGTGCCAGTTGGACATGGCCCATTGAGTGGGCATGGCCCATTGGGTGGGCATGGCCTATTTGGTGGGCATGACCCATTGGGTGGGCATGGCCCATTGGATGGGTGTGGCTGTGGTGGTAATGGCAGGCTGGATGGGACTAAAAAGTTCAGTCAATTTCAACTTTGCAAGATCTTTTTTTTTTCCGTGAGTAGTTGAAATTGATTGATTGATGGAAACTTTTTTTTGCACACGGCAGCAGAGGCCTAAAAGGAAAAGGTTTTATAAAACCCAGCTGAAGACCTAGGACTGGGGTGATGGTGTGCATGCCCACAGAGAGGGCTCTGTATGCCACCTATGGCACACGTGCCATAGGTTCGTCACCATGGTCCTAAACCATTTCAGACAAATGGTTGTCCATCCAATATCATCTTAAAAACTTCCAGTGTTGGAGCATTCACAACTTCTGGAGGCAAGTTGTTCCACTGATTAATTGTTCTAACTGTCAGGAAATTTCTGCTTAGTTCTAGATTGGTTGTCTCCTTGATTAGTTTCCATCCATTGCTTCTAGTCCTGCCTTCAGATGCTTTGGGAAATAGGTTGATCCCTTTTCTTTATGGCAGCCTTTAGATATTGGAATATGTTTGCATGAAGAACATATGTATCAATTGGTGAACATCATATAGTTTCTGCCCCCCAATTTTTTTTTCATGATCAGAACATGAAGTAGAATAGGGTTGTGTTTATTTTGTTTTCTAAAAAATACAATAATAAAAAACCTTTCATATTAAAGCATTTATTTCTCTACTTATGAGTTAGTCACTGACACATTATGTTGAGTCATATTTTTATTTTCTCTGAGCTTATTTTATCATGAGAACTATAGTCTTGTTGATTAAATAATTCATTTAGCTGTCCCCCCAAAATAGATCTACATATTGTCACAAGAAAGTTGACATACTGTGCTCTGTTTCAGAAGTTTTGTGATAGCCAAAAACCAATGTATAAGTACAATATTTTTATAGATTTATTTTGGCATTTATGTACATTTTAATGGTATATGTATGTCTGATACAAATGAAAAATATCAGTTTAATTGTTCAGATTTAGCAGTTATATTTAAATCAGGGATATAGTAAAACATTTAATATACATAAATTACTTTCATTAACTATTCTGTTTAATTTAACTCTGTCACTGATGTATACAATCAGAAATTATTTTTTCAGTCTGTTGTAACATTTTATTGGAAAGAAAGGAAGTATGTTATACTGCTATAATAACATATGTAAACATATATTTTGCAATTTTTGAGAAACATGTGTAATACTACATGTTAAAATATAATCTTGCTTACATGTTGACACAGCAAAGAAGTTTATTTTTTAAAAAAATCAGTAAATAATTTTCTGTAATTCTTCTTCTCTGGTTCTAGAATTCAATCTAAATTTTGGGTTAATATATTTATTTTGAAAAGAAAGTGTTCTTATAAAGTTATCATCTTTTTTATAGCTGATGAATACAAAATTACATTTTTAGCTTTCTCTGTAAGCCAACCTGTAGCTTATAAAAATATATCTTTCTTCTGAGTTATTCAATCATAGTAGTTTCACATGAATACTTTCAAATAGGAGAAACCCTCTTGAAAGGAATTTCTGTACCTATTTCATAAATAATAAAAAAAATAATGCATTTTGAAAGTTTAGTCAGCAATGAGAGAGAGGTAGAATATTTAGTATTTATTTTGATAATTTTGATTTGTATACAAATGTTAGAAAAATCTGATCAAATTCCACTGGTCTTTTATGAGCAACATATAACAATTATTCAAGCAGGTTGAGATATATGGATAGTATTACTTTGTCAGCCAAAGAGTCTTTGCACTTCTTCTATAACAACAATAAATTGAGAACAGTCTGCAGTCTCTTCTATGATATTAATGTGGTTAGTGAAGTGTACATGGACCATCAACACATATCTTGTATCTCTTAGATAGCAGTGTTAAAAATGTGGTGTTTAATGATAGTTTGCTGTCAGTGACAATGCAAATGTAAAAGGAAAAATAGATTAATTAAGCTTCCATAAGATTTGATGTACCTTTACTCATTCAGTTCCTTTATAATAAAAACTGTGGCTTGGAGCCCACACAGGCAGCTGATAGCAGAGTTGTGCCATTATTGTTCTTAGCTAGTGATAAGAGGAGAAAAAAATGCTAGTGTAGACTCTACCTCTTAAAAAAATGCTTTTTATGGGGCATACACTCAGTCCATTCTCATTAGGAACAGTTAGTTCTTGCCCTATATTTCCCAGCTGCTACACCTTATAAATGTAGGAAAAGTCATCTACTCTTAGCAATTCTTACTAAGAGATAAAGTTCTAAAAAAAGTCATGGTGTTCCCTGGTTGGCATGTTGAAATCTACAGCTCTACAATATTTGGAATGTTTAATAATTGGAACGCATTAGTATTTAAAATTCAACACTTTGATATAATGATTTCATCTGGCAGCTGAAGCTTATCAGGTTTCCTATCTGGAGCAGGTTTAATGAAAACTGTCAAAGACATGACAACAAGTCAAAAGGATTCAAACTGTAGAACGTGAGGTGAAAATTCCCTGTTCAAAACTGGTGATAGCAGGCTTGGAAAAGACACCAGTATTTTATTTTAACTCAAAGAATGGGAATGTGTACTTAGGCACATCCTGCTGCCTCTCAAGACAATATTTTCCCAAGGCTTTTATATTTCCAAGGCTATTTTTGGCCTCTGAGACTTTTTGCTGTGCTACATAAATCAGATAAAGTACCCAGAAACTATATATGCCTTGTATCCTTGTTTCTTGCACAGTTGCAGACCCCAATCCAATAATCACTTGGAAATATTCACCAGGTAGGAATTTTTTCACTTAGTTTCAATTTACCACAGAGTTCACCTCTTCCTTCCCTTCTATCACCTTCTGTATAGTAACAGGATTTGTCAACAGATTAAAAGGTGCTATCTGGAGAAAGGAAGACAGGAACATTAAAACATCAACTTATTATTGGGTCCAAATCACTGCAAATTGAGTTTTTCCTCTCTTGAGCTGTAATAATCTAAAACTACTAAAGTGGACAAAATAATTACTGAAATTGTACAGTTAGTGCTCAATATGTTGTTGACGAGGAACTAACCATTACAAAAGAAAGTGCTCTTTGACGTTTCATTACCTGGCTAGGTAACAATATTAGTGCAAGAGAATGTTAGGTTCGATCCCTCCTTATATATAGTACTTTGCCTTTCCAGGACATGGTTTCCTCTTTTATACTTCCTTGATCATTTTTTTCAGTTATAATAATAATAATAATAATAATACAGTAATAATAAGTTGGAAGGGACCTTGGAGGTCATCTAGTCCAACCCCCTGCTAAGGCAGGAAACCCTATACCATTTCAGACAAATGGCTGTCCAGTCTCTTCTTAAAAACTTCCAGTGTTGGAGCATTCACCACTTCTGGAGGCAGGTTGTTCCACTGGTTAATTGTTCTAACTGTCATGAAGTTTCTCTTTAGTTCTAGGTTGCTTCTCTCCTTGACTAGTTTCCATCCATTGCTTCTTGTCCTGCTTTCAGGTGCTTTGGAGAATAGCTTGGCTCCCTCTTCTTTGTGGCAGCCCCTGAGATATTGGAACACTGCTATCATGTCACCCCTCACCCTTCTCTTCATTAAACTACACATACCCAATTCCAGCAACCGTTCCCTATATGTTTTAGCCTCCAGTCCCCCAATCATCTTTGTTGCTCTTCTCTGTACTCTTTCTAGAGTCTCGACATCTTTTTTACATCGTGGTGACCAAAACTGGATGCAGTATTCCAGGTGTGGCCTTACCAAGGCATTGCAAAGTGGTATTAGTACTTCACGTGATTTTGATTCTATTCCTCTGTTAATGCAGCCTAGCACTGTGTTGGCTTTTTTGGCAGCTGCAGCACACTGCTGGCTCATATTTAAGTGATTGTCCACTAGGACTCCGAGATCCCTCTCACAGTTACTACTATCGAGCAAGGTACCACCTATACTATACCTGTGCATTTGATTTTTCCTGCCTAAATGTAGAACCTTACTTTTTTCACAATTGAATTTCATTTTGTTAGATAGTGCCCAGTGTTCGAGTCTGTCCAGATCCTCCTGTATCTTAAGCCTATCTTCTGGAGTATTGGCTATTCCTGCCAGCTTGGTGTCATCTGCAAATTTGATGAGTTCCCCATCTATCCCCTCATCCAAATCATTGATGTAGATGTTGAAGAGCACTGGGCCCAGAACAGAGCCCTGGGGAACCCTACTACACACTTCCTTCCATGTAGATGCAGTTCCATTGACGACCACACGCTGAGTACGGCCTGTCAGCCAGCTACGAATCCATCTGGTGGTGATGCTATCTAAACCACATTTTTCTATCTTATCAAGTAGTAGGTTGTGATCTACTTTATCAAATGCCTTACTGAAATCCAAGTAAATTAAATCTACAGCATTCCTCTGGTCCACTAGTTTTGTCACTTGGTCAAAGAATGCAATAAGATTTGTCTGGCACGATCTGTTTTTGACAAACCCATGTTGGCTTTTAGTGATAACTTTGTTCACATCAAGGTGTTCACTGATTTGTTGTTTGATTATCTTTTCCAGAATCTTCCCAGATATTGAGATCAGACTGATAGGTCTGTAGTTTCCTGGATCTATTTTTTTCCCTTTTTTGAAGATGGGAACAACATCAGCTCTCTTCCAGTCCTCTGGTAGTTCCCCAGTGCTCCAGGATCTTTGAAAAATATAGCTCAGTGGTTCTGATATCACGTCTGCCAGTTCCTTGAGAACCTTGGGGTGTAATCCATCTGGTCCTGGTGATTTGAACTCGTCTAGGCTGGACAGGTGCTCACTTACCATTTTCTTGCCTATCTTAACTTGCATTTCTATTCTGTTTTTTATGGCACTGGTTTTGGTAGGTTAGACTGTTTTTTCCCTTTGTGTAAAGACAGATGCAAAAAAATGAGTTAAATAGTTCTGCTTTCTCCCTGTTGCTTCTCACCTTCTTCCCACTTTCCCCCACTAATGGACCAATCATTTCCTTAACTTTTTTCTTGTTTCTTATATGTTGAATGAAGCTTTTTTTGTTATTTTTGACTTTGGTCACAAGCCTTAGTTCATTTTGAGCTTTAGCTTCCCTCACTTCATCTTTGCAGGCACGGGCTGTTTGCTGATATTCTGCTTTAGTTATGTGCCCCTCTTTCCACTTCCTATACTTGTCCCTTTTATCTTTCAGTTTGTCAGAAAGTTCTTTATGCAGCCATGCTGGTTTCCTTTGAAAGCTGTTATTTTTCTTCTTTGTTGGTATTGTGCTAGACTAGGCCTTTATTATCTCACTTTTCAAAATTTCCCAAGTTTCTTGAGTTTTTTTCTCCTTTAGGATTCTCATCCATGGAATTCTTCCCAAGGTCTCTCTAAGTTTATTGAAATTAGCTCTTTTAAAGTCCAAGACTCTAGTTTGGCTGTATTCTATTGCTTGTGCTTCCATAATGTTGAATTCCAATATTGCATGATCACTTCCCCCCAAGGTTCCTGTGGCTTTGACACTTTCTATCATTTCATCTCTGTTAGTGAGAATTAAATCCAATATGGCTAATCCCCTAGTTCCCTTCTCTACTTTTTGGGAGAGAAAGTTGTCTGCTAGGTTTGTCAGGAATCTGTTAGATCTTCCACTTGGTGCAGAATTTGTCTCCCAGTTACTATCAGGGTAATTAAAGTCCCCCATTACTATTGTGATGCGCTTCCTACATACCTTAGTTAACTGACTAGCAAAAAGTTCATCTATTTCCTCTGTTTGGTTGGGCGGCCTATAGTATACACCTGTGGCAATGTCATTTTTTCCCATTTTATATTGACCCAAATACATTCAAGTTTACAGTTTTCATCATTGTTGTGCTTTATTTCTGTAGAGATAAAGTTATTTCTTATATATAGAGGAACTCCACCTCCTCTTTTGTTTAGTCTATTTCTTTTAAATAATTTAAAACCCTCTACCTGTGTGTTCCATTTGTGGGTTTCGTCCCACCATGTTTCTGAAATGGCAACAATATCATATCCGCCCTCATTTACCTGAATTTCTAGTTCACCCTGCTTACTGTTCATACTCTGTGCAGACATTTGAGTCCTTTATGACTGACCCTGTGTTTACTTGCTACATAACTTGTGTGGTGCCTAAGTTCCCCTATCTTCTTAGTTTGCCGGGGACAGTGATGTTCTGTATCAATTAACTCACTGTCCCCGTTGTTTAGTTTAAATATTCCTTCAGAAAAGCTGTGAATTTATTGCTAAGTAACTCAGTCCATTTCTTGGATGGATGCAGACCATCTCTTTTGTACATTTTTTCATTGGACCAGCTACAGACATCGTGACTAATGTAACCAAAGCCTTCTCCTTTACACCACTCCTTTAGCCACATATTAAATTCTGCTATATGCTGGCCTTTTCCATTTTGCTCCTTATTCACTGGTAAGACCCTTATACACATTGAACTATGTAATAGATATATTACGATTACATTAGTTTTAAGAAAGAATATAAAAAATAATATAGAACAAAAATAAAAAGAGAGAGAAATGAAAAAAGAGAAAAATGCAAAGAGAAATGATAGAAGTTTCTGATTTCTTTTGCAGCAAATGTATGATTACAAACTAGCTTTTACTCTGATTACAAAAAAGTTCAGTTTTTTTTCTATTATCTACTTTTTTCTCAAAAAATGCTCATCAAAACCATAACTCATAAGTGCATTTTTTCTGTTTCAAACAAAATGTCATTAAGAGGATTTCTTCTACATATAGGCTTTTATACTAGAGTGCATATGAGAAAGGATTTAAATATCTGAACTAAGCACCAAAATCTATACTATTTGATACTGAAAAATATTTTTCAAAAATATAAAGAATAAAACTATTAAATAGAATAGAATAACTTTGTCACTTTGAATTTACACTAATCAGCATACATTAAAATGAAATTTTGTTGCATACAGCTCTCAAAGGGTCACCACCTCCAATATACACTACATAAATATGACAAAAATAAATAAATAAATAAATACAGAATTATGCATATATCCACATATATTATATGACACAGAGAGACAACACAGTGCTATTACTGCATATTAAATTTAACTTCCCAATCTGATTGGTAACATCTCTTCCAATATTGTACAAAATTTATTCTCATAGCTATGAACATGTATTTTAGTAAATTGTGGTATTTTCTGTTAGTGTGTTTTGGAATTATACCTGAAATGAAGAACTACGGTTTCATTTGAAATTTGATATCTAAAATACTCTGAATTGTATGTTGTCTTTCTTTTCAATACCCTTGAGGGTTGTTGTTTTTACACACCCACCTCAGATAGCAAAATGCCCCTTCTTTCTCGTGATATTTCCAGCATTTTTTATTATGTGATTTGTGTATCTTAACACTTATTGATGGAGTTGTAGATCATTTACAAAACATTTTATACTAGCTTTCTTTTGGAGTAAATTTTATAGACTTATAGGTATGTCCAAGCCTTCTTTAGATAGTTCTTGCTGTGTCTTTAGTCTATTCAAATGATCTGAATTGATCATATATGCAGAAGTTAGTTTCATTCATTCATTCATTCATTCATTCATTCATTCATTCATTCATTCATTCATTCATTCATTCATTCTTGTAGCTAGAAATTTATGTCCTTTTCTGAGATGTTAGATAAGACACAGTGACCTTGAGAGAGGATCTTGAAGTCCTAGTGGATGATCACGTAAGCATGAATTAGCAGTGTGCAGCGGCAGCCAAAAAGCTAATATAGTGCTTTGTTGTATAAACAGAGGGTTAGGGTTAGGGTTCCTGGAATTATCAAGAAGATGAAAAAAGGTTGAACAGAGATCTGCAGTGTATGTTTCTGGGAAAAGACAGTTAAAACTCCTTTGTGCTTTCTCAGTTGTACACAGTGCTTTTTTTTGTAAAAGAAAATGGTGCCGGAACTCACACACGTCATACAATACACCTTGCCTACCCTACAAGGTTCCATCCAAAAAAGGTACCGGAACTCCGTTCTGAGCATTCTATGACAAAAAAGCCCTGGTTGTACATAATAATTAAAGCTAGGAGCATCTTCCTTATTATGAGCTGTGGCATGCTTATCCATAATTAGGCTAGAAGGAACATTCAAACAGCCCCAACATTAAAATGACAAATATTACAAAGAGAAGAACAAAATTCCAATAAATAATTCATGCATAACATCATTCCAAGGTATATCATTATGTATTTCCTTTCATTGAACCCTAGTTGGAGTTTGTAGCATATAGACACTATATAGCCTGGTTAGAACTACCAATTTCTGAACTTGCTTTTTCTCTCTGGTGTTTAACGAATAATAGTATAGCTTAATATTACAGTATAATGTTTTTAAAATAGCAATAGCCTAATATGTGGCAAAGAGAAGGGAAGTGCTATGAGCCCCAGCAACCAGCAAGTGTCCACTATTTGGAACATCATCTCCCAAGGTTATCCCAAAGATACTTTTTCAAGAAGCTTCTTCAGTTCAGCTCAGAGCTGAAGAAGCTTCTTGGATGAGAAGTGGAATGTCTTCAAAGAAAAACAAGAAAGTTCAGTTGCCTCGTGAAAAAGCATGTTTGGGATAACTATGACCTGGATGACTGATAATCTCCATAGACTCCCAAGGTTATATTGGCCCCAATGCTGCCAGTGTGTGTTTGTTGGGGGGGGATGGGTTAGAGCCTGTGCATTGACTTTCATTGACTGTCATTGATTGATGTGAACATTTTTGGGTATTCATTTTGCTGTATGGCTTGTTTAATCATTTTTTGTATTTTTATTGTTCTTAAACTGCAGTTTTTGAATGGTTTTAGTGTTTTTATATATTTTTTTAATTCTTTGTGAGCCACTCTCTCGTATATTTAAGATGGCTCTATATAAGTTGATATAATAAATAAAGTGTATATGAAGTGCTTTGAAATTTCTGCAAAGGCTAAGGCATCCATTTTCTCCCTTAAAACCAGAACCACCAAAACTAAACTAAAAACTAATTAAGAGGCTTTGAAGTTGTAGATGGTACCCGGGACCAGATGCAATCCATAGGATATCTTCTCCTGCTGCACAAGATGAATATTTGTTTAATCCAGCAGGACTTTTCTTATGTTATTTTGGAGACAAAAACCTATCTTGGTTGGATAGCTAATTGTAGTTTTAGTGACTTCTTTTCCCTTTGCATAATTATCAATGGTTAAGGGAAACACCAAGATTTGTGTCAAAATGCCTATGGAGATTCTCAGTCATCCAGGACATGGTTGTCCCAACAGTGCTTTTTCAAAAAGCCACTGGACTTTCTCTATTTTTCCTTGAATACATTTCGTTCCTCATCCAAGAAGCTTCTTCAGTTCTGATGAAGAAGCTTCTTGAATGAGAAGCGAAAAATCTTCAAAGAAAAACAGATAAAATCCAGTTCCCTTTTGAAAAAGCACCTTTGGGACATTTGTGTCAAAACTTTTTATCCTTGGTCATACTAGCTTTTCAGTGAAGAATAAGCAGGTGGAAAGCCAGGAGCTTGCTTTATGCAACTTGGCTCCTTCTCTCACTAAACATTCCCTATCACTAACAACAACAATTTAATTTATTACATTTAAAGTTCTCAATTTACTTCTAACCAAAATACAGAACAGCTCCCATTCAGACTTCTACTAGGTAAGTGGTGGTAGACATGATTGGTACTGGAGATATGACACATGGGTTGAAACCAGTTTATGTAGTTTATGTAGATCTGTTAAGCCTTTATAGGTTGATAACCAGTATGCATGCATGTCAGTAACTTAGTTACTGAAGAAGATTAAATTAGACATAATGAAGGAAATTTTCCTATTAGACTTTTCAATAGTTATGCTATTGCCACTGCCCTTAAGAAACTGTTGAAGATTTCTCCTGGAAGAAATTTATTAAAAATCATAATTCCTCTTTCTCTGCCCAAAATTTTGGGGAAGAATGTCAAGGGGCCATTTATGCTAATAAATGTATGTGAAAATAGTAATTCTAGAATGTGTTGCTATCAGAATATTAAAATATTCAACACTATTATTCTAACATGTCATATTGTACATAGGAACAATTGGTGGAAATATTGTTTACTCTAGATAAATATTAAATAGTAGCCATCATCAATACTGAAGTGCTGCCTTTTCTTCTTATTCTAATTTGCATCATTCACATAAAATTAAAAAAAAATGTTAAAATGCTTCACCAAAATTAAATTCATTTTTATTTAAAAGGGCACAAATTATTGATAAACACATCTGAGTTTGCAGATTGGTTATTTCTTAGAGGTTATTTGGGGTCATAATTATAAATCTCATTATCTTGCTTGAAGGAGAAGACCTTTTTCATTATTATGGTGCTGAGGTCCACATCCCTGAAGCTAATTGCAAGGTATTGCTGCAGAGTTCTAATTGTTTGCCATCAAAATAGCTGTGTAAGCTTGATTAACAGTGTTCAGCAACATTCATAATAGTCCAGGCCTGGTCCTGCATAAAATAGAAACTGGGGAAAAAATCAATAAGATTTAATAAGATCAGGAACAATCACTTACAATAGTACATCAATCACACAAAGTAATAGGTGCAGGATTTGATAGGGTCCTGAACTGCCTGAGAGATTCATACCCAGCACTCGTTAATGATTTGTTCATTTGCATTTTATCAATTCAGCTACAGCTGACAAGCAGAAGGAGCAATAAAGAAATATGTTGACTTAAACTCATCAGGCCTTGCAATTAAAAAATAACAGATAATAGCAGTTAAATTGTTTTGAGGAAATCAAAAAGAAACAAGCATATAAGGGTTCCATCTCTGACTTCCTGAATATGAGATTATAATAAATTGGCATAATACAAAGGCTTTTAACATACTCATAACCTTCCAGTCAACCTCATTATCTCTTGTAAAAAGTGAAACAAAACTAACACTTTAAAATTTATACTATGATTGTTCCTGTTCTTTTCCCCCCCTTCTGTCCTTCATGCAGAATAAGACTTCAAGGCTTCTAAAAATGTAAATGTAAGGTACTGCTGATTCTATAGTTTTCTGGCCTTTTAAATAAACAATGCTTCAGGCATTGCCTGGGGTCAAATCCATATCAAGTAGTCAGCCAGTCTTAATGAGGTGACTTTCTGATCATTATTACTTACCATTATCACAGTTGATCAGCAAGTTTATTTTTGCTTTTTTAATTCATCCTCAATGTATTTTCAAATTTATCTTTCAATTACAATGTGACCAGTAAAGAAGGCGTTTTAGATGAACTCACATTTTGTAAAATCTGAAACTAGTATCTGCCTCAGTAAGCATAATTATGAAAAAGTAACAGCTGATATAAAACTGCATGTATGTAAATTTTATTACAATATGAAACCAATTGGGGAAGATTTCTTCAAGGAAATCTCCATCCAGAGAAAATGAAAATGATCTAAGTCTTCAGTTGTTGAATTGTGGCTTCATCCTTTTCATAAGTGGATTAGTTTTTTCCAGTTCAGCACTTCTTTCACTTCAGCTTCATTAATACATTTTATATCATTACAGCCAAATCTATGAGAATAAAGGATAAGTATAAAAAAGCATTGCCTTAGTTTCTTTGACACATCTGGTCAAAACTAAGCATTGGAAGATAGATACCAAATATTCTAAAAAAAAGTTCTAATCCAGACAACTGATCTAATTTAGATACTGGAACATGTATGAAAACTTTTGAGGCTGAGAGAAGCTGCCCCATCCCTCATCAGTTGAACAGGCGGGTCTACCTGTGCAAAACAGCAAATTCTTAATTTAGAAAACTGCAAACCTTCTAAATGGAAAATTCCTATACAGTGCTGGAGACAATGCTACAAATTAATTAGTAATTAAGGCCATTTATTTCGTGTTAGATAGCAAGTTTGCCAGCCAATAAGAAAAACTCCTGCACTGAATATATACTTTATTAGCTTTTGTTGAATGGTCAAAATAGATAGGATGGATGGATGGAGATAGATAGATAGATAGATAGATAGATAGATAGATAGATAGATAGATAGATAGATAGATAGATAGACAAACAGACAGACAGATAGATACTGAAATCACAGTTGCTCAAAGAAGCAAAAATGTCCTTATTAGTTAAGGCAGTCTGTGTAGAAATTAATAATCTCATTAAGAAATACTATAAATCTCAACTATTTACATGGAGATTCATGGTACTATCCTAGATAAGCACATCAGATTGTAAGCACAATCAGAACCTTTGAAGTACTTGGGACACTATCCCTCAAGATTATCTGTGACAAGAGCTCATTCTGACCACATAGGCCCTAAACTGCATTTGACACTTTGCTTTCTAGAGGGAAAAGGCAGAACTAAGAAGTTTTACATAAAAATATTATTAGGAGATTTTTAGTGGTAGTTTGGAGAAGTGAAAACTAAGGTTGTCCATCAGAAGATAAAGCATTAGGATATCTATGGTGTTAAGAAAAACAGAGGAATCAGAGCATGAAAGGAAAAAATAGAAAATTCCCAGAAAGACTTCTTCTGGTCTTGTTCAGTAATCCAGGCACTGAAGATCGTAGAAAGGCAGAGAGAGAGAGAGAGAGAGAGAGAGAGAGAGAGAGAGAGAGAGAGAGAGAGAGAGAGAGAGAGAGAGGGAGGGAGGGAGGGAGGGAGGGAGGGAGGGAGGGAGGGAGGGAGGGAGGGAGAGAGAGAGAGAGAGAGAGAGAGAGAGAGAGAGAGAGAGAGAGAGAGAGCAATTGACAAATCTCTACCTTTATACAGTTAGCTAAGCTGAAAAGCTAACAAAAGCCCCAGAATCTGAGAACTGAAAGAACTTTTCCAGGCAAAACAGGATGAAATAACTGGAAATGAATCAAGCACTTGTTAATAGGAGCAGAAAACAAAAAGAAGAACATATATAGATAAAGAGCAACTTAGGAAAAATTCAGGATAAAATAATAACTCACACAATACTGAACCATTTTAGTTTTAAACAGTCTGTTAATGAAATTGCTCCACCAATTGATGCCATTTATTGGCTGGTTTGTTGTCATCCAGGTTAAAGTATTGTGGTTTCCCCAATGGTTGCCTTTTGATTTTCTAAAAGAATTGGTTTCCTTAAAAACGCAAAAATGACAGCAATTTATACACTCAAAGTAAAAGATGATAAAAGGGCATGCTGTGAAAAATAAAAGTGGTTTTAATAAATTCATGGCAAAATGAGATATTTAATAGTGATGAGAGAGGTAATTAATAGAAAATAAAAGATACAATAAAATTGAAGAGACTATCCACCAGCTATCTTTTCAAATTAATTTAATCAGTATTGATTCACCATTCTCCTTGTGTTTCTCACATATATGTATTTGCAATGAATTGTGAACACCAACCAACTTTGTATAATGGGACTATAGGCTGTTCTATGAATTTCAGATGAGGAAACTCTGCAAGCCTACAATACCTTTATTGCCCTTAGAAAAATGTCAGTCTGGATGAATCTTCCTACATAAACAAGAGCAGCAATGGCAAGGAGTATTATGAGACTTCAGGAACATTTCTACTAGATATTTTAAATTTCTTATCAAACCTCTGATCTCATATTATTCCAAAACATTCTACATAATTAAAAATGACATTGCTAAAGTGCTCAAGTGTTGGAGACAAAGTGGACGGCCCTGAAAGCATTATGAATTGCTTGATTTAACCCTGAAAGTTATCAATTAGAAATAAGCTTCACAGGAAAGATGCTAGAGAGCTGAAAGCAATTGTTGTTGAACTGAATAATATAGTTAAGCATTGTTAGTGTAGGATGTAAGATGACTTAATATATCTTTAATTTGTAAGTTGACAAATGTTGTTGTTCTATTACCTGGAACTAAACTTTTCAGTAAAAGATGAAGCTAAGGGTCTAATACAATTAGTTTTGCTAAACTAGGCTTTATTTCCAGGAAGTACCCATAAGGCTCAGAAGGACACCCATACCTCATTGGCCCTGCAGAGGATTGTTTGACATAGACTGACGAGAATGTAAAATATATTCTGCTGTCCTGATGTCCTGATATCCTTTGATTATATGATTGTGTTACATGGTCAGTACAGAAGCACTCGAGAAAAAGATTTTAAAAAAAATCCTGCCAAACTTCTTTAGCTTGTTAAGCTTTTGAAAGTTTTCAACAACAAACAAAAAAAGATTCCTGACCTGCTGAAGGGAGAACAACACTCTCATCAATAGCTCAGTGACATAATTAGTGATCTAGAATTTCAGAAGCAGCAAGAGATCTTTCACCCATTTTGAACATTAAATAAAACTAAGTATCACTCCCATTTAAGAAATGTGGTTTCAGGGGGAGAAAAAGTACTTTAAAAGATCCTCTGGGAAAAGTGCTAGACTCAAAACAATGGAACAAAATGGGTAGTGAAACAAGCTAGAAATAATAATAATAATAATAATAATAATAATAATAATAATAATAATAATAATAATAATAATAATAATAATAATAATAATAACAACAACAACAACGAGAAGAAGAAGAAGAAGAAGAAGAAGAAGAAGAAGAAGAAGAAGAAGAAGAAGAAGAAGAAGAAGAAGAAGAAGAAGAAGAAGTTGTTGTTGGAGGGACCTTGAAGATGGGAACTACATCAGCTGTTTTCCAGTCCTCTTGTAGTTCCCCAGTGCTCCAGGATCTTTGAAAAATATAGTTCAGTGGTTCTGAGATCACGTCTGCCAGTTCCTTGAGAACTTTGGGGTGTAATCCATCTGGGCCTGGTGATTTGAACTCATCTAGGCTGGACAGGTGTTCAGTTACCATTTTTTTGCCTATCTTAACTTGTGTTTCTATTCTGTTTTTTATGGCACTGGTTTTGGTAGGTTGGACTGTTTTTTCCCTTTGTGTAAAGACAGATGCAAAAAATGAGTTAAATAGTTCTGCTTTCTCCCTATTGCTTGACACCTTCTTTCCACTTTCCCCCACTAATGGACCAATCATTTCCTTAACTTTTTTCTTGTTTTTTATATGTTGAAAGAAGCATTTTTTGTTATTTTTGGCTTTGGTCGCAAGCCTTAGTTCATTTTGAGCCTTAGCTTTCCTCACTTCATCTTTGCAGGCACGGGCTATTTGCTGATATTCTGACTTAGTTATGTGCCCCTCTTTCCAATTCTTATACTTGTCCTTTTTATCTTTCAATTTATCAGAGAGTTCTTTATGCAGCCATGCTGGGTTCTTTTGAGAGCTGTTATTTTTCTTCTTTGTTGGTATTGTACTAGACTGGGCCTTTATTACCTCACTTTTCAAAATTTCCCAAGCTTCTTGAGTTGTTTTCCCCTTTAGGATTCTCAACCATGGAATTCTTCCCATGGTCTCTCTAAGTTTATTGAAATTAGCTCTTTTAAAGTCCAAGACTCTAGTTTGGCTGTGTTCTATTGCTTGTGCTTCCATAATGTTGAATTCCAATATTGCATGATCACTTCCCCCCAAGGTTCCTGTGGCTTCAACATTTTCTATCATTTCATCTCATTTCTCAACATCCATGCTTAGACCTAAGTTATGGGATTACTTAAGACACATTTTCATGTCTAGTTAGGTATTACATGGTATAAATCTAAATCTCATGGATTTTTGTCTCATAAGGGCACTATTGATTTTTAATAGTTCCTTGATGCATTAAAGCTTCTTCTTGAACAAGGAAGGAAAGCCAAAACTTTTGAAAGGGAAGGAGTCTTTTGATTTGCATTGGCAATAGAAACCACAACAGAGTTCTGTAAAACAGTCTCTGTAGCAGAGATAAATCAATCTCTGTCCAGCAGGTGCCAGTTATTCAAACAGTAGCCCAGTTTTTCCCCATTTCCACGTTAAGCTATGATTTAAAAATCAGTTCAGAAATGTTATTTCTGGATAAACATTATTTCATATATGATTTTATCTAATAAATAGATATTTTTATGACCAAGTCTCCCTACTTTGTTTATTTTATTCTAAAACTTTATTGTTATAACATATATTTTATGTACTTTTATGCCAAGAATGCACAATAATATCCAGAGGAATATAGCTGTGATATTAGGCCAGGATTTTGTATGATTAAGTCAGTTCTCTCAAGTCATTGTGCCTGTTGTCCTGAATCATCTACTATTAACAAGAGAGATGTTTGCTAAATAAAGCAGTATAAAACTGGCATGAAATCAAGGTAACACTGGCCCACCAAATCAATTTTTCCACTCAAGAAAACTCTATCAATACTTTTAAATTATGTAAATAGAATAGAATAGAATTCTTGATTGGCCAAGTGTGATTGGACACACACAAGGAATTTGTCTCCGGTGCATAAGCTCTCAGTGCACACACAAGCCACAAATAATAATCATAATCATAACAATAAAATACAATCATCATAAATCATAGATACAACACTCAGTGATAGTCATAGAATACTAAAGCAATCAACATAAATCATAATAGGATACTAAATAAAAGTAATCAGTATAAATCATGAGATACAACAAGAAGTTATAATAAGAATCTAAGGAAATAGGTAATAGGACAGATGAGAAGGAAAGCAATTAAAGCTGTATTAGATGGTTTGACATCCCAGTGCTTAGACAGTGTTGTGGGAATTAGTTGTTTAAAAGAGAGATAGCAGGGGGGGAGACTGTCTTTGTGCCTGATTGTTTTGGCCCTATAGCATGATCTTGAGGGAAAAAGTTGAAACAGTTTATGTCCAAGATATGAGGGTCTGTAGATATTTTCACACCTCTCTTTCTGGCTTGGGCATTATACAGGTCCTCAATGGAAGGCAGATTGGTTGCAATTATTTTCAACTGTTCATTGAAGTCTGGTTTGTTTTGTTTGGTTGCTGTGCCAAAGCAGACAGTTATAGAGGTGCAAATGACATACTCAAAAATTCCTTTGTATAACTGTATCAGCAGCTCCTTGGGCAGTCTGAGCTTTCTGAGTTGGCACAGGAAGAACATTATTTGTTGTGCTTTCTTGATGATGTTTTTAATGGTAGGTGTCCATTTTAAGTCCTGATCCTAGAAACTTGAAGGTCTCTACTGTTGATACTGTGTTGTCTAGTATTATAAGAGGTGGAAGAATAGGAGGACGTCTCCTAAAATCTAGTATCATCATCTCTACAGTTTTAAGTGTGTTCAGTTAAAGATTGTTCCAATTGCACCATAAGTCCAGTTTTCAACTTCCCATCTGTATGCAGATTTGTCATCATCTCAAATGAAACCAATCACTATTGTATCATCTGAAAATTTAAGTACAACAGAGGGATCCTTTGAAATACAGTCATTGATATATAGAGAAAAGAGTAATGGAGAGAGCACACAGCCCTGGGGAGACCTGTGCTAATTATACAGGTATCTGATGTGATTTTGCCTAGCTTCACCTGCTGCTTCTTATTTGTTAGAAAGCTTATGATCCAATTACAAGTGTGGTCAGGCACAGCTAACTGAGTCAGTTTAGTGAGAAGAATATGTGGAATGATGGTATTGAATGCCAAGCTGAAGTCTACAAAAAAGACACTTGCATAGGTCCATATTACAAGATGTTGTAATATGTAGTGCATATTAATGGTATCATATGGCAATATATTTGCTTGGTAGGCAAACTGCAATGGGTATAACAGTAGATCCATGATGGTTTGGAAACATTTATGAAAATTAACCTGCTTATACTAAACATAATCTGAGAAAATAACTCTCCACCATAAATTATCAGATAACCTTATTTACATAAAGCAACATTGGGATTCACAGAAGAGGAACAAAGAGTGAAAGAATGTCACAACTGACAGTGCAACTACTCCTTATCCATTCTTGTGTAATGTTATACAAAAGGGCAAAAGTTGTATCATGACGTCAGGGTATAATAATTGCTGTCATTGAGTCTAGCTGCAGATGCCTATCAAACACACGGTGGTTTTGACATTTATTTACCATTTGGAACTCATAACCTCATTCTCTGAACTGGTAATAAGCATCTTCTCTTTCCTTCAGATATATGAGTAATGGAATTTTGTTTCTGTCTGTCTGTGATATTGAGCTCTTCAAATTTGGCTCTTCATGGTTATATGTTTAGTGCATGGGGGCATTCTATAGATGTTAGTCCATCATATGTGTAGATTATTAGATTATTATTAATAAAAAAGATTAAGATTAAGAAGATTAAGACATATTCAAATACTGTGTATTTGAGTGACACCCTTTATATTTACCAAACCAAAGGATAATCCATTTTTGCAAGGTTAACAAAAAAAAGCATAAGCATCTCTTCTTAATGTCCCAAAGCACCTTTGGGACAACCATGACCTGGATGACTGAGAATCTCCATAGATATCTTTTATTAATCTTAAAACAGACTAATATATGGGCAAATGTTCCACCAAGAGAACAATGCATGGGTGCCCTCTCTCCTCATTTTTTTCTTTTGCAGGAAGTGGAATTAGTTGTCTGTACCATACATTTGCCTCACACATTTGTTCATTCATTCATTCATTCATTCATTCATTCATTCATTCATTCATTCAATCAATTTTATGCCTCCCATCTGCCCTATGTTTCTTTGCATTTGCATTAATATGGTTCTTTTTCCTCTAGGTTACATGATTTTTTGCTAGATATTCTCTTTTATGTCATAATTTAGTTATACACATGCAAGAAATTAGACATCCTACAAGATACTACTGTAAAGATATGAGAATTGTGGTCACAGTTTGTGAAGTAATTATTTTTGTCACAAGATCTGACCTAAACCCTCAGCTTATTTTCAAAGAATTTGCTATGTGTGCCACTCATACTGAGGTATAATAAATAGTTTCCTGTGGGCTAACCTTCTCAGATGTAGACCCACAGTCTTGAAATATCCTCTTAAAGGAGTCCCACTTGGAATTTATTTTTGCCACCTTCCTAGGTCCAGGCAGATGTTTTTATTCTCCCAAGTGTTTTTTAACATAAATAGGTACCACTGATGGCAAGGTAACAACATTCCATGCAACTGCCATATGGACCATGGAAGTGTTTTGAACAAGGTTGGCTCTTCGGCTATGGACTGGAGATAAGCACTGCCCCCTAAAGTCAGACATGACTGACAGAAAAAGCCTTTACTTTTACAGTTTTAATTTACACATGGCAGTCAACCTTTTGGCTTAAGATACAGAAGGATCTTGACAGACTTGAACATTGGGTGCTATCTAATAAAATGAAATTCAATGGTGAAAAAAGTAAGGTTCTACATTTAGGCAAGAAAAACCAAATGCATAAGTATAGTATAGGTGGTATCTTGCTCAATAGTAATGACTGTGAGAGGGATCTTGGAGTCCTAGTGGACATTCACTTAAATATGAGCCAGTGGTGTGCTGCAGCTGCCAGAAAAAGGCAACACAGAGCTAGGCTGCATTAACAGAGGGATAGAATCAAGGTCACGTGAAGTGTTAATACCATTTTACAATGCCTTGGTAAGGCCACACTTGGAATATTACATCCAGTTTTGGTCACCACGATGTAAAAAAGGTGTGGAGACTCTAGAAAGAGTACAGAGAAGAGCAACAAAGATGTTTAGGGGACTGGAGACTGAAACATATAAGGAACGGCTGCTGGAATTGGTATGTCTAGTTTAATGAAGAGAAGGACGAGGGGTGACATGATAGCAGTGTACCAATATCCCAGGGGCTGCCACAAAGAAGAGGGAGTCAAGCTATTCTCCAAAGCACCTGAAGGCAGGACAAGAAGCAACGGATGGAAACTAACCAAAGAGAGAAGCAACCTAAAACTAAGGAGAAATTTCTTGACAGTTAGAACAATTAATTAGTGGAACAGCCTGCGTCCAGAAGCGGTAAATTCTCCAACACTGGAAGTTTTTAAGAAGGGACTGGACAGCCATTTGTCTGAAATGGTATAGGGTTTCCTGCCTGAGCAGGGGGTTGGACTAGATGACCTTCTTCTTCTTCTTCTTCTTCTTCTTCTTCTTCTTCTTCTTCTTCTTCTTCTTCTTCTTCTTCTTCTTCTTCTTCTTCTTCTTATTATTATTATTATTATTATTATTATTATTATTATTATTATTATTATTATTATTATTATTATTATTATTATTATTATTATTATTATTTTGGTCAAGCTTCTGCTAATGCTTTTAATTCTATATATTTAATATTTGAACTGCTATTTTAAAAATTATTGAAGCCTTTATATGTTATGTGTTACAATGATTAAGCTCGTTTAAAGACAAAAGCACACAAATATGATGCCCAATTCTGCATTTAATAAATGGATGATGAAGTGATACATTCCCACACACATTTTTCAATATTTTATTCCAGTGTATGTCTACGTTTTGCCTTTGTCTTTTCTTCTGAGTTTGAATAATGACATGGTGAACAGACATAAATATACAGATAGAAATATTAAAAATAAACATTCAATATGATATAATTAAATATCAAGACAGCATAATAAAGAGAATAAACAATGGTATTTTAGAGATTTTAACTGCATAAATAAGCCACAATTTTTCCATTGGGCTATTGATACAATGAAAGAAAAGACAATTTTGGTATGTTAAGGATGAATAAGCAGTGCTAAGAAGAAAGATAGCCAGTGCTGGATGTTCTTCTGTTGAAAGAAAATAAAGGGAAGATCAGATTCTAGGCAACAACCGCAGGTCAGTAAAGACAAATCACACCAGAATGATTTTTATCCCCAAAGGAACAGCAGAAAGGGAACGATATCAGCTATATGGAGCTGGTTCATGTAAGAGAAAGAATCTTGCAATAATGTTATGGCCTGTGGCTGACAGTTTGTGATTTTGTGCACCGGTTGTTATACCCAGAGAATTGTCAAATGAAGGCCATGGTGAGAAGGGTTACAAATAGTTTTATATGGGAAAATAATGCATAAAATCTTCTTGCTCATCACTGAACTTTGTAGTCATATTTTAATGTAAGGATTGAAAAATAAATATGCTAAAAAAATAAGCTTCTCTTTCAGCCCACAGCTTGAAATTTGGTTACCATAGCTATATAACTTTTGATTTAAAGGCATAAATTCAAATAACAACGCTTCTTCTACCTCCTCCCGGTGCAGATTTTCCAAAATGCTGTCAATGCAAGTCTTTCCACATAACCTTGCAGAAAAAGAGACGATCTTCACTGAGATGTCATTTGACCTGTTCTTTTCCATGAGAAAAATGGACATCTTCAGCTGTGTAAGAGATCTGTGTTCATTTCTCAGCATATAGAGATGTCTGAATTCAATGGTTGTCTGAAATGTATCATACTATTACATGCAACTGAATTTAATCACATGTAATTTGATTTTCCTATGCAGATATGTCACCATGCTAAGATCCTTGTGAAGTATAATTCAGAACGATTGCTTAAAGTCAATCTCACTATGCCACTACTTACAACTTTGCAGCATGTTAACTTTCTTTAGAATTTATATAATGTTTAAATAATACACAATCTTTCCCTCTTATCTCTACATTAATGTGATTAGAATCCATTGAAACACTGTAATTTTCTTGTAAGTTGGTTTTCTTCCTATGCTTGCTTATTATCATTTAAAGAACTACAGTACCAGACTCAGATCAGTTTGACTGTCATTTCAGTTTTGCCGGGAATAAAGAGTAAAGTAAGCATCATAAATTATATTATTGTTTCTCAAATAAACAAATATGAGCTATTTTTTCCTTTATATATTTGCATGCATCCTGGTATTATAAATAGTAAAGAAATACAGGGATTGATATATTATGCAATTAAATTGATGGATGGTTAATTGAACCAGTATGGCACACCATATGTGTACTCATGACCTGAATGTCATTGGTCAGATTAAGACTTCACACATTTGACCAAAGAACATATGCCATTAGTAAAATTGTACAAAAGGGTTATCTATACTAGGGAAAAATTGACATAACTGGGTGTTTTTTTTCATTAGCAAAGCACTAAATTGTAGTGACTTCAACTCCAAAAAAAACTTGGAAGGTATTAATTAAAAGCATACTGACATTGTGGCCATTAACTCTGTCAGACACTTTCATTAATTTGTTTGATCTATCCCCGTTAGTTGACATATTCTAAACATTGTGCTTGTACCCTTACAACTCAGACATGAACTATTATTGAACTTTATTTTTTAATTATTGTGAAGAACTTTTTTAAAAAAAATAAATAAAACTATTTCCTGTTGAAGGAAAGAAATCATGCAATTGAGTTCCAGGAGCAAAGAATTCATGACTTTTAAAATGGCAGTCACACATAGAAAATTAGTCACCTGTCAGATACACTGCCGGGGGACATTATAGATGTTTCCATATTTCCAAATTTTTGGAATTTGGAATTACTTCATTTTGAATTATTGGAACTGGTGCACAAAAGGTTCTCCACTTTGTGCTTTGTCTTTAGTGTTTAAATTTTGTACACAATACAGTCCATATGTTAGTTGCCATAGTCTTCTGTTTGTTCTGTACCATTATTTTATTTTTTATTTATTTTAATTCCATTTATATCCCGCCCTTCTCCGAAGACTCAGGGCGGCTTACAAGCTTAGCAGTAGCCTTCATTCTATGTATATGCCTGCTTATTAGGGCTTTCACACACACCCCCAAGCGGCATTATTATAAAGTCAGCTTAATTGCCCCCAACAATCTGGGTCCTCATTTTACCTACCTCGGAAGGATGGAAGGCTGAGTCAACCTTGAGCCTGGTGGGATGCGAACCTGCACTAATTGCAGGCAGCTGGTGTTACTTAAGGAGGCATTAGCCCACTGCTCCACCAAGGCTCCTCTTTTCTTTCTTCTGTTAGCCATTGGGCCATTTTTTTATTCCTGGTAATTGCCTGTACTAATCCCTGCAGTTTTCTTGGCAAAATTACAGAAGTAATTTGCCACTGCCTGCTTCCTAGACTGAAAGAGAATAACTGGCCCAAGGTTGCCCAGCTGTTGTAGTGCCTAAGGCAGGACTAAAACTCACTGTCCTCCATTTTTAGGCTGGTATTTTAACCACTACACTACAAACTATCTTGAGTGTGTGTGTGTGTGTTTTAATATTTTATATATGCTTAATGCAAATACTCATGTTTACCTAATGCTGAGTAATTTCTCCTTATATCAGTATACTGTACTTTTGGTGGTGGTATTTTGCATGGCAAATATAGTGGGAAGAAGCAAATATACACATGCCTCAATTCTTGAATTCTAAAACCTTTCCTACTTTAAAAGGAATAAAGGATTTCTTATATATGGTAGAGAATAATTTTTTGAAATTAGTCAAAGCAAGAGAAGAGAAAGATATACTCATTTTTAGTTATACCCTAGTTGCTAAGTTTCAGCAGAGGGGGATGGTGTTAGATACACATCACAAAATGGAATTGTTTTCATCATTATTGGATTTATCTCTTTGTGTTATCATTATTTCAGTTGATTTTATTTATAAGAAATTGTACTTAATGATGTTCTTGCTTTGTCAGATATTTTGCTTTTTTTTCTAAAGTAGTTATAATGGAAGTGACGCTGGAGTCACAAATGGTTTAATGTAAATTATATATTTTTTTACAAAATTTATTTCTGTAAGAGAACATATATCCAAGGTAATACTGCTTTATCTTTGACACTGCTTTGATGAGTCATCCATTTTGACAGTTAGCTGTCTGCTTTAAAGCTATTTCGTTTGCATCAGTGTGGAAATAAAATGAGAGCGGATCACAATGTAGCTTAGAAGCAAAATAACACTCATCATAGCATTGTTAGAAAAATAAAGATTTGTAATAAGCCAGAAAGAGGATGGGGTGGTGGAGGAAGAAGGAACTAACAGAGAAAAGTCTTTAATTTAGGAATTGATTATTGCTACAAATGTCTATATTCTTTGTTCATGTCCATTAATCTGTAAAAAGAATGGTGCTGTCTCTGATATGTAATTTGTTACTGATGCTTTGAAGAAGATTATGATAATGTGCTTATAATACAATTGACAACAATGGAGAGGTCCTGTAATTGTGAACTAAATTCAAGGATGCTTGCTTTGAGAACGAACAGCGCCTTCATTTACATTAGCTTACCTTTTCAAGTGCTCAGCTAGGAAACTCTGTCACACAAATTGAGACAGGAACTTTATTATCATCACTATAGCAACTGCAAGGCATTTTATTTCAAAACAGTTGGCTACCTGAAAATTCTTACATGATGGGAAGTATTGCCTAAGAAATATACATTTTAATTCATTTTCATTTTTCCCCCTTGCTTGAAGTGTTTCATAAACTAGAATAGAGCACTTTTTATGACAAAGAAAAAGGGACCGGGAAAGAGAGCTGATTCCATCTTAAATTACTTCTTTGATACAGCCATTTTCTAGCTGGAAGAAAGTGGTTGTATTATGTCAGGTAAAACTTTAATTGTATAGGTGACTGGGACTCTTGCAATGTGTCAATATGATTTTTAAACAATCTGACTCATAAGAAAATCAAGGAAAATGTTTTAGGGGAAAAACCAACCATCTACAAAAACAAATGAAACAATTGCTAATGTAAAACCCTGTCTTAGGAAAAACAAAGTTCCAAGAAAACTAGCTTGACATGATATTGTCCAAGTGTACATTATATAGGATCTAGGAGGAAAATACAGAGAGGTAATGTTCTCTCTAGACAAGCCTTCTTCAAAATTGGAGATTACTCTATGCTGAATTACAAGTACCATCATTCACAGCCAAATATAGATTTGTTTCCTGAAAATATTGGTTTTTGTCACCCAAAGCATCTGAAGGAGATGTCTACTAGATAGGGGTGACAAACTGCCGGCCCATGGGCCGGATTTATCATGCCAAAACCGCGCCCACCCTATTGCCAGCAATGGGAAAAAAGTCATGATACGTCGCGACACATCATGTGATGTCGCGAGTTTGACACCTGTGATATAGACAGTTTATCAGCATATCAAGTTCAAGAGTTTATATGTCCGGTCTCAGGAAAGGAGATCCAATGAACAATCAGTTCCACATAATTATTGCAAGGATGATGGTGATTATGCATATTAATCCCATAGTATCATTGTACTGTTTTTTTCTCTGCAGTGGTAGCACCCAGAAGTATATTTACCAGTTGATGTATTTTTGTTAATTCATACAAACAGTTGTGTGGCCACATTTATTTCTGTTAAATCATGATTTTCCTGGTGCACCATGTACCCCAAGGGTTACTACAGTGACTTCCTTGCTGTGAATATTTGTATATGTAGCGATACTGAGTTATTAGGGTCACTGAAAGAATATCTAGTTGATCAATTTCATTATTAGCATGTCAAAAGATTGAAAGATGATTCAAAAGACATTATGAGGTTTGGTCAGTGATGTAAGGAAAATACATTTTCCTAAACTTAGATTGTAGGGATTTGCACTTAATTAAGCTTTTGTGCTTCATATCTACAGTTGTTCATAACTTTCTTAGTTTACCATTCTTAAGTTATAGTGAAAAGCCTTGTGACTTTTTCAAATCAGCCAACAGAAGCGGCCACCTAAGTTGCAGAGTTTTGTACACGTCTGCACCAGAAAAACATGGTCTCCAGAAATAGTACTAATTAATTTTTTCGAAAGTCAAAATGACATAAAGAACAATTTAGAAAAACAAATATTTATGAGCGAAAGGCAGCTTTTGGGAAAATAAGATAAAATTCATAATTCAGAACATAAGTATTAAAAATGAATGTGCTTAATCCTCTATTAGAGCCATGTTGGTGCAGTGGTTAGAATGCAGTATTGCAAACCAGAGTTCGGCAGTTCGAGATTCACTGGCTCAAGGCTGACTCAGCTTTCCGTCCTTCCAAGGTTGGTAAAATGAGGAACAGATTGCTGGGGGCAATATGCTGACTCTGTAAACCACTTAGCGAGGGCTGTAAAGTACCGTGAAGCAGTATATAAGTTTAAGTGCTATTGCTATTAATACATGGTCACCTCCTAATTTAACACATTTTCTGAAATGAAAGGATCAAGTGAAAGGAGACTCTATTAATATCTTTTTCTGACACAGTCAAGACCTGCAATCCAGAAATATAAGGCAGATACATCCCTGGTTTTTAAGGCCTTATCTGACCCTGATGGGCTCCAAGATCACTGCAGATAGGGACTGTAGCCAAGAAATTAAAAGACGCTTGCTCCTTGGGAGGAAAGCCATGGCAAATCTAGACAGCACACTAAAAAGCAGAGACATCATCCTGTCAACAAAAGTGCGTATAGTCAAGGCTATGGTCTTCCCAGTTGCAATGTATGGCAGTGAAAGCTGGACCATAAGAAAGGCTGAGTGCCAAAGAATTGAAGCCTTTGAAATATGGTGCTGGAGAAGACTCCTGCGAATCCCTTGGACTGCAAAGCGATCAAACCGGTCAGTCCTAGAGGAGATCAACTCTGACTGCTCTTTAGAAGGCCAGATCCTGAAGCTAAAACTCAAATACTTTGGCCACCTAATGAGAAGGAAGGACTCACTGGAGAAGAGCCTAATGCTGGGAAAGATTGAGGGCAATAGAAGAAGGGGACGACAGAGAATGAGGTGGCTGGATGGAGTCACTGAAGCAGTAGGCGTGAGCTTAAATGGACTCCAGAAGATGGTAGAGGACAAGAAGGCCTGGAGGAACATTGTCCATAGGGTCACGATGGGTCGGACATGACTTCGCAACTAACAACAACAACAACTGACCCTGAAATCTAAGTCATGTGTACATTTCCATAAGGCACTGAGATCTCCTGGGCCCCTCACTTTTAGGAACAAGCTTCCCGGGAGGACTGTTTTGCTGGAAAATATCTATAGGTTATCACAGAGTCATAGACTTTAGGGATATATCAAAGGTCAGTTTTAGATTTGTTCAGTTGGATGGTTATCCCCATAATAAACCCTATCCCACCCTAGTGTTCCCTGAGCATACTAAGCCAATATTACAAGAAGTGAAAGCTATACTGTACCTAAATCCGAATAAACCCAAAGTATGTGCCTTCCATCTAAGCAATCACACAGCAAATAAAGATTTAAATGTATCATTTTGTGGAAAGAGAATAAATCACAACCACCACCCAAAATATCTCAGAATAATCTTTGATCAATCCCTCACATTTAGAAAACACCTTGAAGTAATCAGACAAAAACTGAAAACAAGGAACAACTTGATTAGGAAAATCACAGGGACACGGTGGAGAGCACAAGCAAAAACATTACGTACAGTGGCACAATAATTAGTTGACTTTGTCCCTCAATGGGGAAAAAGTTATCATACCAACAAAGTTCATATTTATTTTAATGATATAATAATACCGGTATCTGGAACCTTCAAATCCTCACCACTCTCATGGCTTCATGTTCCTGCTAACATTGCCTCTCCTAATTTCAGGCAACAACAACAGACAGTTCACACCAGGCTTAAGCCCAGGAAACCAATTTGGGATACTATACCATAGTTTTACCATCCTGTTGAAAAATAGTGATCAAAATGAGCAACATTTAATAACAACAAACAAGCAGATCATGTAGTTCCAACAAAACCATTGCCAGGAATGCAGTTGCCCCCAAAAGTATGAAGCTACCTGAATAGAATAAGGAGAGGCCATGCCAGAACACTAGGGAAAAGCTCTTTAAGTTGGGGGTGGCAGTGTGATTGTGAGCCGCCATAACAAATTATAACATATACAGAGTGAGAATGTCTCCTCAGGTGATTTCAAAGCAGAAGAGATGATCTTATTTCAGGCACACCAGAAGCAGTTGGATGCTTAGCTTCCTTAGATGTTGAACTATAACTGAACCATATCTGGAAACCGGGAGTTTCCAAGCCGCAAGAAAAAGCCGGGCCGGCAGACATTTGACAGTTGACAGCTGTCAAATGGCCGCCTGAAGCAACGACGCACGCGCACCGCCCGGCTGGCCGCCATTCCCGTTGACAGCTGTCAAAAGGGCGGCCGGGGGCCCACGCGCACGCGCCAGATTTGACAGTTCCCGGAACTGTCAAATCCGCAGTCTTCAACTCAGTCCTCCGAACTGAGCTAAGCGCTCAGCTGAGAGGAATTCCCTGACAGCCGCCGAGCTGTCAAAGTACCGTTTGTTGATTTGCCGTTCTCCGAACGGCAGGGAAATACTGTTACCTGATTGGTTGTGTCGTTTGACAGTTCCCTATATAAACCCGGAGTGTTTTGACAGTCAGCTGCCGGGAGCTGAACCGAATAAAACCCTTGAACCTTGCCTACGGTCTCGCGTCTGTCTTTGTAAAGACAATTCACCTGGCGACGAAGGTGGGATCCCGGTACTATAGAGCTGCCTACTGAGCCGAGTCACACCGCAAAGGAGTTCCGATCCCTCCCGCTGACAAGTCACTGCTGAAGCCACTTGGAGGGCAAAGGAACCCATTTTAGCAGCTTGAACAGTACTGTGGACCCAGACCATGGCAAATTTAGGTCACGTCAGAGAATTCGACGTCCGCCATCCCGAGGGATGGGAGTCGCACTGGGGACAAATTGAAGGCTACCTCGTTGTCAACAAGATAACAGAGGACTGCCACAAAGCTGCAGCCCTCCTCTGTCTCAGCGGGCCCGCCGTCTACGACATCGCCGTAGGGCTTTGCAGCCCTGACCCCATCGTGACCGTCCCGTACGCCATGCTGACCGACCGCCTCAGCAAGCACTTCATGCCCCGTCGGTCCGAGCTGTACTGGCGCCTCCATTTCACCCGCCGCCGCCAGCAACCGGGCGAAACTACCACAGCCTTCATCGCTGGGGTACGTCACGCCGCCCGCAGGTGCCAATTTCCCGACCTGGAAGACCGCATCAGAGACCAGGTTATCGTCAGTCTCTCTAACGAGCGGCTCCAGCGGAAGCTGGTAGCCAGACCCACGATGGACCTCGCTCAACTCACGTTAGAGATCATGGCCTACGAAGACAGCCACCGTGAGGGCTCTCCGGTGTACAGAAGCAGCCCGGCCGGGTCCGTCCACCATGCCAGGGAACCGGACGACGAGCAACCAGAGACCAACACCGGCGTCGACGACATCATGTCCCGCTTCAGCAAGATGAGCGCCGACCACGGAAAGAACCGCAGGCCATCCAGGCCAGCCGGTCCGGGTCCAAGACCCACCGCCACAGGGCCAAAACCAAAGTGTGCCAGCTGCGGCGGGGCTCACGCCAGAGCCACATGCCGTTTCAGAAACGCCAAATGCCACGGATGCGGGAAGACCGGGCACATTCGCTCAGCGTGCCGCAGTTTGAACCGGGAAACCCTCCACGAGCTTGAGGAAATTTCAGCAGGTAGGACCAAGGTCCCTTCCCCCGCCAAAGAAATTCCCCAGCCCTCAGTCTTGTCCATTCAAGCCAAAACAAAAATCTCGCCCATCCATCAGTTACAACCCAAAATTAAAATTTGGGTTAAAATTCAAGGGGTGCCCTGCGAAATGGAGGTCGACTCCGGTTCCTCAGTTTCAATAATGTCTTGGGACACTCTCAGAAAAATTGGGTTTAAAAATAGACGCCGTATTCCCCTGCAGCCCTCCAAAATACTCCTCGCAGATTTCCAGGGAGCCGCTATTCAATTAAAGGGGCAGGCACAAGTAAAAGTAGAATACAAAAAATTCCTTGGGCATTTAACGATCCAGATCACTGAGGCACCCAGGTCCACCCTCATTGGGTTAGATTGGTTCGAGGCTCTGGGCATCCACCTAGAGGGCACCAACCGCATACAATCCCGAACATTAGAACAGGTTTGCCAGGCGTTCGCGGACGTTTTCGACGGAACGCTTGGCAAATACACAGGCACCCCTATAGACCTCAAATTAAAACCTGAGGTAGGCCCCATCCGCATCAAAGCAAGAAGGGTCCCCTTTGTGCTGAAACAAAAAATCAAGGCCGAATTAGACCGTTTAGTCAGCCTTGGGGTCCTGGAACCAACAGACGGGGGAACCTGGGAAACTCCCATAGTCACACCAGTGAAACCAAATGGGGACGTGAGAATATGCGCGGACTATAAGGCGACTCTAAACCGCGCATTAAATCCCCATGCATACCCAGTGCCTGCTGTCAGGGACGTGCTGTCAGAAATAGGGTCCGGCTCAATATTCGCCAAACTCGACCTAGCGCATGCCTTCCTTCAGCTACCTGTCACCCGGGAGACAGCTGAAGCACAAACCATTGTCACACACCGCGGCGCTTTCAAAGTAAACCGCCTCCAATTCGGCATCTCAGTGGCTCCTGGCATCTTCCAGGAAGTCATGGAAAAAACATTAAAAGGAATCCCAGGTGTATGCCCCTATTTCGATGACATACTCATCGCAGGGGAATCAGAAAACAACTTAGCAGACAGGCTACAAGAAGTATTATTGAGATTTAGGAAAGCGGGGCTAAAACTCAAACGTGAAAAATGTTCTATAGGCGTCCCATCTGCAGATTTCTTAGGCTACAAAATTGACTCGCAGGGAATCCACCCCACGAACTCAAAAATCCTTGCTATCAAAGCCGCACCTACCCCAAAAAATAAAACCGAGCTCCAAGCTTTCCTTGGACTGTTAAATTTTTACCATGCCTTCCTGCCAGGGAAGGCAACGATTGCAGAACCCCTCCACAGGCTGCTCGATAAAGGGGCAGCCTGGCAGTGGACAACAGCCCATGAAAACAGTTTTAAAACACTCAAACAAATGCTTTCCAGCAACGCCACTATTTCCCACTATAAAGAAGACAAACCCCTCTGCCTAGCCTGCGACGCATCCCCATACGGGATTGGAGCAGTTTTAAGCCATTTAGACAGCAACGGCACCCAAGCCCCAGTGGCATATTATTCCAGAACTCTTTCCAAAACGGAAAGAAATTATGCCCAGATAGATAAGGAAGCCCTGGCAATTGCGGCAGCAATAAAAAAAATTCACGATTACCTTTATGACCGCCCCTTTGTGATCTACACAGATCACAAGCCTCTGTTAGGACTATTCACCTGGGACCGTCAAACCCCCCAAATCTTATCACCCAGGATGTTGCGCTGGACAACATTCCTCGCAGCATATTCCTACCAGCTAATATACAAGCCAGGACACCAAATGTGTCATGCTGACGGCCTCAGCAGGTTGCCCCTACCCCACACAAAACCAGACCCGGCCCCAGCAAGCAACATCCTAGCTATTCAAGAACTCCAAGAATGCCCACTGACAGCGAAGGATATCGCTGCCGCAACTTCCCAAGACAAAACACTTAGCAGAGTGTTAGCATGGGTACACACTGGCTGGCAAACCTCCTGTCCAGGCACAGAATTTCAGCCGTATTTCTCTAGGCAAAATGAGTTAACGTCACACTTGGGATGTTTGCTCTGGGGATGCAGGGTAATCGTACCACTTAAACACAGACCAAAAGTATTGCACACTTTACATGAAGGCCACCCAGGCATTGTAAAAACAAAAGCCCTGGCCCGCAGCTACGTCTGGTGGCCGGGAATAGACCAAGACATAGAAAAACACATCGCAGGTTGCTATTTGTGCCAAGAATCTCGCCCACTCCAACCCAGAGCCCCAATTCACAAATGGGAACTCACAAAAAACCCCTGGTCCCGCATCCACATTGATTATGCCGGACCTTTCCAAGGGCAGGTCTTCCTCATAGTTGTAGACAGTTATTCCAAGTGGCTGGAGGTTCTCCCGGTTCACAGCACAACCTCCGCCGCAACCATCCAAGCCCTCAGGGGAATCTTCGCCACACACGGTCTCCCCGACGTAATTATATCAGACAACGGCCCTCAATTCGCTTCTCATGACTTTCAGATCTTCACGAGGAGCAATTGTATTAGGCACTCGACATCGGCTCCCTTCCACCCATCGTCTAACGGCCTTGCGGAGGTTATGGTGAGGACCACCAAAGACGCCCTCAAAAGAATCGCTTGACACAATTTCTCTTAGCCCACCATTCTACCCCCTGCACCTCCACCGGCAAAAGCCCAACCGAACTATGATGGGGCCGCCGCCTGGTGACAAGGCTCGACAGACTCCACCCCGACAGAGCGGCAGCCGAAATGACACCAAGCACACAGCCAAAAACATTCTCCAAAGGACAAAATGTTTGGTCCCGAGATTATGGGGGAAGGGATAAGTGGGTTCAGGGGGTTATCCTGGACCAAACAGGACCATTATCGTACACAGTGGACACTGGGACAGGACTCACGCAACGCAGACACACAGACCAGCTCCGACCTAGGTCACTTCCCAACCCCCCTCTACAACCAACTCTGGGTGAGCCTTCGCCAGCCGACACCCCCGGACCTGATGAACTCTTCCTCCCCCAGGACCCACAACCACCAGCCGAGCCCACCCAAGAAACAACTCCTCCAGCTACGCAACCCGAAGGAAGCACCCTCTGTCCCCGACGGTCCGGCCGAGCCAGAAGACCCCCCGCATACCTCGCAGACTTTGAATGGAAGGGAAACCCTCCATCTGTCAAAAAATCTGTTAACCATACTGTTTTAAAACGTTCAAATGTTGTTAGGCATAACATACCTGTTCAGGGGGGGGAAAGGGGGTGAACCATATCTGGAAACCGGGAGTTTCCAAGCCGCAAGAAAAAGCCGGGCCGGCAGACATTTGACAGTTGACAGCTGTCAAATGGCTGCCCGAAGCAACGACGCACGCGCACTGCCCGGCTGGCCGCCATTCCCGTTGACAGCTGTCAAAAGGGCGGCCGGGGGCCCACACGCACGTGCCAGATTTGACAGTTCCCGGAACTGTCAAATCCGCAGTCTTCAACTCAGTCCTCCGAACTGAGCTAAGCGCTCAGCTGAGAGGAATTCCCTGACAGCCGCCGAGCTGTCAAAGTACCGTTTGTTGATTGGCCGTTCTCCGAACGGCGGGGAAATACTGTTACCTGATTGGTTGTGTCGTTTGACAGTTCCCTATATAAACCCGGAGTGTTTTGACAGTCAGCTGCCGGGAGCTGAACCGAATAAAACCCTTGAACCTTGCCTACGGTCTCGCGTCTGTCTTTGTAAAGACAATTCAATAACATCTATCCTATTGCAACTCCAAGACACCATATTAATTCATTTTATCCAAATTTAATATTTTATCTCATCTATTGTATTGTCCACACAATTTACATACATGTTTATACTGAAACTTTATTTAAACTTATATTTGTGTTCATATGTATAATGTGTTTTATTGGGGTTGTACTGTATATGAGTTATTGCATGAGCTCTGTAGATGCCATATGCTATATAAATAAAATATCCTATAAAAGGAAATATACATTTCATGACATAATTTATTCCACTAGTTGACAGCTCTTATTATCAGGAAGTTCAGATATGTAATCTGAATCTAGTTCCCAGTAGTCCCCATTGGTTCTGATCTTGTACTCCAGGCAACAAAAGTATGTTAGTTCCTCCCTCTAATATGACAGCCATTAAGTAATCTGAAAACTATCATATATTCCCTCTGCCTTTCCTTCTGTGAGCTAAGTATAGTAAGGTAAAGGTAGAGGTTCCCCCGCATATGCGTGCTAGTCATTTCCAACTCTAGGGGCCGGTGCTCATCTCCGTTTCAAAGCCAAAGAGCCAACACTCTGTCTCTTCTACAGTATTAGCCACTCCTCTTAGTGTTTTATCACCTGAATATTTTATCCCATCATCCTAACCCCTTCATCCAAATCATTAATACAGATGTTGAATATAGAAGAGCCTAGGACAGAATCCTCTAGAATTCCATTCAATTCTTTCCAAGTTGACATGTAATCATTCTGAGTATTTTCTGAGTACAGTACTTCAGCCAGTTATGAATCCACCTAACAGTTGTATCATTTAAGCCATATTCTATCATTTCATTAAGGGAAATATCATGGGAGGTTTGTTAAATATATTACTGAAGTCAAAGTACACTCCATCCAACATGTTTTGCCCTTCTTTTAAGCTAAAAATTCTATCAAAAAAGGAGGTAATATTAATCTTACAAAGAGTTATTTGTGACAAATCCATGTAGGTTTTTGTTAATTGGTTGGTTAAACTGATATTTATTATAATTTTTCTTAGCTGTTATATTTATGTATTTATTTTTTATATTATATTTGTTCTTGGTTTTAATTGATTTTATGGTTGTTCATTGTCCAGAGACACTTGCTTGAGATAGATGGCTATATAAATCAATTGAATGAATGAATGAATGAATGAATGAATGAATGAATGAATGAATGAATGAATGAATGAATGAATTTTGTCATTTAGCCTTATATAGACATCAGATGGGTAGGACTGATTCTTTTTCCATTCCTTATTTGAAGATGGGGACATTAGCTTTCCTCTAAACTTTTGGGACCTCATCAATACTTAAACCATTCTACGATACTACAATCACTTCAGCTATTGGAAGAGACTTCTAACTTGAATTTACTTCTTTGTAAATATAACCACTGCTTATCATTCCTCCATATAAAAGTTGAATTGCCTTTTATTGCCACAAAATGTAGAACCAGAACCAAAGGGGTTAACATTACAGAAAATGTCTCCCATTTTTCTGCTAGGAGGAATTGCAGTTGCGTCTTCAGTCACAGGATTTTCCAGCCTTCTGAGGCACTTTTATCCTTCAGGATTTAAGCTATTGGATCTGGCCCACTTTTCATTTTAAGTTAATCAAAATCTGTTCTTTCAAAAAACCAGTATACAAGTCTGACTCCTTTCTATTTCTTATTCATTTGATATCATAAATGAAAGAGTATCATGATCACTTCCTCCAATGTTCTAATCACTTTTACCTCTTTAATCAATGCTTCCTGTTGATAAGGATTATGTCAGGATAGGTGGCCCCTTGTTTCTTCTTCCATTTTTTATAAATAAATCAGCAGCAGAGAACATGAATATGTAGGACCTCTGCTGCTTTGCCGAGTTAGATTTTCAAAAGATATCAGAGTTAGATTTCCACATGAGCTGTAAGATCTTTCATTGTCACTGCCATTTTGAAAATTTGGTCATTGACACAGAAAAGCTGCATCTATATCTTCTGCTTGTCCAGGTAATCAATAATAAACTCCTGTGATTATATCACCTTTGTTTCTTTTTCCTTTTATACTTAACTAAGTATCCTCAATAGGATTTTCATGCTCTGATTAGTGAATTTCTGTTCAGGCCTATGCTTCCTTTATGTACAGCACAATACTCCCTCAGTTTTTGTTGAGTCTCTTCCTTTGAATAAGTTCTAGTTTTCTAGAACTATATTCCAAACATATTTATCATCTCACCACGTTTCATTGATGATGATATTGTATTTATTCTCTGTTAGGATTTAAATTTCTTGCTTCCCAACACAATGCACTGATATTGAAATTTCTAAGATTGTACATGGTATCCCCTACTTCATTGCTTATTTGTTTGTATTTAATCAATCTAAATCCAACCAAATAAATGAATTGCTTATTTGTTTGTTTATTTGTTTGGATTTAAAGCCACTGGACTTCCAGACAGTTCTCGGTGGGTTACATTTTAAAAGTAAGAAACAATAAAATGAAAGAAAAATAATAATAATAAAATAATAATAAAAAAACTACAAATCAAATACACTAGATATACTGTGTACACCCTAATCACACAGAGCAAAACCAGGTTTTCAGTGCTTTTGTAATTGCAGAGTGGCACCATTTGGAAATGAGGCTTCGGAGGGCAAGCGTCATGCTAGAGAAGGCACACTCCCTTGGTCTCAATATGTGACATTGTTTAATTGAGGGGACCTGGAAAATATACACTATACAGACCTGGAAAATATACACTATACAGATTCTTGTTAATTCTAAGTTACAGTATCCTTCCATCCTTGGACTTCCTTTCTAGTCTTCTTGGGCCTAGCATTGGAAATATATTCATTTCTTTGCTTTAGTCACTTCCCTCTTTTTTGCTCTCCCTTAATGCCATCCCGACAAGATTGGTGAGGCATCTACTAAACATGACCCTCCCTGTAATCATAAAACATACCCTGTCTATCCCAGGGTATGAAGAGTCCTTTACGTAAATACAGTAGCACAGTCCATAATTGAGGAACCCAAACCTTTTCTGGTGGTACTGTATGTGTAGCCACAAGATGGCTTCCCCCCCCCCCTCTTTTCTATACCATAACCTTCAACTCTCAACTGGAAGAATTGTAGCCACCAGTTTCCTTTACCTTCCTGCCCATGGACTATCTGATTTCTGGAGTCCTGTTTAAAATCTCTTTTGGCAATTCCATTTCTCTCCACATGAATCGTTAAGGAGGTTTTGTTACTGATAGGTTTGAAGAATGGATCTGCACCCTTTACTTCTTTCCCAAAGTAGTTTTTGGGTTATTATGATTCATGGGGGTCTGTCTGTAGTCCCTTTGTTGAAGAGAAAGTAACTTGCTTAAATGGTTGTAGACTGATCTCTACAATTAGAGCCCAATAGCAATTGCTGAGCTCTTCTAATATTCTTGCTTCACTTAGTCACATATTTCCACTTGCATTTCACAAAGGTTCGCTTCTGTTCTCTGCCTCTCTTCAGGAGCTTTACTTCTTCTGCTTGGGAATCCTCGTGACCCCTAGTGTGTAAAAATGATTAGTGGTGGGGAGCAGTAAGACAATTAAGTGATCTGGTTTAATTCACTATACTTGACACCCACAGAAAGTAGTCTTGAGACTGTATATGTTTTGAAAAGAAGTGTTTTAAGCCTTGCACTTCTCTGCTATTCATTAAAGGAACCCAACAGTCTTCATACTTTCACATAAACCTGAAAGAGATGCCACTGTTTGAGGAATCCACTCATTAAAGCTATGGCAACCCTTAAACCAGTGGAACTTTAAAAAAAAGTTTTGCTTGGACTTCTTTAAGGAATAGCAGAGAGCTGCTGTAGTTGTGAGGTTGGAAACATTTCTTCCAAATCATTTCTGAAGCATAAACAGTTTAATGTATTTTGCAGCCTCTCATATAATACCTTGATCAGTATGAAAGCTGGAAAAGTGGAAAGTTGGAAGGGACCTTGGAGGTCTTCTAGTCCAACCCCTGCTCAGGCAGGAACCCTGTACCATTTCAGACAGCAAACCCGGTACCATTTTATTGTCTGAATTTTGTGTATGTTTCATAATGCTCAGAAAGAAAATAGAAATGCATTTTAAATAAGTAAAGTGATAATGTGTAATTATACTATTATTTATTAGCTGAAATACTTCCTTCTGGAACTGTGACTTCACAGTATAATTTTATAAAAAATATTTTGCTAAAAGATACTGTCTGGATTCCTGTAAAGCAACTTTATGGAAGTCAATCACACTTTTTCCCCAAAAAACAATGAATAAAAAGATGTATTAAACTAGTTTGTAAACAGTAGTTCATTCTCTGCTAATTCAACCAATTATAGTTAAAGCAAGAGTGAACTTTATTCTGACTGCTGCATACAGGAAAGCAAAATTCCTAGGGAGCTGAATATTCAACATTTGGGGGAGAATGGATGTCTGCTCCCCATCCTTCATATTTATAACATTATTATACATTATAAACATGGTTCAATTTTCTAAGAAATGAGATAATTTCTCAACCTGGACTTAGTGCACTATTCTAAACAAGGTCATGTTGACACCAATATATTCAAGAATCTTGCAGTTTTGGCAAGGGAAAAGTATTTTAAAAGGTGAGAAAAGAACCAAAATAAATCTATTTATGGGAGTTTAAGAGAAACCAGTATTCTGAACTGCATTCATTCTCATTAGTTTACATTTCAGATTGCTTCTAGCTAGGAGATTTTACTAAAAGAAGCAGAGGAGGAGAAAGAAGAGGACTTATTGTAGTCATTATTATTATCAGAATCTGAAAATGGAACATACCATAGATATCAGTCAAGAATAGGGTTTAGGTTTTTATTCTTTCATCTAAAATTGTGATAACATAATGAACCCTCAGGAGATGTATTCTCAAATTGAAGAGATTGTTTTTGTGCTTGAGGACATATACATGAGGAATTCTTTATTTTTTTAAATGAATAGCCTGTGAGGAAAGCTCACTACCAACTGTTTTACTTGTCATTGACTCTTCAGGGCAATAAACCAATTACCTGCTACTGTAGTAAGAGCCCTTCCTGACTGTTTTAAATGCATGCTAGACATATAGTAATCTCCACATATTTGGGGAGATTTCCAGTTTATTAGGATTGCAAATTAATGGGTTCCTTCACAAAAGTTTTGTTGTTAAAAAGGACTGGTAGTCTGGCTCCTTTGGATCACAAAAGGTTCTTGTACCTTGAAAATGCACTTTAAACCTTTTGTTCTTAAAAATAAAATCAATGCTATTAATTTTCTTAATGCTTTCATTTCTTTTCAGATGTCTACAAACTGGACATAACAATGTGCTAAGGTGTATGTCTTAGACATTCATTTATTTCTTTAAAATACTAATGAAAATTGAAATATATACTACTACTACTACTACTACTACTACTACTACTACTACTAATAATAATAATAATAATAATAATAATAATAATAATAATAATAATAATAATAATAATAATAATTTTATTTGTATACCGCCCTTCTCCCGAAGGACTCAGGGTGGTGAACAGGGCAAACATATAAAAATACAAAGATGCAAAAGTTAAAAAAGAATTAAACACAATGCCCAAGCTAAAACAATAAATAAATATATTAAAAACAACAATAAAACCCCGACCCATCCCCCATCAGGCCAGGCCAGCTTGTTCGAACAAATGAGTCTTGCTCAAAAAAATAAAGGGAACACTTAAACAACCCAATGTACTGTATTTAATAGTAATATACAAAAATTAAAATAAATTAAACCAAGTAGCCCTAAACAATAAAACACGTTCTAAAATGTAAAATTATATATATATATATATATATATATATATATATATATATATATATATATATATATATATATATCACGATTACCAACTTAATCCGAAGAGAGACACCCACAAAAACCCAAGACAGAGAACAAGAAAATGGCAAAGCCCTCCTCCCATACTTAAAAGGGACCACAGACAGAATCAGCAAGGTCCTCCAAAAACACAACATCAAAACAGCATTCTACACAGACAGAAAAATATCCACCATCCTAAGAAACCCCAAGGACATAATTGGCTTAGAAAACCAAGGAGTATACGAAATCCCATGCACCACCTGCCCCACCACATACATCGGACAGACCAACAGAAGAATAAGTGCACGCATTGAAGAGCACAAAAACTCACTCAGAAAGGGAGAACAAACTTCATCCCTGGTCCAACACTTTGAAGCCACGGGACATGAAATTGATTTAAAAAAAACCAAAACTATCGCCAAAATTGAACATTTTAACAACAGAATAATCAGAGAAGCCATTGAGATAGAAAAACGCCCCCACAGCATGAATACACGAGATGATACCTCTCGTCTACCAGCCATTTGGAAACCCGCCTTGATTGACAGACGAGGCCCAACCACCAAGAATGATACCAGACCCAAACTCATGATAACATCACATGACATCACCACCACACAACCATTCAAAAAGCAAATCCGAACCCACAACGATAAAGACACACAACCACAAAACAGAAACCTAACTACTGCTGCAACATCAGCCACTTTAAACCCCTCCAAACCACACAATAAGCAAACTGACACCCACTATAAAAACATGGCACCACCACAAACATGAAGCCGAACAAAAGCAGCACAACTCACCAGCTCAGTTCTGGAGCTGGCAGCTGAGACCAGCCCATCCACTCAGAACACCCCCCCCACCCAATCAGAACACAACCACCATTCAAAACACACTCCCACCCAATCAGAACACACTTGGTCCCCTACCCAATCACAGCACACCTCCACAGAACACACCCCCTCTGGCAGTTTAAAAAAGAGGAACTAACAGCCACATGCTTCTCCCAGAAGAAGGAAGCTAAAGCCTGATGATGACGGATGAGACTCCGTCGAAACGTTGCGCCCACACCTTTAGTTCTACGCGGGGAAAAACCCGAAAAACCAAGGATCCATATATATATATATATATATATATATACTGTATATATACTGTATATATACTGCTCAAAAAAATAAAGGGAACACAAGATAAGACATCCTACTATTAAATACAGTACATTGTGTTGTTTATATATATATATATAAACCATTGATGTGATGTACTATATGTGTGTGTACTCAGGTTTGCTTTCACATTTCCTAACATGTTAGTGGACCTAATAAATTTCATTTTTGCATAGACTTGTTGAATAAGTTGTGTGTAACATGCCTGAATAATCATGTATCGTATGTGAACTGTTTGACGACTTTGCTTAAAAATCATTTCCATTGAGTTGAATGTCTTGAACCTGTTTTACTTCCTATTCAAATATTCAAATAAAGTTTTGCCAAATTCTTCATTTAACTATATTTCTTCTATTTGTTTATATAGATATTTTTCAGCATGTACGCAAGACAATATAAAATTTATTATGTTACGTGCTACTGAATGGCTTGAATTCAACAAGCAGGCAGGCATATACCGTAACATGGAGGGGGAAAGGCTCAAAATAATGAGGAGGAATGCAGGATTGATCCATCCAGGTAAACCAGATCAGTCTGTACTGTCCAGTCCAATCTGGATTTCTAGATAGTCCTATAACAGTTTCAGCTGAAAGGTCATCTCTTTTTCTTCCTTTGATTTAATAGAGAGCAGACCTAGAAGAAAATTCACTAATACTTTTAAAATACAGACAATGAAGGATGATGAGGACCTTACAGTGAGCAGCTGTTACAGTCTAAAATCAATCACCACAGAAGAGCAAGATTTGAAAAACAGACTTAATAATCTTTAAAAAGAAATGTTGTCTTAGTACTCTGTAGCCTTTTAGAGAGCACTGTACAATTGAAGCAAAATCATTTCAGTTTTCAGAATAGTGGGTCACTAAAAAGAAAGTGAAAAGTATTGTCTGATCCAGCTTCTCTTTATACATGTTTCCAATGAAAGGTCCAGAGGGAAGAGAGGAGAAAATATTTCTGTTGGGTGGAATCTTATTGACTATTGAAGAAACAGGATCAACGTTTACCAAAGATACCTCTGAAGGTACCTGATATGTCTGAAAAAGACCCATTACACTATAATAGGACTCACCATGGACTGAGAAAGAACATTCAACTTACCCCCAGTGAGTTTTACAGGGGTGAAAAGGGCAATAGATAGAGTACAGGAAGGAAATGTATTGCTGTCTAAGTAGCAACATCTCTTTTGAAGTAGAGGATTAATCCTGAATAAATTCAGGACACAAGGCCTGAAAGGCAGGCTTAAGGGAGATAATCTGCTCAAGGCCTTCTTCTTTGCCTAGTTAGAAATAACTGGGAGACCTGCCTAGGTTTATCTGCCTTTCCATTTACTTATCTTATTTTTAATGATATATTTTGTTTATAGTGCCTTTCTTCCTAATGATTCCTGAATTGCTATATCAACTATTTAAAAAGGTGTGCTTATATTGTATGAAGGAAAAGCAAACAGAAAGCAGCTAAAAATCTGCTTCTTCCAACTACATGTATATGTGGATCTATGTGTATTGTGTGTCTGTGTCTGTCACACATAACCAGAGGAGGGAGGAAAGACAGGGAGGGAGATTAGTCCATCAACCACTGAAATGCAGTTAACCAAAACATCTGTTTAAATACAAACATTTTTTGCCACTGGCCATTCTGCCTGTGAGCTTCCTGGTTAACATTGGTGACATGTAGCTGTCAAGATGTCCATTTAAAGGTTAGTAAAGTTGTCATATGTCCTAAGTATATTGAGAAGTTGTCAATACCCATAAATATATATTCTCAGATTTTAGATTCTTAAAAAATATAGGTTAGCTAAGCATGCTATGCTATAAGGATTACGGTATTATATTGTATTATTGTTATTTATTTTGGCTCTTGTTTCTTTTTTGCCACTAACAGTTTTCCCCCACAAGTGAGTTTCTCATGCTAATTGATTACATCTGCTTATTACATCTGCTGTCTCATTATGGGTTAGGGTGGATGAAAAAATTTTGCAAATCATATTTTAACACTAGTGGTGAGCAAAAAAGAACAAGGGCCTTCATTTCATAAAGATAAATCTGTCTTGGTATGCAAATTTTGAACAAATACTGTATTGAAGCCTGACCAAATACATGAGGAAGTTTCATTTAGATCTCTATCACAAATGACTTTTTTTCATATATCCTGCCTAGATTTCCTCTCTACTTTGTCTCTTTTGAAATATGAGACTACTAAATAAAGAAAATAACTAAATAATGGCTTATACTATATGCATACTATGCAGGACTATCCAATATTTTAGAAAGCTATCAAACAGGATCCTGATACTTATATGTTGAGGGACATGGACAAAAATCTCCAAAGCTATCATATGCAATTTTTATTACCTTGTTTGTTATCTTTTTGAATTGCTTCTTATTTTACTTAGCAAGCTGAACTTGGGGGCAGAGAAAAAAGGACAGGAAACTTTCATCCTACTCTTTCCTTTGGAAAAACATATATATAAATTCTTATTTCTTCTCTAAACTGGCAGTGATGGCAAGAGAAATTCTGCTGAATTCCATCAAATTCATTTCTTAAAAAAATGTAATTTCCAATTCAGTAATATCAGTGACCAATATAAGTAGATTTCTAGAGCACCGAAGAATGTAAGTATTACTGCCTCCTCAATAACAATTAAAAATAGTTCAATCCAATATTGTTGAGAATAAATTTTAGTATTTTGTATCCCAAAATGTGGGGGGCATAGAAAGGCTAATACTAAAAAAGAAAGAATTTCCAGTCAACTTTCATTCTTTCCCTGGAGAAAAAAATAATTTGTGATGCAGGACAGAGATTACAGTTATATTCCTATCTGTACAAAATGAATAAGAGTTTTCTTTCAAGTTTCTTTACTTGAAGACTGACTGTTCCAATAGCAATATCCTGAGCTTCTTATCTAGCATTTCCTGAAACAGCCATGACACCACCTATCATGTACCTTGGAATTTGAATCTGCATGATTTAGAATAAAAATATGTATGATGGTGCCCACCACATTTGAATAAAAATATGTGTTATGTATTAAGTGAGAAAATGGATACGAAATAGGCTTTGATTAACAATTAAGTTTAATTGAAAATTCATCCATGTCACTTTACAACTAGCATAGCTTTATTTTCTTAAGTAAAGTGAAGTGCAATTGTTTCAGCTCCTTAGAAGGATACTTCAGTCAATTGTTTGATGATGCCAAGTCCAATAATCTCCTCTCTTCTTTTTTGTTCTGTTGACTATTTTCTTAGTCAAGAAACCAATGGTATCTTCATGGGGGAATCAAAAGAGGCAAGACAGTGATCATGCCAGAGCAATCCAAGCCCTGCTTCTTTGAACAGATTTGCAACAGATTTGATAAACATCAATTTGCCTACAGGGGAAATAGGTCAACAGACGATGCCATAGCTACTGCTTTACACTCTGTAGCAAGTCATCTCGAGAAACCTGGAAGTTACGTCAGGATGTTTTTTGTTGACTACAGCTTGGCTTTCAACACCATTTTGCCGAGCATTCTCATCGAGAAGCTGACTGACTTGAAATTCTCCCCCGCCATCTGCGATTGGATTCAAGACTTTCTTAGGGATCGGTTACAAACAGTGAGGGTTGGCTCTGCTTTGTCCACCCCCCTGAAGCTTTGCACTGGCACGCCACAGGGCTGTGTGCTTAGCCCCTACCTGTACTCTTTATACACTTATGATTGTGTATCATCTGACCCATCCACTGCGATAATCAAGTTCACAGATGATACAACTGTGGTGGGTCTTATTACAAACATTGGCAAGACAAAAGAGATGGTGTTAGACTTCCGGAGAAAAAAGGAGGAACCTGCCCCACTTTACATCGGAGAGAACTGTGTAGAGAGAGTTTCCTCCTTTAAATTTCTGGGAGTCTACCTCTGTGAAGATCTGACCTGGAAAGTTAACACAACTCAGGTGGCTAGAAAGGCCCAACAAAGGCTTCACTTTCTTAGGGTCTTGTGGAAGAACAGGGTAGAACAACAGCTAATGACCCTCTTTTACCGGTCTACCATAGAGAGCGTCCTCTCGTATGGTATTGTGGTTTGGTATGCTGGTCTGACAGCCGCGGATAGGAAAGTATTACAGAGGGTAGTGAGCACAGCACAAGACATTGTGGGCTGTTCCCTGACACCACTGGATGACATCGCCAGGGCTCGTTGCCTTGGAAGAGTGAGGAAGATTCTCAGGGATGACTCACACCCTGAACGGTATCTCTTTACTTTCCTACCATCTGGTAGGAGATATAGGAATATAGCCAGCCATACCAACAGGCTGAAAAATAGCTTTTATCCGTGGGCTGTTAGGCTTTTAAATGGGACATAATCTTATGTAGAATTGACTTGGGAGGCTGGTGTGTGGTGTAGTTGGTTCACATAGTGTGGTGGGATGGAGGGTTTGTTGTCACTGTGTGTTGGGGGATAGAGCATGGGGGGGAGGTTCAGCTAATCTCAATGTACACATGTACTTTGACAATAAAGGTTTATTTATTATTAACATTGATAAGCATACAAAAGGGGCAGTGTTTGGATTATGCTGCTACAACCACAATTTTACCTGTTTTAATTCCATGAATGCTGCTGCAAGTAACAAAAAGTGGGGTCTGCCCCATTTTTTATATGCTATATTATCAATTTCCAAAATATCTATCAAAGAGTTTATCAGGACAGAGCAACTTATGCATTTTATTCCCATTTCAAAAATCTTAGAAACTACTTCAAATTACCCTGTTATGTGACCTAATATATATATATATATATATATATATATATATATATATATATATATATATATATATGTGTGTGTGTGTGTGTGTGTGTGTGTGTGTGTGTGTATGTGTGTGTGTATCCATGCATGCAGAAGTGAACACTTGTTTAGATGTCATTAATAATATGTGATTTTAATTGTGAACTTCACTTCACATTAAAATAATAGAACACTGCTATTTATTCCATATTAAATATTCCTACCAAACTACTCTAAATTGCTGTCAGAAAAAGATGTTATGGCAAAAGCAAGGATGGGAAAAACAAGCATTAAATGCCCAGAAATTCTCAGGTCAGACTGAAATAATATGAGTGGGAGCCAATTAGATTTTTTTAATCATCAGCAACTGGGATGGTGGTGGCAATTTTGGTTTAATGATCCATGCATCTTGATAGGCACTGCATAAAACTACAATATTGCCATATACTATATTATCCTACCCTGTAATAAACCTGGTTGAGCATTCTAAGCTATATTTCTAAACTTTCTTTTAAAAAAAATAGCTACAGCCAGAAGGTGTTGCAATAATGAAAATAAAATAGTAAGGGGTTTAGATTGCCGAACACTGCAGAAAAAGGATACAATTGATGCATTTCTGGCCACAAACTACTATTCAAATGCCACATCTAATGCTTAGTCTAAATACATGCTTAAAGCATGAATCTGAATTGTAAGTGCATCCACTTCCAACATATTCAAAATTCAAAATGAAATCATTCTTACTTATTGGAAGAATAACTGTCTTGGACATATTTAGTTATAATTTATTAGAGTTGCTTAGACTGTTGCTAACATCAACCACTGCTAGCAGCAATTGTAAGATGTCTTGGCCTCCTTTGGGAATACTAGAAGAGAATCCGCATATTAATGAGTGTACTTTTGAAATGTTGGTCAACAATTTCATCTGTTTCATGTAGATGATAAAAAGCATGGAGAGTAGAGCATAAACTTGAAGAAACTTACACATCTAAATGCAAAGGATTAAATAAGTATCCTACAGGATCTCCTGAAGGCAAAGCCACTGCAATGCATGCCCCCAATATAGAGAGGAGAGTCAAAGGCGCCAGACTAGAAATCAGGAGACCATAACTTCTAGTCCTGCCTTGGGCATAAAGCCATCTGGATTATCTTTGGCCAGTCACTCTCTCAGGTCTACCAAACAGGCAATGGCAAACCAGTTCCAAAAGCTTGCCCAAGATTTGTCTTAGATATTATTATTGAAACAGTAAACATCTCTCAGAAGCCCAGCAGAGTTAATGGAGATGTACTTGCCCTATCTAATTCTTAGTAAAGGTCATCTATCAAAATATTGGAAATGTTTAGTGTCACCACATGGAAGCCAAGGAATTGTTACATCTAATGTATATACATTAATGTGTCAAGTTTTCATACAAGATAGAAAATCTTCTGAACATACATAGTAAATCTAACACATCCCTTTCATCTCTAATGAGTAACACTTCAGGTTGTCAGGGAACAATGAAGATTTTCCCCATCTTTTCCCTAAGTAAAAAAAAAAATCCTTTTCCTAAGCATAAATGTCCCTTTCCATAATTTAAAATTTGTTTATTTTCCTGAATTTGATTCAAGATGCAAGAACTAGAAAGAAATTTAGATTGAAGAAATGTAGAAATTGGGCCTGTCTGCAGCTTTTGTTTTAATTCATCACAAAGAGAATAGCTATTAATCATAATAATTTAGCCATTTTTAAAAAAGTTTTTAATTGAGAATGGATAAGAGCTTACAAAAATAAAATTTCTTGTTTGTGGTATAGTTTGTGTTTATGAACTATGCCATTAGGGAACATAATTCTGTTACATAGAACACTTTTTATTTTTTTTAAATAGATTTTATTGATTGGGTTGTTATGGATATTTGATATTGAGGAATCCTCTTACCTAACTATGTTTACAAATTCCTTCCATGTTTCAGCTGAAGAAAATGGTAAACTTGTGCTGAAATATTCCTAACTTTTCTCTTTTGTTCTTTGTTCGCTGCCCGCTGTATTTTATTTAAATGCCTAGAAGAAGAAAAAAATCTGAAGAGCTCAAAAACATTTTTTTTATTCTCTGGCATTTTAGCTGGTCCTAATAAAAATACTGAACTGTGGTGGATTTTATATTTCTCCTGCTCTAATGGATGCTGAGGCATTATTAATGATAAGCTGCAGATCTGCACAAATATCTATTATGGAAAAAGCAACATGAGGACCTTTTCTTGCTTTTGTAGTTTCACTGAAATCCAGCGTCGTGGCCAAGAATAATGTCTGAAGGCACCTCAACAACAAATCGTGCCTTAGAAATCCTTGAAGGACAATGTGCAAGAACTTTCACAGGTATATTTATAGTCACCAGATAGATTTTAATAAGTGTTGCACAAATTTTATTGGCTTCAGTAGGTATGCATTTTCCTGTTAAGTTCCTTTTGTCCTAATAAAATAGACAAATTCCCCTCCCTTTTCCCTCTCGCTTTCACACACAGACAGACAGAGAAACACAGACAAACATACAGGCATGCACGGGTGGGTGGATGTACATGCACACACACACACACACACACACAAACACAAACACAAAACCCTATGGTATTAATTCTGCCAGTGGGTTTTTTATACCATACATTTATTTTGCTGCGTATTTTCAGAGTCTTTAATTTTGAACAGTTTGCACTATTTTTCCTTTTCTGTGTAGAATATAAGGAAGCTTGAGAGATTTGATTACTAAGAAGCCTGCAATTTGGTTTGTAGAATCCATTTTGAAATCTGCCTCTTGATGTTTATCTCTATGCACACATTGGTATGTTTGCTTGATTTACATTAAGCAATATATAAGCACAAATAGTAATCATATACCAAGAAAACTGGAGTATATGCAATTGCCTCATCTATTTCTTCAACTGTAGTTGCAATCCCATAGATTCAGATCTTGACAGGTAGCATAATTAGAAAATTTTCTTTGCCTTATTAAATGTGACTCTTCTCAATAGAATTTCCTCTGTTGCAAGACAAGGACCAAAAATATACTTCAAATCTAAAATGGGAAATCAAGGGGGACTGTTTTATTTTTATCTATCTTTGTACAAGCAACATTATTATCAAAGGATATTGTAATGCCGAAAATGTACTTCGGGGATTTAAATCATGTATTAGGCTAGAAAGCAAAAAGTGCTGTAGGGCCCATGCAATATATTTTCTCATTAATCTGATTGAAAGATTATCCTTCCTATAGCTATGAAGAGTCTAATACTCATATATCCATCTTTCCTGCTAGTAAAATTCAGCTTTGTGTGAAGTCATTGTCTCTCATGTCTGAGGCCTACGCGCTCCTTCATTTCTCTCTATAAGCCTGGCTGTATTAAAATAAATTCAGAGTAGGACGCCATTTCATGCACACATTTTGATTATTTCATAAGCTGCTAAGGAAAATGGAAGTATCAGCAAGTCATGCAGTTTCGCTGGTAATGTAATGCTTGTCATTACCTCAGTGGCCATGGGAAGAAAAAAAAAGTTTAGCAATAATATCTTTGACAATGTTCACTGATTCAAAACACTGCATTTAAATGAAATGCAGATATGAATGAGCCATTATTACAATCACAATTTCATCTTAGAAATTATTAAATATGAATATATACACTTCCCCAGCATCCTGACATTTGTAATGCATAACTGCTGTGCTTTCTGCTTTGTTCCCTATACCTATATCACACACACACACACACACACACACACACACACACACACACACACACACACACACCCTTATACAATGTCATTTTCCTCCCATAACCCTGATTCTGAATAAAGGGAAGTCATTTTTGATCAGAGGCTGCACACTGTAATTGGAGCTACTCCTGATGATTTCATGCAATCAGAACAGCACATTATTTGTGATGAAAATTAAGTAAAGAAGAATCAATTTATAGGTTGTCTTGCTTATGGTCAACTAGCTTTACAAAGGAGTAGTAAACTCCAACCACATAGATACTTCCCACAGTATTACTGAAATTTTCATATAATGCTTACCATAACATGCAGCATTTTCACAATTATAAGTAAAGGACGGAAGGAAAAAATGTCTTAAACTGAATTTGAAGCTCTTTTTTGAGTGCTGATAGCATGAATAGATGGTTTCAGCCATAACTGTCACACAGATAATATTCTTTTATGCCTTGAGATACTAAGATGGTGCTGCAGATAACCAAGAGAAATAGGCTCCCACCATTGCCAATCTGCAGTTTTGAAACACTATAGCTTTTGCATGGCTAAGAGAAGGTAAAATAATCTTGGAAGCCCAACATAGGATAATATATGCAAAGGATCAGAAAATTGAAGCTTTTCACATACTGCAAATTAGCTAGATGAATATTTCTTCCTTTTTTCAGGTGTTTATGCACAATATTTCAAAATTCAAAATAAACCAAAATTCTTTTAATTACCCCCTCCAAATTAAATAATAATAAATAATTTTAGCCTTCATGGTGAAATTGAAATGCAAAAAATACCTGATTGTTCCCTTCAGAATTCTGGTTTAAAATTGTATGGCTTATATTTTAGGATATGTGAAACAGATATTCACTAAAATGGCAAGTATCCAGTTGACTGGAGTACACTCTGAGGTTCTCACTGAAATCAATGGGACTTAAGCATGTGCCTTGAATTCTGGCCAACTGTGTTTCCTGCCAGAAAAATATCACTGATGTTGATTATTATTCAATATGGGAATGGGGATGCTATTGAGAGTTTAATAAGGAACTGGGGAATTATTTCATCTCTGCATCATAGAGCATATTTTTACCTGTATTAGACTACATTAAAGGTTTTTAAAGTCACTTTCTTCTCTTATTTTCTTAAAAGAAAATTATCTTGCAAGACAGGAGCTATATTATGCTGAAGTATGGATCTGATATCTGACAAGTCTCCCAATTGCTAACTGCTTTCCATCTTTTCCTTAACAGACATCACATTTTATCTTTGTGGCTATGACAGAAAAATGGATAGGTTTACTTGGAAGTAATTCACACACACACACACACACACACTCACACTCACTCACACACACACACACACACACACACTTTCTTACTTTGATATAATCACCACTCCTGCTTCCTTCATTTGAGGAATTTTCTTCCCCTTGCTTCAGTTAAAAAACATTTAATTAAAATTTCTTTAAAGCTTTTTCTGAATTCCTGTGAGTGGGAGTGCAAAACCAAAAATGCTAAAGAGCAATAGTGGACTTTCTAAATATTCATCTCCCTTTTTCTCCTCCCCCCCCCCCATTTTCAAAAGAATAGTGCATTTTCCAAAGCTATGCTATAAATCTCTTTGAAAGGTAAGGGCAATATCCATATTCTTATTGAATATGTGACCTCTCAATGCTAATCTGCTAAATTGTGCCCCCACATACACATTGTGGAAACATGCAGGAACCTATTAAATGCACAGCAGTGTTTGAAATTGAACCACAGTGACTTGTTGTTATAGCATGCTGACATTATTGGTTCTTGTATTCAGTTACATAATGATCTCTGAAGTTCACTTGAAAAAGTCTTCTCTAACGGCATTTACGAGTTTTCAAAATTAGGCTGTAGAGGGCACAATCCACAGCTGCATTAATTTCAGCTCTGTCTACCAGGAACAAAGCACATTCTCAGCAAAGTGCAAACAGAGAAATTAATGTGGAAAACAGAAAATCACCAAGAAGAAGGAGAGGTTGGTTTAGGGCTAAACAACATGTTATGCAGCTATCAAGGACTGCATTTCCTGATGTTTTCATATTTATTTTAACTCAGTTGGGAGAGAAAATTGCATTTTATCAGATCTGCACTGCTAAAAAGGGCTGAGTATTTTTTTTTCTAAGAGGGGTGGTACTGATTATTTTTTCCAAATTAACAACTGCTTTGGATTGATAATGAAGACAGTGTTAAACATCTTCCCATACCATTCCAGTTACATTTGGAGATTCTCTTTTTCTATATTTTTTTCCTGATGGAAGACAGTCATAAATTGTCTGTGTAATGTAAAATTGGGCTTTCTTCAGGATAAGTTGTTTTAGCATTTACTCTGAAGTGTTACAAAAGATATTAAACAGAGTACCTACATGGGAAAACAGATTTATTTTTTCTGGAGAACAGAATGTCTACACACATGCATTATTCCATAGGTCCCTGACCCCAAAATAAGATTTGCATAAGAGCTTTTCTTCCTTTATGTAGCAATCCCCCCAAAAAAGTGAGTAGTATCTAAAGAAATGGGGGGGATTACATACAGGATTCTACTTATGGAAGAGTTGGCTTTAATTTTAAAAAACCTTAGTCATGTTAATTAGATTTATTGAGCAATACTTGTATGATTTTTAGTTAATTCTAATTTGTTTTAATCAATCTCTTTTGAAGATATCATTTTGCTAACCTTTTTTTAAAGCTTTGTGTTATAGTTTGTTACTCATATAGACATTATACATTTAAAATTGCCCAAAATAACTTATCATGTGTCAGGCATGAAAGACCAGTACCACATGTGAAGTTCCAATAAACAGATTTATTGCTCATGCGTGTGCCCAGAAATATTCTCAACTAATGTGTCATATCATCTGTCGCTCTGTCATCCATACTTTGTAGCTAGATGGTCCTTGCATTAGATAAACCTGGCACAAGATGACATGCTATAGTGCTGTGAATGTGCAATGATAACATATGAACTGTGGTTTCTAGCATAGCTAAATATTTTGTGAAAATTACTTGTGAATGGAAGATGTGTCCAACATCAGAAATAAACTGTCAGTACTCTTGTCAAACAAGTGGCCAATTTTGAGAGCTAAGCAATTGAATCAAATTGATCAGAACAAAATTGATCAAAGCTGAATAAATGCATGACATGATCAACACCATAACATTCACAATATCACTACCTGATATTCAAAGATTTCTAAAGTTTATTTATTTTAAAATTTAAAAAGTATATGCTCAAAATTTTATGAGACAATCAACTCTTAAAATATCCGGATATAAATACAGACTTTAAAAAATTCTTCCATGTTTACATTTTAAAACTTAATAAAATAAATTAACTAAAATTTTAATTAATCTGTTTACCCTCCACACTAATGATCCCAAGAAATCACGTGGTTGCTTTAAAGAGTTGCAGAATAACTATCTTCGTACCCTCATGTGCTTTGAAACATTTTTAATCAAATCATAATCAAATTGTTACATGGTATATAGTTTACATGTGCAACCTCCAATTTCATATGAAAAAGAACTCTGGTGAGAGATAAAAAATGGATTATTTTAAAGAATGCTGAATGTATTTATAGGCCTGTACTTTATTTCAATTGACACCTCATGGCCTTGAAAACTCCAAAGAACCTACAATATATCTAGAATGCAAATGGCTCAGGAACCACTACATTTTCTCATACAACAATAGCAACTTCAAAATAAGTTCAGGTAACCACTTTCCTTCTGGGTATAATTTAAGATGCTGGTTGTCAGCTTTAACAATATTCATGAGTTAATAATTGGATCTCTGCTGTATTTTCATTTTTTCTCCGTCTTCTATCAGTGTAACAAAACCTCAGAGATGGACTTCTCTAGGTCCTTCATTGTAGATAAATCAATTACAGGGATTCTGGGATAAGTCTTTTTGGGTAGCAGCCCCCTTGGTCAGATAGACATGTATATTGTTGATTTTTCAGAAAGCTGTAAAAATATGTCCACTGCAGAGGCCTTTGTATTAGAAGTGGTGAACTGTAAGGGAAGAGGAGATGGCCTTGAGAAACAGGAGGAATAGCTGCTACCAAGGCAACAGTCAGATAAGAAGGGACTGAGCCAGGCCAAGAAAGGAAAAAGAGAAAATGTATCAGAGAAGTTGCTCCCTACTTCACATAATGATGAGGGAGGAAGAAGCACATTCAGAGCTACACAATTACTACAGTTGTTACAATAGAAGTAGTACTGACCTACATGGCATTGGTTTCTTAGTCTGGTCTATCTTGTATAGCTGACATGAACCCTTTCTTTTATGGTCATATCTATTGTGCTGTTACTCCTGTGGTACAGTAGTTATTCCAATTGTAATCTAATATAATTATGGCTTGTTGCACAATCAGCCAGATGTTCAAACTGGATTTGGCATTTTTATCCATCTATCAAGAACCTGTGATAGACAGATGGGAATGTTGATGGTGTTAAAGATATAAGCACATGATATAACCTGTTCTGGGTAAAGCTGCCATTTGCAATGGTGATTTTGTCAATACCGATGATGTTCAAGTGGTGCTCCAGTTGTTTTGAGATTACACTCAAGGCGCCTATTACTATTGGTACTACTTTTGCTTTCTTTTGCCACAATTGTTCTATTTCTATTTGCAGGTCTTTGTATTTCATTCTTGCCAGTTCTTTCTTTTCTATTGTGCTGTCTCCAGGTACTGCCACTTCCACTATCCAGACTTTTTTGTCTTTCTTATTGATAATTGTTAAGTGTGGAGTGTTATGCGGCAGGTACCTGTCCCTTTGAATTCTAAAATTCCAAAGTTGATTTCTTCATTTTCTATTACTTTATCTATGTTATGATCCCAGAAGTTGTTGCTGTTGTTGTTATTGATGATGATGACGATCACAACAACAACAACAACAACAATAACAACAACAATAACAATAACAACAACAACAACAATAACAACAACAACAACAACAACAATAATAATAATAATAATAATAATAATAATAATAATAATAATAATAATAATAATATACTACAACGCACAGTCAGGCAGATGTATAGACTGGATTTAGCATTTTAATCCTGCTATCAAGTTCTTCCCCAAGACCTGGAATAGGCAAATGTGGAGGTTTGATGGTGTTAAAGATATTGTTATATAGGATATAAACACTTCCAAATAAAACTACCATTTGCAATTGGCCAAGCAATTCCACAAGTACTTGCTTTCAGGAAAATGGTATTTCCTGAACAGAAGGAAGCTTCTGAACATATCATTGTTGCTACTTTGTCATGCTGTTGTTTGTTCATAGTGCTGGAGCTAACCAGCTGGCTTACTGCTTCTTCAGCTTCTTTGCAGAGGCAGCACTTGCTGTCTGTTGCTGTGTTCTTAATTCTGGCTTTGTATGATTTTGTTCTTACAACTTGGTCTTGTGCAGCCATAATTAGTCCTTTTGTCTCTTTCTTCATCTTTTCTGCTCTTAACTATTGCCAGGTCTTGTTATTTCCTTTGCCTGCTAGAGCTTTTATGTACTGATGTCACATCACTGTGTGGGTAAAGAAGATGATTTATTGTCATTATGTTTCTGGTCTTTCTACCTAGGCCTTTTATTTCTGCTTGAGTCCAGTCCACTATTCCAGATGGAATTTCTTCCTCTTAAAGTTCATGCTTTAAGATCTTCTTCACTCCTCTGATGTATTCTCTTCTAACCTTTTTCTTGACTTTAGTGTGCTTGATGTTGTCAGCTTGAAGGATGCCCAGGTATATGTAGTGATCATCTTTATCCAGACTCTTGATGTTATTTCCATCTTGATTCCTTCAGTTTTCACTATTTTTCTTCTGTTGACGGTGATGGTGGCACAAGTTTCAATGAAGGCAACCTGATTCAGTTGTTTTTGTGGTGTTCTGTAGGCTCAATTATTCAATTCTTCTTCTTTTTTAGTTAGAGGGCTTTGTTATTTCTGAGGACAAGGCAGAGGAGAGGGTGCCTAGGTTGGGAATGAAAAGAATTCAATGTCCATGATGGTTGATGATTCCCTCTTGTTTGCCTCTGTAGTCTGAGCTAATTCTGGCAAGGCTTCAATTTCTTTCCCTTGGGTAGACTTTTGCAATTTTCCAATTCTGCTTTTGTGAATACTTTATTTCATACTATATTTTAATGTTGATCTGCTAGCCTCTCTTCTATTATTTTTGATTCTGGATGTTCTTTCTAGAATGTGTGTACACCCCCCCACACACACACACGTGTTTCTAGTTGCTCACACAATAGTTCTGAGTCCTATAGTCCATTTGTTACCAGATATCCACAAATTCCCAACACTTAGCATAGTCCTTGTTGACCTCGGCAACATCCAGTCTCATATAGGTTTTTGTAGATTACATCTCACCATATTGCTTATGGAAGAGATGCTTTTCATCTGGCATTTCTGATGAAATCTGTCCACCATAGTTGAACCTCTGGCATAATTCTCTTCTTCAGAGCAAAAAAGCCCCACAAATACAACAAGGTAGTGTTTTATACTTGGAAATTATTAATGCTAATTTGTTTTAATCATTTTACTGTACAGGGATATGTAGGTCCCTCTGGAATGGAATGTCATATATGCACAAGTTAATTCATAAATAAACAAACAAATAAATGAATAACTATGCTATACCAGTAGTAATGTTATGACAACCAAACAAATCAATATATAATTATGAAAAACTTTTTTTAAAAAATGCTACCCTGTGCAGTTTTAACATGTGATATGGATACTTTAGCCTGCAAGATACTATTTTGATTATTACAATATTGAACAGCAATTCTGAGAAAACAAGAGACCTGAAATATGGAGATGACCCAACTGATGCAGGAAGTAACTAAATTCTACCTGCTAATTATGTCAAGTCTAAATTACTAGGCTAGTCACAGTCCTTGAAAAGAGATTTTGCAGTATCACCAGCCTTCCCCAGTGAAAAATCTGAAAAAAGAAATATTGTTTCCAAAATAATATTGTTTAGACCAAGAATTTGTATTTCAAAGTTTTGTTATGCGAATTGAAACACTCATTTATTGAGAAGTTAAGTATTACAAGAGAAGATATGCTTGCCACACTTAGTAGATTTACAGCAGAAGATATGTTTTGTACATATATTGGATATTTGTTTAAAAAAAAAATCTTTCTTCCTGATTTGCAGTAAGTGCTTAACAAGGAACCTTTATAGCAACAGAATGATGGGTTGGAAATGCTGTGATTCATACAAAAGTTAGTAATTTTCCTCTTGTTAAGGACTAAAATTATCTGCTTAAAATTCTATATTTCACTTGCATGTGATTCTTGAAAATGGTAGATGACACTTCCAGTTCCATGATTATAGCATCTCACTCTTGAGAGATCAGCTCTCAATGTTGAAAATCCTTTGATAAAGGATTTTTGAGAAAGTCCTTTGAGAAAGTCCTCTACAAATGTTGTGTGAAATTTCTGACAAGAGTTTTCCTAATGATTTTAGCAGTGTACATTGCTCAGATTTTACACATTGGAGAAGAAAGTACTGTACACTTCTCACTTTTACCATTACATTAAGCCTTATTGTTGATATTCTATCAGTACCAAAACAATAAAATATGTCACATTGCAGAAGTAGAGCTGCATAACTCATTAGTTACATTTCTAGCAATTTGTTAAAGTCAGCATTGTTGCTATATAATGGGGCGGAAAGGTACAACAGCTTATTTTTACTGTTAGTAATAAAACCCCATGCTCCATTGCTCTTCCCTTCAAAATCCTGAGCACCATACAATTTGATTGCTCTAGGATTCAAAGTTATTCCAAAATTAAATAAGTTATATAGATAACCTCTTTACTTCTACATGTACAGATCTTTGATATAAGGAGAAATTATATTGAACAAGAATAGCTACAACCTCTCATCCTGAGCACAACAGTTTAAGAAAGGAAATTAAATAATTTTGTGACTCAACTTATCTTTCATTTTCTAATTCAAAGGAAAATAACTGAAATGGGAAAAGATAAAATAAAAACAAGATATATTAATTAGAAAAATGTTATTCATTTGAAAGATTGAGTTTTGGGAATCATGACTTGCATTTTCTGAATGATGAAGTATTGCATTGTATCTCAAAAAACTGAGAAAAATATTTTGGCTGAATTATAGTCACTTAGGTCAGGACAACTTTGCCTTTAATTCTATTGGAAGGTTGTGCACACAAACCCAAAAGAACTCTAGATAAAGATTTATGCACTATAGAAGTCAGTGAAAGTCAATAGTAAATCACTCAATGACAATTACAATCAGGAACAACAATGACACACAAAGTTCATGGTCTTTGTTGTATATATTTTAATACTGAGAACAAGGGAAATAAACAAAGTAAGCATGAACTTATATTACAAAAGAAACTATATAGTATAATTTAATAGGTACTGTATAAATGAGGGCTTGTGGGGCTGTTATTTTTGCCAGAATACAGCAATTGTTTAAAAAGAACAGAAGGAACAAAGGAAATGTGATTAAGCATCTAGGTTAAATAAATGTTAGAAGGAATAAAAACAATACCATTTTTGGAATTTACTATCATCCACCCAACCAAGTAGAAGATGAGGATAATGGTCTCTAAAAGCAAACTTTCAAAAAAGCATGAAGCAGCAATGTTAATGGACTTTAATTCCCCCAACATTGTTGGGAAACAAATTCTACCAAGTATACCTGCCAAAGAAATTACTGACCTGTTTTGAAAATTTCTCCTATGCAGGAAGAAGGCAGGAATAAAAGAATCAGTTACTCTTGACTTGACCATAATCGAGAAGAGATAGTAGAGAGAATAGTACTGATGGATAGTTTGGGGGAAAGTGTTGAATGGTTTTATTTTATGGAATTTAAAGTTCTTTCAAATGCAATTAAAAATTGAACAGGACAATGATATACTAATTAGTTCAAGTTAACTGATTAGTTAATTTATAAAATTAACTAACCTAGTTAAAATTAAGTGGTTAATACATATTAGGAAGAGCCATAGAGTTTTGTTCATGGCTTGGATGAAGAAATAAAAAGTAGGCTTTTAAATATGCAAATGATACAAAATTGGAAAACACTTTTAAAATTCTAATGGTACATGGGAGTGCATTTGCATAGGCCATAGATAATACAATGGTCAAAGAGCAGTTGAGACTGCAAAAGAAATGTGCACATGACAAATATTTCAGAATATTTTCTCCCTAGTTTCTTGGAATGTAAAGGCAGGTGGCGGGTGGGAAGGTATGTATTTTCAGACTTCCAAGATTCAGTTAATGTAATCTTTCAATAAAGCTATAACTAGCACTTCTGTGTATACTTTTTGTCTGAATGATCTCTCATGGCTGGAGAATGGACTTGATAAATTGGAAAAGGAGTCTGAAAAAAATAAAGTACGTATTAAAAATAAATGCAAAATCACATAGGAAAATGAAATTAAATGCATAGGCATAGTATTAGTTAAAGGTAAAGGTTCCCCCACGCATGTGTGCTAGTCGTTTCCAACTCTAGGGACCGGTGCTCATCTCCGTTTCAAAGCCAAAGAGCCAGTGCTTGTCCGAGGACATCTCCATGGTCATGTGGCCGGCATGACTAGACACCAAAGGCGCACGGAATGCTGTTACCTTCCCACCGTAGTGGTCCCTATTTTTCTACTTGCATTTTTATGTGCTTTCAAACTGCTAGGTTGGCAGAAGCTGGGACAAGTAACAGGCGCTCACTCTGTTATGCGGCACTCAGGATTCAACCCGCCAAACTGCCAACCATCTGATCGACAAACTCACCATCCTAACCCACTGAGCCACCACGTCCCTTATTAGGATTAGATATACCTTACTAAATGTGCTAGACAGCTGAATAACCATCTATCGGTCCTGGGCTACATCAACAGAGGGATAGCATCAAGATCACAAGAAGTGATAATACCACTTTATATTGCACTAGTGAGGTTGCTGCATACAGTTCAGGTCACCCCAATACAGAAAAGATGCTGAGATCTTAGAAAAGGATGCAGGGAAGAGCAACAAAGATGATTAAGAGTCTAGAAGCTAAACCATGTGATGAACAGTTGAAGGAAGTAGGTATGTGTAGCCTATCAGTACTCTTTGACAGGGGCTGTCAAAAAGAAGAGGGTATTTATTCTCCAAAGCAAGGCAGAGCAGGACAAGAAGTAATGGGTGAAAGCTTGTTAAAAAGTGATCCAATTAAGAAGTAAGGAGAAATTTTCTGAGAGTGAAAACAATCAGTGGAATAGCCTGCCTTATAGAGTTGTGGGTGTTCCTTCACAGGAGGTTTTCAAAAATAGACTAGACAACCATTTGACCAGGATGATATAAGGTTTCCTGTCTTGAGTAGGGGGTTGGACTAGAAAACTGCTGAGGTCCCTATGATTCTATTTTCTGTATTTTATGATCCTTTAACCTAGATTCCTATAATAAGCAGGCTCAATACACTGAATGGTCCTTTTTACATTTTTGATTATATAGATGAAACACATGCTTAAATTCCCATATATACACCAATAGGTCTATAGATAAATTGATATTTTTTCCTAAATGTTTAAATAAAATAAAAAGTATGGGCACATTAACAAGTTGCAAAGCAAAGTGTAATTTTTCTATACATTATTATTTATGCCATGGCACCTTCCTGAATAAAAAACAAAACAAAATGTGTTGGTAATTCTTAGTGTTTATTTGGAATTATGATCTTTTTTCTAAAAAAATAGAAAGGAATTTTGATATGGAAATATAGTTTCATTTTGTTTGTTTGTTTGTTTGTTTGTTTTTTGGAGGGTAGAATTGGTAGGATGTAAGTTTGCTCCCAATATTTTTTTCCCTTGTCCTTAATTGCTCTTGACTGTGATGACATCCATTTTCCTGAATACGCTACTATCCCTGATAACTTTTCCTGAGGCCTGAATCTATATACTGGAGACCTGGCTAGTAGCTCAATGTGAAACTATCAAAAAATTGCATAGCTGTACGCTTGAAATGAAAGTAACAAAAAATCCCTAAGAATGAGAAAAAGAACCAGTTTGGTGTAGGGATTAAAGTGCTCAATTAGAAACTGGGAGAATGTGAATTCTAGTGCTGTCTTAAGTATGAGGGCAGCTGGGTAACCTTTCTAGATCTCAGCCCTAGGAAACAGACAGTCGCAAATGACTTCCAAAATCTTGCCAAGAAAAATGCATAGAATTCTCCAGTCAGTTGCCAGGAATCAATAAAGGCACAAAAAAGGAAGGAAGGAAGGAAGATTATTATTATTATTATTATTATTATTATTATTATTATTATTATTATTATTATTATTATTATTATATCACACAGTCAGCCAGATGTTCAGAATGGATTTGGCATTTTTGTCTACCTATCGAGTCCTTACCAAGGACCTGGGATAGGCAGATGTGGATGTTTGATGGTATTACAGATATCGCCGCAGGATAGAAGCAGTCCCTAGTAAGGCCGCCTTTTGCAATTGACTAATGGTGAATTTGTCAATGCTAATGGTGTTCAAGCGTTGCTGCAGTTGTTTTGGGATTGCACCAAAGGTGACTATTAGTATTGGTACTACCCTTGCTTGCCTTTGCCACAGTCTTTCTATTTCTATTTGTAGGTCTTTGTATTTTGTTATCTTCTCCAGTTCTTTCTCGTCTATTCTGCTGTCTCCAGGCACTGCCACGTCCACTATCCAGACTTTTTTGTCTTTCTTATTGACAATTGTTAAGTTCAGGGTGTTATGTTGCAGGTGCTTGTTTGTTTGAATTCTGAAGTCCCAGAGCAGTTCAACTTTATCATTTTCTATGACTTTCTCTATTTTATGATCCCACCAGTTCTTGCTTACAGGCAAATGATAATTCTTGCAGCTCTTCCAATGCACCATTGTTGCTACTTTGTCATGCCGCTGCTTGTAGTCTGTGTGATCTTCTTGCAGCAGCTAACCAGATAGTCCACTGTTTCTTCAGCTTCTTTGCATAGGCGGCACTTACTGTCTGTTGCTGTCTTCTCAATTTTGACTTTGTATGCATTTGTCCTTAAGGCTTGGTCTTGTGCAGCCAGAATTAGTCCCTCGGTCTCTTTCTTCAAATTTCCTGCTCTTAGCCATTGCCAGGTCTCATTATTATCTGCTTTCCCAGCTATATTTTTAATGTACAGGTCATGTAGTCCTTTGTCTTCCCATGCCTCTATTCTGTTCTTTATTTGGTCTTTCTTGTATGCCACTCTGGTCTCTCCAGTAGTCAGTAAGCCTTCCTGATATACTAATTTCAGTGCATCTTCATCATTGTCCTTCAGATATTCTTCCAAAGCCATTTTTTCTTCTTCAACCATCTGATGTACTTGCAACATTCCATGTCCAACTATTTGCTTTGGTAGATAAAGTCTGTCAATGTCACTGCGTGGATGAAGGGCATGATTCATTGTCATTATTTTTTCTGGTCTTCCTATCCATTGCTTTTAGTTCTGCTTGAGCCCAGTTCACTATTCCAGCTGTGTATCTAATGACTGGAATTGTCCAGGTGTTGATTGCCTACACAGTATTTCCTCCATTGAGTTTTGACTTTAATATCTTCTTCACTCTCTTGATAGATTCACCTCTAATCTTTTTCTTAACTTCAGTGTGCTTGATGTTGTCAGCTTGAAGGATACCCAAGTATTTGTAGTAATTTTCCTCATCCAGACTCTTAATGGTATTTTTGTGGGGCATGTTGATTCCTTCAGTTTTCACTATTTTTCCTTGTTTGAGAGTGTGGCACATTTGTCCAAGCCAAACTCCATTGTAATATCTTGGCTATATACACAGACAGTGTTGAGCAGTGGTTCTATTTCAGATGATGTTTTTCCATACAGCTTCAGATCATCCATGTAAAGGAGGTGGGATAGTCTGGTAGATGTTTTTGATGTTTCATAGCCATGTCCTAAGTTATTCAGTATTGTTGACAGAGGAAACAGTGCAAAACAAATAGTAGTGGTGATAATGAATCTCCTTGAAATATTCCTCTCTTGATATTAACCTCTCCCAGTCTCTCACCATTGACCTGCAACTGTGTCTTCCATTGTGCCATCAATCTTTGCACATATTTTCTGATGTTTCTACTGACTCCTGTTATTTCTAGGCACTTGATTATCCAGTCATGTGGCAGAGAGTCAAATGCCTTTTTGTAGTCAATCCATGCCACATTCAGGGCGGTCTTCCTTTTCTTGCAGTTTTCCAAGATCATTTTGTCTATTAGGAGTTGATCTTTTGTTTCTCTGCTATTGGGGCGGTTTCCTTTCTGTTCAGGTGGAAAGAGATTGTTTTCAACTAGATGCTGTTGTACTGCATCAGCTACCACACCAGTTAGCAATTTGAAAGTTGTTGGTAAGCAGGTAATTGGCCTGTAGTTGCCTGGTGTTGCCCCTTTTGCTGGATTATTCATTATTAGGTAGGTTTTCCCAGTTGTTAGCCACTTTTCAATTTCTCCTCTTTGTAGTACTATTGTTGAACTGCTTGGCAATGAGTGGGTATTTAACAGTTAGATGTTTTTATTACTAGTTCTTACATCATCGTTATTATTATTATTAGTAGTAATAGTAGCAGTAGTAGTAGTAGTAGAAGGAAAGAAGGAAGGAAGGAAGCAGGAAGGAAGGAAGGAAGGAAAAAAGAAAGAAAGAAAGAAAGAGAAAGAAAGAAAGAAAGAAAGAAAGAAAGAAAGAAAGAAAGAAAGAAAGAAAGAAAGAAAGAAAGAAAGAAAGAAAGAGATAGAGAGAGAGAAAGAGAAAGGGAATCAGTTCCCTATTGTATTTAGGAAAATTGCTTAGATATTTCCAAGTTACCAAGAGTCAAGTTTGATTCAAAAGTGTCTTTACTTTTCACTTGGTATGGCAATCATGGCAAACAGCATAATCCAAGATTTTCAATTATGCTCATCAAAAAAATTACCTACCTATATTGAATATTTTAAATAAGCAAAGGAATCTGATCTGCATTTTGTGGACTAAGGCATATATTACAATTCATCTTCATGATTTTTTAAAAAAATTCTGAAATGATATTTCAGAACAAAACATATACATATAAGTTGTATTTGCAGATAAAATGAAGACAAAAATGCACATTTTGATGATAACTTTATTGTCACTTTGAATGTACAACAATCGGCATACATCAAAATGAAATTTCGTTGCATACAGCTCTCAAAGGGTCACCACCTCCGATATATACTCCTTGTTCGTGGTCCGCTCAAATTTCACATTATCCATTTTAGTCTCTAGGAAGTGATGGCAAACAGGACAGATGGAAATGGGACTCCATGTGGATTAGCCCTCAAATTTGCTTGTATTCCGACAACCTCACCTTCTTTCCTTTTTCTGATCCTGACTCTTCCACCTTTTCCTTAAAGAGGCCTTGCTTCTTTTCGCCCCTGGAGCACGCTGCCGCCGCTACCAACTCCTCCAAAAGCCTCTCTCTCTTCCTCTGGGCCTGCCGACAGCCTCATCCAGTTCCTTTGCTCCATAAGCTCCAGGTCCTCTCCTCCTCTGCCTCCTCTGGAAACAGCCCTGATTTGCAATAGAATCCATCACTGGGCCAGCAGTCAGATCTTGCTCCTGGCAGAACAAATTCAAACAGCGCCAACGACTTTTAACGGTCTCACCAACAGTTCCAAAACAACTAGAATGTCGCCAGGCCAGCAAAGATTGTCGGTCGTATGTCGTATGTTACCTTAGTTCCACCATGTTGCTCAAACACATTAAAATCTTCCTGATCATGTGGCCTATAGCCCTTACTATCCCTCCCAAAACTATTCGCCTTCAAGAGCCAATGCATCCGCAGCCATTCCAGGCACCACCATCTTAGAATTTTAAGAAATAGGTAACCAAAAAACTTTTGTTTAGTATAAATGAAGTGTGACTAACCTTCATTTCCCTCTGTATATTTTTATTTTTATTTTTAAAATGCATTATGAAGAAATAGAATGGAACTGAGCACGTATTAAGGACAGCTTTCAACTCTCAGACCCAAATTCAGTAGGATAATCATCAGGGATCAAATTTAATTATTTCTGTTTCCTAATATAAATAGTTTCTATGTGGTGGGAGAGAACAGATAGTTCTATAGCAAAGTTAAAAAACTATATTTTAGTGCCAGGCTGAGCAGGAACATAGACCAATAACATGCAACAAAGGCAGTGGTGAAAAGACTAGGTTAGGGACAGATCATCACAGAAAAATTATGTATGTAGTCATTAAGGGCCAACCCTGATTTGATAGAACGTAATCAATCAAGAGAAATTCTCAATATTTTCACTACCAATTTTTTTCAGTTTGACAAATTTGGGTTGAATTCTTACAGTGATTTAGTTATAATTTGGTCACATGGTATGTGCAAACGACTTTTAAAAAAAATAAAATTGTAGCAATCAAGCATTCTGCAGCCTTTCTGGCTATCCACATTGAATGGAGAACATCATAGTGGAATTCTTTTCATTAACTGGAGGTCATGTTAATGCCATGTTTAGCAGGATAGCAAGACATTATTAAACTTTGAAAAGAGTCATGCGGGTAAAATTGGTAATATATAAATTTGATTGATAAATAAATAAGTAAAAGGAAAAGTGGACTTGGATATTTTTAAACACATTATTAAATTTGCACCAAAATGTGCATTTCTTTTGCAATAAAATTTTGTATGAATTGAAGAATTCATATTTAATGCTGGGATGATACAGAGAAAAAGAGAGAAGCAAGAAGTGGGAAGGAAGGAAATCTTTTGCATAATATAAAATGTTTATATGTTGTAAATATATCTTATATGTGCATTCATTCCCTTTTCCCTCCAAATATTGTGGATGCATATGAATTATACATGAGTATGGCTCCTGTCATAAACTACTGATATACTAGAATTGTATCTACTAGTTTTATAATAGAGTACTACAAATCTAATGCTATCATCCAAGTGGTTTAATCATCTACAAAACATCAAAATTTCCACTTATTTTGATTTAATAATGTAAATTCACAAGAATGTAATGTGTTAAGAATGCTTTATCAGCCACATTCTGGGAAAACTTTCAGAATAATTTTATTAACATTTTTCCCCAGTAGGAAGCATTTATATAACTCTCAAAAAAGTTTTTAAAAGGTTTATAAATAAAATTATAAATTTATTTATTTACACATTATGAAAAAAGGTAGACTATAAAATCGCTCTTCCTGGTTCTAAACCGTATCTTAATCAATGACATGTGTGTTTGATAGCAAATATAACAACAATAAATAAACACTGTGATAACAAGAATTAAGAAAGAATTATTGCATTTTAGGAGATCAAATGCCCAACAAGTTATGAACAACAGATGAACAATGAGATGGAAAACAATAATCTAATCAAGGAACCACGAAAGAGGAAATCACATGGCACTAAAACTGGTAGGGCAAACTATGATCTATGAACAGCACACACAATAAGCACACACTCACTCTCACAGATGATGTTACCTAGTTGGGCAATGAAACATCTCTAAACAAACAGCCAAACTCAGACAATACCAAGAACTCTACCAGTGATTATCTGTTTCACACTTTGGATGTGATCATATTTAAATGCTGCTGCTGCTTCAAATAACTGCATGTATTTGGATGATTTGGAAGTTTATTATATTGAGAATACCAGGGCTACACAAAAATCATAAATTTGAGGACGTTTTGTAAAAATTATGTAAAGATGCATACACAATGGGATATGTGCAGGAAAAAATGTAATTGGAATTTGTATAACAATACAAGTGGTAATTTTGATGAAAACCTAAATGGAAGGATATGACACAGGGTTTCACACAGTACTGGGAGAGACAGCTTTTTCCTCATCCCTAATTTCAGATAATGATTTGAGTAAATAAGAACTCATATGTTATTCACCTGGTGTTTCTTTCTTCTAATAGCCAAGCTTTTGTATATAAGGCACAACCCTCATTTAAATCCAACAATAACAACAATGTGAGATAGTTTGGGCTAACCCAACATCATAGGCATGTTGGGACCACTTCAACTAATCAGGTGGACATATGCTTCTCAGAAAAATCATCTTGGAGAGATAAAAAGATTGTATTGTAGATGGTAAGAACAGTTCTATTGCATCCAATTCAAAACCCACCGTATCTTTCTCACAATGGCCAGTCAAGTGCCTGTGGAATGCCCTAAAGAGAGCATGACCACATTAGTATTTTCCAGCTTATATTTTCCAGCAACAGATAGTGATAGTCTGCCTCTGATTGGAAACTCAAAGAGCACATAGCCAAAATGTTACGTAGCCTTTATACTAGTTATTGAAAAAATTATCTTCTATCTCTTCTAAACTTCTATCTCTTAGCAGCCTTCATATTTGTCACCATTACAGGTTGCCCAGAGTTTGATTTTAAGGTGGGCAGCCATATAAATGTTTTAAATAAATACTGTATAAAAATATTCCTCAAATCATTTTGTTGAATACAATTCCATAATAATTGTATCCATACAATTCAGTGACATCTGGGGAATCAAAGGTCATTTATATCTTTCTTTCATGTAACGCTACAGAAGTATCTCATTGTGTCCAGTTTACTAGACAAACAAACTTTTCTTGCTTTTTGCTTATTTTCTCCCATAAATCTATTCCTTTGCTCTTTCACCCAAGCTATTTCCTTCACAATGTCTAAGATGTTTCATGTCCATATATTTAACATATATTCTATACCCTAGTATTTTTAAACTAAACTTAAGCATTTATATGTGCATTTTTATGGTAAACACCCTTTTCTGAGTGTGCTCTGTTCCTCAGTACTTTCTTCTTTTTTTGTCATGAAATATTCCAGTAACTAAATTATTACATAGGAAATCTTATAGATGAACAAATTATAAGTGTTCATTTTATTGGCTGCCTAGATGTTTTCAGTTTAATTTTATGGAAGCTTTCTGTGATCTCATATTTAGCAAAAATAAAAACACGATACCACCTTTATGTAGTATTTGATTGATCAATAATTCAATGATCATCTCTCACCCCTTTTTCATGGATTTTTTTTCTCTTAAGTGATGCTCATGTGAACAGAAGTGGGAAATACATTTCATCAATTTGCTAAGATTGATAAAAGATTTTGAAGCTTTAAGAGCTCCTTTGCTTTTATAATAGCACATGACATTTAATAGTTGATTCAATTGTATAATCAGTAACTACAGCAGATACAAAAGCACACTTGGGGGAGAATTGTTTAGTCTCACTGTCTTGATTTCAGATTGTGATGTGTGGTTTCCATTTCCCCTTGAGCTCAGCATTAAGATAATTGCATAATAAACTACAATCAATGAGGACCTTTAAATATTGCCACTTTATTTTCAGATGTTATTGTTTTTAAACACAAATCCTGACATCCAATTTTGGCTAACACATATAAAGTGGCATTTGAGGTAGAAAGCCCATTTGTCTGGAGGCTTGAAAAAAAACCTAAAAACTGGTACATCTTAGTTATTAGATGTCTTATATGGTAAATATTTATGTTTTTTATAAACAGGAGGAGGTGAACATTCTGGAGGTTCTGTTTTTAATTTCATAAAATGAGTAAACAATTTCTCATTAGCTCATATATCAACATTTCAATTCTTTTTATTTATTTTTTGTGTGGCTATTTTCTCATCGGCTTGTTGAGGCTTGCTAGCAGAAAATATGCTGTGTGGGTGAGCCAAACCACAGTAAATGATTCGGTCTAACCGAGAGAGGCTCCTCCATTTCTCTGTATAATTTATAATAAGATGTGACATGTCAATTTAAACAAAATACACAATATTTGCTGACGGCAGTGAAAACTTTATATTAAAATAATGTGTTGCTGTTAAGAACAGATAATTGAGCATACCATACTGGTAGGTCCTGTCTGGCAAAATGAATGTAATAACACTAATGTCTGTTAGACAAAGGATAACAATAATGTAGATAGTGTTTTATATCTATAATTTGATATAGCTTCCAATTTTGATGTTGGAAACAATTATATAGAATATTTGCTTTTATTATTATTTCTAAGGTGAAAGATAATGCATACCAGTTAAAGTGGACTTTTTATTTTCCAAAAAACAGAGAAATATTTCTAGATATATTATTTTTAGTATTTCTGGATACTAGCATACCATTTTAAAAATATTTTTAATTTTGCTTTGAATCCCTATCCCCATCTACAACAGTTAGTTGTTTCATTTTATGTATATACTCCACATATATCTCAAAGGTTGAAGCAACTCATGAAACATTTTCATCCATCAACCTTTTTAACATTTTGTTTTGGTTGTGTTCAGATTAATATGCACATCTTCTAAACCACCTGTATTGGGACAACTCCTTCATTTTAGAATTAAAGCCTTAAAACTAAGCTGTAACTCTTGCTTTGTGGAATACTCTCCTCGGAGATTAGAATGGCTTCAACCCTGTTGGTTTCTTGCAAGGCTTTAAAAACTTCACTGTGTATGTGGGCCTGGGGCTCAGAATTTTCTAAAAGCCCCATTCTTGACTTTATTGTTTATTGGTTAATTATTTGGTTGTTGTATGTATTGATTCTTTGGATATTGTTATTGTTTTACAGTTCTAGAACTGTAAGCCGCACTGAGTCACTTGGTTGAGATGGGTGGTGACAGACAGTCAGTCAGTCAGTCAGTGGCAGGCTTTATAAAGACCAAAGCCCATGTTTTTAGAAGCCAACCACTATTATTATCATGTTTCTAAGATCTATATGAAGATATCATTTTACATGTTTAGGCAGTGGTTCATAGGAGTTCATAAAGTTTGGCTGTAAAAAAATGAAATTCTGCAATCAGATTCTTAATATGGAAAAGGGAGGGGCTAAATCCAATAGCCAATCACCTGGTAATTAGGATAAGGTTAGGAATACATACAGGATGGGGAGTGGAAACTGTTCATGATAACTGTTTATATGTGCAATTCTCCATCTAGCCTGAGATATGCTTGAGAGAAATCTTCTAAAGCAGGGGTGTCAAACTGCCAGCCCACAGGCCGGAATGCGTCACGCCAAAACCGTGCCCACCCCATTGCCAGCAATGGGAAAAAAGTCACAATACGTCACATCAGTTTGACACCTGTGTTCTAAAGTTTGGAGTCACAAATAACTTCCTCTCAAAGATCAAGCTATCATAATATTACAAGGTTATTGAGCAATATTTTACAAGTTGCCACAAAATTTAAAAAAATCAGGTGAGTTCATGTTCAAGATTACTCAGTTTTACCACATTTAAGTATCTCACAAGAATTTGAGGAAACACAAACACATTTCATTTTATTAAGAAGAGACCTCTGAGGAATATTGCAATGGTTTTGTGCCTTTGGATTGGTGTATCTGGATTGGATATCTGGATTGGTGTAATGCTTTTTTAAAAAATAAATCCTAAATTCATAATGTCTTCTAAGGCCAAACTGCATTTATTTAGGAATTAACAAACTGATCCCTTATACTATGCATGGAGAACACATTTCTTCTTAGTTGTCACTGAATGAACCCAGCAGCCCTAGCAAGCACTGCCAGTGTAGAGAGATGCTGGAAGATGCAGTTCAATGACATCTGCAGACTCACAGATGTTCCTCAAGACCTACATGTAATGGAAAACTATACATACTATGCCTTTATTTATAAAGTTACATTGGCCACTTTTCCATAATATTAACCTTACAGTGTTTCAAAGACATTATCTATAACAGTCTTAGCCAACCTGATGCACTCCAGGTATGTTTGGGTCACAACTCTAATTTTTTCTAGGCAGAAACATCTGTCATACAACTATATTTGATATAGATTCATTAAAAAATATTTATTCAGCGTTGTATTTATTAATATATTTTGACCATCAATTGTGAAGGTTTTCTGCTCAATATTTTAGGCCAGTCTTTCTTAAGATAATAGATTTTAATTATTCACCAAGTGACACACTTCATGAAGATTAGAGCTATAGTTAGTTCATATTAATAAAGCCATGTAACTGAATAATGATAATATCATTAGTATCATGATATAAAATAAGACAAAGTAGGTCATCTACCCCCTTCATGGATTACTGCCTTGTCGTGGCGAAGGGGCTTGTGTAATTCAATGAAGCTATGAGCTATGCCATGCAGGGCTGTTCAAAATCTTAAAAGACGATGTAGTAAAAGTGCTACACTCAATTTGCCAGCAAATTTGGAAAACTCAACAGTGGCCACAGGATTGGAAAAGGTCGGTTTACATTCCAATTCCAAAGAAAGGCAATGCCAAAGAATGTTCAAACTATTGCACCATTGCACTCATTTCAAATGCTAGTAAAGTTATGCTTAAAATCCTACAAGCTAGACTCCAGCAGTATGTGGATCGAGAACTACCAGGAGTACAGGCAGGATTTCAAAGAGGCAGAGGAACTAGAGATCAAATTGCCAACATACACTGGATCATGGAGAAAGCTAGGGAGTTCCAGAAAAACATCTACTTCTGTTTCATTGACTATGTTAAAGCCTTTGATTGTGTGGATCATAAACTGTGGCAAGTCCTTAAAGAGATGGGCATACCAGACCATCTTATTTGTCTCTTGAGAAACCTATATGCGGGCCAAGAAGCAACAGTGAGAACTGGACACGGAACCACTGATTGGTTCAAAATTGGGAAAGGAGTCCGGCAAGGCTGTATACTGTCGCCTTGCCTATTTAACTTATATGCAGAGCACATCATGAGAAAGGCAGGGCTAGATGAATCAAAAGTTGGAATTAAGATTGCCGGAAGAAACATCAACAACCTAAGATATGCAGATGATACCACTCTAATGGCAGAAAGTGAAGAGGAACTAAAGAGCCTCTTGTTGCGAGTGAAGAAGGAGAGTGCAAAACTTGGGTTGAAACTAAACATTAAGAAAACCAAGATCATGGCATCTGGCCCTCTCAATTCCTGGCAAATAGATTGGGAAGAAATGGAGGAAGTGACAGATTTTATTTTCCTGGGCTCCAAGATCACTGCAGATGGGGACTGTAGCCAAGAAATTAAAAGATGCTTGCTCCTTGGGAGGAAAGCCATGGCAAATCTAGACAGCACACTAAAAAGCAGAGACATCACCCTGTCAACAAAAGTGCGTATAGTCAAGGCTATGGTCTTCCCAGTTGCAATGTATGGCAGTGAAAGCTGGACCATAAGAAAGGCTGAGCGCCAAAGAATGGAAGCCTTTGAACTATGGTGCTGGAGAAGACTCCTGCGAGTCCCTTGGACGGCAAGGCGATCAAACCGGTCAGTCCTAGAGGAGATCAACCCTGACTGCTCTTTAGAAGGCCAGATCCTGAAGCTAAAACTCAAATACTTTGGCCACCTAATGAGAAGGAAGGACTCACTGGAGAAGAGCCTAATGCTGGGAAAGATTGAGGGCAATATAAGAAGGAGACGACAGAGAATGAGGTGGCTGGATGGAGTCACTGAAGCAGTAGGCGTGAGCTTAAATGGACTCCAGAAGATGGTAGAGGGTAGGAAGGCCTGGAGGAACATTGTCCATAGGGTCGCGATGGGTCGGACACGACTTCGCAACTAACAACAACAGGTCATCTACAATACTTGGAAAGTGACATTTTTTACAATTGGTTTGAAATAGTGAACAGGTGCTTGAACAAAACAGAGAATAACATTTTAAAATGTCTACTACAGAAGGATGAATAAAACAGCTGTCTTGCAAAATTTTCCCTTTTCAAAAGTTCAGATCTCTGAAAGTTCCATTAAAACTCTTTTGTCAGATGGATTCTTTCTTTTCTTTTTTAATATTTGTATTGCTTTTATCTTGTTACAAATTCCAATAAAATTACATTTTAAACTACTTTTCTTATTTTCCTTGTTTCTTTTCTAATACATGTATTATTTTATTGTGTTAAAAACTTTTTCAATAAGATTTTATTACAAACTTTTGTCAAATGGATTTTTGTTCTTCTCTCCATGATTCAATTTCTGCTCTTTCCATGGCCAAAATGTGACTAAATACTCTTATAATTAGATAACATTTTGATTTATTGGAGCAACTTTCTTTTCCCTTTTTATATGCCTCTTTTCCAGATTTGTTAAACCATAGTTTCTTAATTTAGATACCACAAAATATTGCAAATCATTATATAGTGAACCAAATTAAACTGTGCTGCAATTAAATGCATACATTTTGGAGTGGGTCCACAGCAGAAATATCTACAAAGGGAGAGTCAAAATAGCAGCTACTTCTGTGTCATCCAAATCTCTGTTTTGTCTTTTTTTAAAAAATCACAAATGGATTTCAGGCAGTGATGGAATTCAGATATATGAACAACCGGTTCTCTGTGTGGATGACACTTCTGGAAGTCTGTTCTGGGCCTGAGCAACAAAAAATTAGTTACCAGTTCTGCCAAACTGGTGCAAACTGGCTGAATCTAAATACACATCTTATCTATTTGCATATAGTCTTGTTCTGTTTTCTAAACATTATTTTCCACCATATTAAACCAAAAGTCTATTAGTCTTGTTACACATCTTACCTATTTGATTATAATATTACTTTATTTTCTAAAAAAATTCTATTTCCCACCATATTCAACCCCCTAATCAGTAATATGAAATCCGATCTAATAAATCAAAACCCTTCAGTTTCCTTCAGCCTTCCTCTGCCTTTCTTCCTTTGCCAACTGACTTTCCATGTCAATACTTTTGAACCATCAAACAGTTCTCCCTCTATTATTATATATATTATTTGAAATAAGAAAGACCATTCAATTATAGTTTTTTTTTGGAAGAACTAGCCCATTTGTATTCATTAGATCATCTCCCTATTACTCCAATTTCCCATAATTGTCCTGATAGGTTTATCTTCCATTCAATCTGTTTTTCTCCTTTTCCTCAAATTTCTTCTGATTTATGTAAAAAGTCTTTTCCATTTTCAATGTTGTGACTTCCTTTTCTGATTTTTCCATTGGCTAGATCTGTTGGTCAGTTGGGTCCTCTGTCTTAGTATTTAGTTGTTCCATTTCTCCTGTTATTTTCTGCATTGTTAGTTTTTTGCAGTCAAGATCTGGGTTTGTATATCTAAGCTGGCATCTTGTTCCTTTATGTTGCATCTTATCTTGTCACAGCCTGAAAGAATAATTTCATGTATTGATTTCAACATAGAAAGGATTTTTTCCCGATCTTCATCCATATTGTCTTGATAATGTGTTAATACTTTAAAATCAAACATTAAAAATAGTTTTTAGTATTTTATAACTGGGTATGGGACATCTATTTCACATGTTATAGGTAGTCTTTATAATGGAAATTGTTTACCAAGCAAGAATTTATAGTCCAAAGTATTCCATCATCTTGTGTAATAACAGATGCTTCTCATGTAAAGAAATAGGAAAGCAATTCTCCAAATATAACTCTGAAAATCAGTAAAGGTTTATATTCGTATTTCAAAGAGGTCAGATATGCCACCCAGAAGTTCTTTCTTTACAGCTGAGTTTTCCACAGGTGGTATATTTTAAGGTCAAAAGAGTTTTTTCTAGAGTCTGGGCTTCAAACCAAGTCTCTTTTAGGCAATAACAAGTTGTAATATCATACTTCACCACAAGATGTCACCGATGCCATTTAAAACTTTTTAAGTCCAAAGTTTTTATGACAGTTTTTCCAAGGTTTAGTTCTGTTTTTAAAAGATAAAAACAAACGTCTCCAGTAAGAATAGTAAAACTTTTAGTCCCAAAGTTTCAAAAGTGTATGCATCCAATTAGATCAGAATTGTTCTTACAGTTTTCTGTTTTCCCTGGTTAGTCAGTCGCCACTGTTCTTAGGGGCAGGTAGAAATTTCCTTCCCTCTCTCCTCACAGGGGAAAAAATACTTTGGGCAGCTTTTATAGGAAAAGATATTTAAAGTCTTAAAGAGATGATCAGATCTCATCCAGTTTATCCGTGTTGCTTTAAAGGTGCTTGGTCGTGATTTTGACTTTGGCTGTCAGCAGCTTAGTGACATAGACGATATTGCTATGGCCAGTCTTTCCCCAGCCAGTTTGGAGGGCTGCCCTGGATCAAGCAGAAGGGCTGCTGCCCTTCCACAATCAAGTGGGGGTCCCCTCCTTGCTCATCACTCCTACAGGGTGACTTTCAACCTTTTCCAGGGTCCCCCAGTGGGACGAATTCGGATGCAAAAGACAGACCTCATCTTCCAGCATCCATGCTGCACGATGGCAAACCGGAAGTCCTACTCACTCATTTTTAACAGAGCACTGAAAAAATCTTTTTAAGAGTATATACTTTATATAGCTACATAGTGAATTCATTATAGGACTGGAACTTTTGCATGGAGATAACAAACTAGATATTTTTCATATTCTAGAATAAAGATAAGTAGCCTCTTCAGCTGAATTCAGCTCCTGTTGAGTATGTGAGTATACAACATCCATCTTTTTCTTTCTTTCTTCCATTTAATAATGTCTGATTCCTGAAGGCTGCCTGGACAGGTCCATGCAGTTTTCCTGGGAAAGTTTTTCAGAAATGGTTTACCATTGCCTCCTTCCTAGGACTGAGAAAAAGTGACTGAGCTGGCTTGTACCAGTCTCCTGTTTCTAGTCTGATGCCTTAACCAGTAGGCCAGACTGGCTCTGTCTGCCATCTACTTTTATCTACCATTTATCAAAAATAATATGGAAACAATCTGTTGTTGCCTTGTTTTGATTTCCCACCTAACCTACCACTTTGGGATTGCTATTGCTTCCTGTAGACATCAGTCAAGGTCAACAATGTATAATCAGTTACTCTATACAGAATGAGGTAGGTTGAAGGCTCTACTTCCAAAGATAAGCTGTTATCAGCAATATGGTGGGCAGCACTGAGGTGAACAAAGTTCAAAGCTTTTTTCTCTGATCCCTTTATTTTCTATTTATGATACTTTCTCTCTCTCCTGGCCTGAAGTTATCTGTTGCACTGCATAAAAGTTGAGATTGGTTTGAGAACAACATGAAACGAGGCTGCTAGATTGTGTGTTTTCTTCAAATTTTATTTTATTTATTTTATTTTAATTCCATTTATATCCCGCCCTTCTCCGAAGACTCAGGGCGGCTTACAAGCTTAGCAGTAAATAATTTAAAACCAATGCCTAGTAATAAAGTTTGTGTATCAATGATAGTCTATTCACTATGAGATTAATACATAGGGTTTTCCACACAATTAGTACAATCAGGCAGCCATGTTAGGTAGCAGATATAAAAGTGCAGGAAACTGTTGGCCAGAGGACTGCTGAGTATTTTTTTTTAAATTTTAATTCCATTTATATCCTGCCCTATCCCGCCCTTCTCCGAAGACTCAGGGCGGCTTACAAGCTTAGCAGTAGCCTTCATTCTATGTATATGCCTGCTTATTAGGGCTTTCACACACACCCCCAAGCGGCATTATTACAAAGTCAGCTTAATTGCCCCCAACAATCTGGGTCCTCATTTTACCTACCTCGGAAGGATGGAAGGCTGAGTCAACCTTGAGCCTGGTGGGATGCGAACCTGCATTAATTGCAGGCAGCTGGTGTTACTTAAGGAGGCATTAGCCCACTGCTCCACCAAGGCTCTTTAAGCCATGTGTGCAACTATAAACTATAAACTGTGGATGAACAGGCACCAGATAATCTTCTGTTTCAGGGATGTCTTGGAGTGGTACTGAGGGAAAAAAAATCTTATATTCTACTTATGGAAGACATTGAACATCTGATGGCAATGACATAGTAACTTAATATTGATTTTTTTCCAATCAAACCCTATTTTATTGTATTTCTGGTTAGTCTAACCTTACCTATGGAATTCCTATTGTGTTGTAATGAAATAAAATAAAGATATATCCTCATAATCTGATCTAGTCCATAGGATAGGAAAAATTGAATACAGAACATATAATATTTATGTAAAAGTGAGAAAAGCAGAAATAATAGAGAATAAAGAATACAATAAACAAAATTAGTTTTTCTTCTTTTCTCCAACTTGGTGTTATCTAGATATGTTGGGAACTCAACATCCAGATTCCCAGATAACATAGTTAATGAGATACCTGGGTTGAAAAATATCTGTGGAATCCCAAAGACTTGCCTCAGAATTTCAAAGCAGTAGTGTCTTTTTTGAATACCCAGAAAGCTGGTGTTGATGAAAGCTGTTACCTTCTCTCCCCCCACAAACTCCAGATTTAGTAATGAGACTGCAACCTTTCCTTTGGGATATAAACCTAATCACAGTAATCCCTTTGTCACTCTAAGATTGGATTACTGCTGTGTGCACTAATAGAAGCTTCAACTAGCATGGAGTTATTTCCAAATGATTTTTGAGAATCAGAAGTGGAAAGTGCCATGTCTGAGATCATTATAGTGAGAGTTGCAGCTAGTTTGTAAATGCCCTCTTTCTCCCTGATAGCCCCTGAAAATTGATCCAGCTTCAGCTGCTGAGTGGAAGAGATACAAACAAGAGGAATATAGTAAAGTGACATTGTCAATTAGTTTAAGTTTCATCTGCTGGAAAACTTTCAGTACTCAGTGAATTTTGTGAATGGTGAAATATATCAAATCATGGGTTGATGCTGTGTAATGTGGGGGAGGGTGGTCATCTGACAATACTTCATGTAAAGATTTTATAACAGAGATAGTTCATAGGTACAACAAATGAGCTTTACCCCTGGAAAACCACCTTCATGATCATGATATCTCCCCTGGCAAATAAGCAACATGTTTTCAGAGTAATTCTGGTGCAGAATGCGTCCACGCGAGTTGTGATGGGGGTTTCCCGATACTCCCATGTAACACCTGTACTCCGTGAGCTGCATTGGCTTCCGGTTGCCCTCTGGGTGAGATTCAAGGTGCTGGTGATGACATATAAAGCCCTGAATGGCTTGGGTCCAGGATATCTGAGGGAACACCTGCTGCCAGCATCAAGCTCCCTTAGTCCAGTGCGCTCCCACAGGGAGGGTCTTCTCAGGGTGCCGCCGATAAAAGACTGTCGACGGATAACACCCAGGGGAAGGGGCTTCTCTGTGGGTGCGCCTGCCCTCTGGAACCAGCTGCCCGTGGAGCTTAGGACTGCCCCCGACCTTCGCACATTTCTCTGGGACCTGAAGACCTGGCTCTTTGAGCTCTCCGGCCCAGATTGAGAATTTTTAACTGGGTTTTTTTTAATTTTAGGGATAATTTAATCTTTTTTAATTTGTTTTTAACTTTTGTACTGGTTGTTTTAAATACCCTGTAAACCGCCCTGAGTCCTTCGGGAAAGGGCGGTATATAAATCTAATAAAATAAATAAATAAAATAAATAAATATGTGATAGAATATGCACCTGGAGAAGCAAAGGTTCTGTTATATATCCCAGTGAATTCAACATGATCCCTGATAGATTAGAGGTCATTATCTTTTCCAAAGGTGGTCCATCAAATGCCCAATGGAAACTCATAAGCAGGATTTAAAGTCATTTATCCCCCTTTTTTGTTTTCTAGTAATTACTCTTGAGAAGATTATTATTTTTTACAAGAAAATATAACTATTAAACAATGAAAATACACCAGTGGCTTAATTTAAGCAGCACTCTTAACTAAGTTAGTTAAATCTGATAGCTAGTAAGTATGGCTATTTTATGCTTGGTGTTTGGGTGAGGGGTGTAGCATCTTAGCATTTTCTGCACATCTGTTTTTGTTAGCTTATGATTCAATGGAGTGTGTGAACCCCAAAAATGAGAGTAAATCAATAAGGAATTTCATGAACTTGGGTAAACTCAATCAGTAAACCTGTAATAAAGTGTATACTTTTAAGAAAAAAATATCTGCCTTAAATTTCTTATCAGTTTCATGGGCTTTCCAGAAGTCTAGAAAAAGAAAGCACTTTTTCACCTTTTCAAAGTATTCATAACATGGATTATGCTGTCAAAAAACCCCTTGAGAGAGAAAATAAGTAAAACTAGCTGGAGTGACCCAATACTTTTTGTTGAACAGTTGTTCCAGTTTCATGATCATTTTAATTGTTCCTTTCTGTCCTGTTTTACTATGTCTGTTCAAAATTGAAATTTCAATTAAAGATTGTAAATTTCATTTATGTTAATAAATAATGGGCAGCATAAAACAACTGAGTGTGACAAAAGTAATTTTCAGAACTGCTTTTGGAGATCTACAGCAGTGCAGGTGTATCAATGAATGTCATGGCATTACTTTTTTTGAGTGGTCACCCAAGAGGGCATCTCCTCCTCTTTCTGACCAACAGTTTACCCTGTGTGATTAATTGTGTCATAGGTTACCTATAGGATTCTAATTGGTTTTAATAATTTTAACTAACTTTTCGTTATTATTGAGCTCAGTTGTAATTGGCTCCTACTTCCAGTTAATCCTATTTTCTATGTGAAAAGAACAATGCTAGCAAAAGTTTATCTTTGATGAAAAACCCATGGCTATCAAATTATTGTGAAGTGATAAATCACCCGTGTCAACATCAGAAGGTTTCCGGCAGAAATAATTTCTTGAAGATCTTGAATGTGCAATAGTAAACAGAAAAATTAGGGGTGGGTGACACTGATCTTCTTAGAGTACCAACACAATACATACATTTTAAGAAATAAGTAGAATAAAAAAGAAAACACTTTTTATAAAAGTTTATTGTTAATTATTGTTTGGATTATAAAGATTTTTGTTTCTATTTTTTAAATCTCTATTTTGAGGCTAGAAAAACAATTATTGAGAAGCTTGAATTGAAAAGGATGCGAACAGGGAGAACATCATAGCAAATGTTTATTTTTTCTGCACATATTGGTTTTTTTAAAGTAAACTTTCCATTTGTAGATTAATAAAAGTTTCAAAAACCAGGTGCCCCCTTTCAGTGCAAACATTGCTTAATTTTCCAGCTAAGTTAAAAGCTAGAGAAAGGTTTGTGTACTCCTGAGCATGATCATGGAAATAATTCCTTGCAGCTGTGGTAATTCATGATAACACACAATATATACCCATCAAGATATCTCATGACAGAAATGAAATTTACTCATGTCATCCTCACGTCTAACCAACTTATGGTCAAAGAGTTTTTCTTTCCCCCTGGTTGCATGCTGTTTCATATATGAATAAGCTGATATGCTGAGAAAATGCAACTATTAGAAACAACCTCATGTACCATCTAGAGATTTCATTTTCACTAGCCGGCTTCAATAATGTGGGTAAGCAGTTAAATAGAAAAAGATCCCATTTGATGTCCTACCCTCTAATTCCCTACTATGAATGTTAATGGAATATGTGCTCACTGCACACTGAATGCAGTTGTAATCAATGATGCCGTGTCATTCTTAAATGTGGAACATTCGGGGAGAGATAAGAAAGAGAAAAAGGAGTAATTGCATCCTGACCATTTTAAATTCACTGTGGGGAAGTGGGCAATATTCAAAGAGGTATGTCATTCACATCTAAAAGTTCATGTGGCTTTCTTCTTTCCTAGGATCTGTTTAGGATTTGACAATCATATTTGATTTATTACTTGGGACAGTAAAACTGTGTCCTAGAAGGCAGCATAGTCTTCAGGAAAACCAGTAATCTCCATAAAGAACTCTGTCAAGATTTGCTATTGAACTTATCTCCATTGTCTTCTCCAGATCCCACCTGGCCTCTGATCTGTATCATTTTAATTTTGATTCTTTGGAATCTGCTAAGTTGCATGGCAAACTTTGTAGATGCTTACATAACTAAATTCTGCCACAATTCTTTCTAATTATCTATTTAATGTTACAATGGTTTTTTTCGCTATTGTAATTATTATTTTTAATTACATTGCTTTAAAAAAACACCCTTTCCCTATTAAAAATGTTGTAATCACATCTTTAAACAGAATTTGCAGCTGACTTCCACCAGAAGTAGCCCAATGCCATTGCTCTGGGTAAATACAGTATTATGTCAGCCACTAAGAGAATGGATACACAAATTCTTGTCAAATTAGGAAAAATGCTGATCAGAATGTTGATTTTGTAAAATTTTAAATGGGCTAAGAGGTCAGATTAACTGCAAATAAGAATTTGAAATAAATTTAAAAATACTTCCTGTACTTTCTTTAAAATCCCATTAAAGTTCAACCAGAAAGAATTATAATGAAGGGAGTAGACCCACTAATATAAAAAAGAGAGCAGCATTTTAATTCTGGAAGAATTCAAGGCTATTTTGCAACAATATGTACCCAGAACTTTCTCTTTAGACTTTCTCATCCTATAAAAATGGTTTCAAAAGAAGAGATAGAAGATGATACAACTGTGAATCAGGCTGTTTTAAATAGGGATTTAAAATGGACAAGATACAAGACTAATACTGACAAAGGTGTTACAGCATATATCATTTACCAATGAAACTTAGTTTAATTTAAGTAATTAAAAAGGACATGCAAATAATAATCCAGAGGAAGAGGAATCTGTGAATTTCAACTCAGAAAAGACACTTAGACAATGTTGGACTTACAAAATATATATGTTATATTTATGAAGAAATTCCTGAGAAAAGATAAAGGAAAAAAGAAAAGAAATCAGTTTTGGGGACATTACTTAAAAAAGAGTAAATATTAAAAAAACATAAAAAGGTTTATAAAGTTGGCCTTTTTTGACCAAGATTAAAATGCATATGATATATAGATGATATGGATATAGATTTTTAAAAGGTTTTTCTTGAACTGGGACTGAATGATAAGGCTTTGAATATTTGTTTATAAATAAGAAATGTAAAGAAAGATTCTATTATATTTTTAAAGAAAAATGATAAGCTATGGTATTAAAATTGAGATGAGACAAAGAGAAGATGTGGACCATTATCTGAAGGTATCAAAGATTAAAATTTTCAATACATTCTTCCTGGTAAGTCTTAATATAATTTTTCTTGATTAAGTGTGAAAGATGAGACTTTAAAGATTTGCTTATAGATATAGTTATGGGATGAAGATTTTTCATTGAATATTATTGGCATTAATGTAGCTGCTAACATTCATAGCAGGTGCACTAAGTTGGGGGTTTTGTGTAATTTATCATCTCTTTTTTTTCTTTTTCACAACATTGAGCAAAGGAACCAAAGGCTCTTTACATCACTGCCCTAGACAATAACAGAACAACCATATCACCAGCATACAGGATAACTGAAAGGTGTCCATTGGTTAGTTTGGGGGTGGGGTGATGAAAGTTGCCCTATCAAACATCTCATGCAACATGGTGGAGAACCAAAAAGGAGCCCTCTAATAGAATTTATACAGCTTAAGGCTATCTTGGGATTTAGGGAAAAAATCTATTTTAACACCATACATCTATGGATGACTTAAGGCCATCTTTTTCATGGACTAGAGATGAGTTGAAGGGAATGTCATGGGACAAAGCAAAAAAAAAGGGTTGCCAGAACTTGCCTGTGCTATAGTAACATCGAAGTATTCTCAGACATTTTATACTCACCCAAGGCCAAATTCCATAAGCCTTAGAAGTATACATAACATTACATAACAATGTAATGCCTTCAAGAAGTACATTCTATGCAACGTAATGTTCTTTCATACTGAAACTTTATTTTAGTAAAGTGTGAGAGAAAAATGGAAGCAGACGTTGCCACAGGGATGGTGACACAGAAATCTATGACAAGGTAATAACTTTGTTGGTTTTAAAATGCTTGGGATTGTTATTGTTGGTCACACAGTCAGCCAGAAGTTCAGACTGTGCAGTATTTAGCATTTTTGTCCACCTATCAAGTCATTCCCTAGGAGCTGGGCTAGGACAATATTGTTATTTAATAATATTAAAAAGTATTACGGCGAGATGTCAGCTGTTCTACTAAAGCCCTCATTTTCAATTAACTGATGGTGATTTTGTCAATGCAAATGGTCATTGGATTTTATTTGTAATAGCAAAACATTATTGTTTTATTTTCAGATTTTGTATACTTGTGACAGGTATAAATCTTTTCTTCCAGTAGTCCTGCAACTGCTGCCATCGTTTTCTCAGCCACAGTCCTGAGTCCTAGGTCCTATGTATCACCAGATATCCAAGAACTCCAACATCTAGTGCTGTCCTTGTTGACTTGGGCAATGACTGATGACGTGTAGGTTTCTGTAAGTTATGTCTCACCACCTTGTTTATGGGAGAGACAATCTTCATCTGGCTCCTCTGATGAGACTGGCCAATATAGCTGAACCTACTCAATAGCTGTCATATTCTTCAGACCAAGCAAGCCCCACAATCACATTCAAGATAGTTCCTCACTAGATGTTGCTATTATTATTATTGATGGGTCATATTATTATTATCTACATATTCTAAGATTACAAATTATTATGAACTTACAGTTATGACCTTAATATTTAGTGATTTGTGGCTAACAAAGAGGGAAACATTTAATGGTGTAAAAATACAGACACCCTTTTTACATATTTTGAAGTTCCTTCACACAGTTCTGGGTATACAGCAGTATGGGAACATAGTGAAGCAAGAATTACTCATGAATAACTATCAACTGGATACAAGTTTTCTATAAATATAACAAAGTTTCTAATGTATTATATTATCCCTTATTTACTGTACCTAGTCATATAATAACATGGAATTTTTCTTACTTTTTTCACAATTTCATCACTTGAATTATACATATCTTTCATCAGAAGGCATGCTATGGCTACCATTGTCTAGGGATCTACATCTGGTGGATTCTCTACTATGGCATCTGTCTTATGGAATATCCTTCCACCTGAAATTAGATTAGCGTTTTTTTGTAAAACCCTCAAGACTTGGTTATGCTTTCAGGCCTGGGTTTTCAGGAAACCAGAGACTTGCCCCAATGGATCTACTAATGGAGGGTCCATTTTTAATCCTCACTTTACCCGGGCTTGTTTTATTGATTTTATGTTACTTATTACTGTAAATTTTAGATTTTTATTTGTTTTGTATTTTTTTTATTTTATGTTTTATTTATGGTTATGTGCCATTCAGTCTCTTCTTTGGGAGAAATGGATGGCTATATAAATTTGGTGAATACATAAAAATAAAAACAATTGAGACTTTTGAGACTTTTCTAGTAGCCATATCCAATCCAAATGCCTTTCCCAGTGTAATGTCCTCTAGATGAATCGGACTAGATTGCTCACCTTCCCAAGCAAGGAGCTCTTGGAAATGTTGAGAAATATAGTTCAACTATCTGGAAGGTAGTGGCTTGGGTCTGATTGTATAATGGGCTCTTGGAAAACAGAGATTTTGAAAACAGAGATTTAGACCTTGTTCTAAGGTTGATAAAACAAGTTTTTCTTTTATAGATTAGGGTATAAGAATATGTTCCATTTGGCTTCTTGTTTCAGAGGCTGTAGAACAAAGAGGAGATAACTACAATTTCTAGGTCTTAAGGAATGAAATAAATCAGGATGATCAGTCAGTCAATGACCTGAGATAGTGCTTTCTCTGCATTTGATCCACCCTGCAAAACAAAACCAAGGATTGCAATGGGGAGGTACATGATTTTTCTGGATTCTCACAAGGATTAGGTGGTTTAAGGAGACAGATAAAGGTGATCTCATTCTTATAAGTCCATAAACAACCATTAAGTTGCAGGAAACCATGCCACTCATTCTTTGTATTTAGTATCAAATTTTAGCAGCATAATAATTTAATTGGGGTTTTAAGTGTACAGGGTCAATTTAATATTTTTTAATTTGGTTTTTAACTTTTGTATGGTGGATTTTTTTAATTCCCTGTAAACCGCCCTGAGTCCTCAGGGAAAGGGCGGTATATAAATGTAACTAAATAAATAAGAAACATTTGGGTAACCATAACAAAAAAGAACTGGGGCAGCATATGAGATTATACAGTAGAGATAGAGACACATGATAAGATAGATGGAGATAGAAACACAGAAACACAAGATTCAGAATAGGAAGGAGTCTATCCATTCTTATAGATAAGAAATGAGAAGTTTCTGGGGATTTTTTTTGTCTTAAGCAAACAGACTCTCTGGAGTTTAAAAATAAAAATAAACTTGTTTTAACCAACAAAATTGATTTTGTTCAATGAAGAAATCTCCCTCTGTCAAATAAGTAAATAATGATTTGAAAAATAAAATGCATAATTTCTGTCTTGACTTCAATTCCTTTGGCAGATCCAAATAATCTCTTTCACTTGAAAATAGAGTGATCCACTTCACCTAGTAACAGTTGAGTTACATAAAAATGCTAAGTTTGCATCAAAATTTTTGTAATAATGAATGTTTCCCAAAAGAATGAAAAAATATATTAAGAATTAGGACGATCATAGTACACTAAAGCAAAAGTGTAGATAAAAATTCGGTGTCTTTAAAGTAGTATGTGTGTTTTTCCTGAGCAGCAAAAAAAATGTCCCAACATTTTGAAAGAATAGTGATAAATATTTAAAGAGTGACAGGTCAATCAGATAAAGTTATGTTAGAATGAGAGTCTATTGTGGCATGAGTTTCATTACATAGCATTGGAATTAGTTTCTGGATTTTGTCTTAAGACATTCCAGGCATCTCCAATTTTCTAGATATTTAACATCTTAACCAATGGACTCATGTAATGTTGCTCAAGAATCTGAAACAAAATTCTATGAAAGTGAAGTTGAGAAACTCTTCTAGTTGCGTGACAGCTTTTCTCTTCTTTACATTTCCTTTTTATATTTTGTCCTATCTGAACTCTGGTATGGTTGTCTGTGAACTGTCTCTTCTGACATCTTTTCTAATACTGCACTGGAAAGATTTTGATACCAAATGACCAGTAGTTGATTTTAATGGAAGATTTAAGACTAAATTTTCTTAAAAGAATGAAATTTTAGTAACATTATACATAATTTGTCATAAAGAAAACATGCCTCAGAGTAGACATAACATTTATTTTTAAAGCATCCCTCATAGAATGCCAACAGAAGGACCAAGAAGCCACTTTGACAGGATAAAACAAGTTTAGGCCAGGATAATATTAAATTAGATTACTTTACTGTACATATGTATGATCATGCTATAGTTTTACATTTAATAACTTGCCTCTTCTTTTTTCTTAATACAGTGTTTCCAATGAAGGAGACTAGAACTGATGATGTTACCTAGTTAGGGTAATGAAATGTTTGCAAGAAAACAAGCAAGCTCAGAGAGCAGCAAGGACCCCTAACCTAGTGTTTATTCAACTTCAGCAACTTTAAGTATATAGACTTCAATTCCCAGGATTCTTCAGCCACACATCTTAAAGTTGCTGGCTCAAGAACCACTATTTAAATAATAACAATTTGACAACTTTGTGGGAAATTTCTGGAAGCCACTCCTAAGCATAGACATCTGGTAGAATTCATAATGACATTTAAATGGAATGGAGAATATCCTTGTGTGTGTGGTGTAATGACACACATGTCAGTCTTCCTGCCCACAAACGCGCATGATCCAAAGTCTTTCAGGGTCTGCATCTAAGACCTCAAGTTGTGCAGCAGTGGCATACATTTTTAAATGATTCCATACGTTTATATTATGCTAACAATGAGTCATCATGCATTTTGCAGAGTTCAGAGTATGCACATCTTGTACCATAAGTAGCTAAATTAAGTAGAAAAACTCAAGATTTGTGCAGGAGTAGGGGGGGGGTGAATCTTGGAACAGGTTACCTGCTTGCTAAAGCCAGGCTTCTATGACAATGTTAAAAGCCCAGTGAAGAATCATTCCTCCAGCCCAGAACCTGTAAATGCTTTATATTAAGGAAGCACATCCAACCTCAGAAAAACAAACAAACAAACAAACAAAGCCAGTTCCATGTGATAACATCCTGTAGTCCTTGTTTGCATTGGAAACTATTCATCCAGGATGGTAGCAGAGCAAGCTGTTTGCCACTTCCCTTTTGGCATGTGCTTTAGTGTATGGAAATCAGTTCACAGTGTCCCCTCTAGCAATTGTGCCTCCCACTTTCTTTTAATGAATGTGCACAGATTACAGAACTACCTTGGCAGAATGACATGCTGATTCCTCCGTTTCTGTCTTGACACAGTCTGAAACCACATGTTGTTTACCCCAGCCCCCATCTATTGTGCAGTTTTATTCCCACATTGACCTTTCAATGACCCTGTCAGCTCCTTCAGGACTTGTGCCGATCTGGTTAACACCATACAATTAATTACATTTGAAGAGATTTTCTCTGGGATCTAATCTTGCATGTCTTTTCTCTTCTTCCCACCTCTAGTTTTGTATAAATTTATTTTCCTTCCTTTTAAGTATATCTCTTTTTGCAATGGATCATTTTGGTATTATTGTTGAAAACACTGTGTTAGTCTTGTTTGGATGATGACACATATTCTCTAGTGGCACTAATTTCATGAAATCAAGTGTGCACATTCATAATATATATTTCTATCTATTTTTCTATTGCTATTACCTATACAGTTATATCTATATCATCTATATCACCTATAACTTCATATTTCTATCTTTATGTCAGAAGGATTCTACATTCTGTATCTTCTAATAGGTAGAAGAGCTATTAGTGAAAAGCTGAAGAGGTTTTTTCAGTATTGAGTTTCCCATACATTCCTGTTGACCAGTGATTAAAAATGGAGGAAGAATATCTTTAATAAAGGATACTGTAAGAAGTTAGTGGACAAAGCTCTCTTGGACTTCTCGGAGTCTTAAAAGGGATCTAGATCATTCAAACACAGTTTTCTATTGAGATATTCTCCCTTCCTTACAATTTACTAATATAAAAAAGTTTATTGAATATGCTTGTGCCACCACATAAAGCTTCTCTTTAATCAATGGACATATGTTCACCGATGGCAAGTAGAAAAAAATGTGTCAACTAAAAGCCACATTCTGGCCTGAACAAAATAACCAGAAATTAGAAGTAGCCAAAAGGAATATTATTAGCACATCACAAATATTTTTTTTTTCAGAAAACATCTCTGGAGATTCAGAGCACGCAAATCCATGTAGAAATTCATGCTGGGGGAAATATTAATAATCACTGCAATAAGTTCTATAGTAGTTAACATGTATTCTTAAAATTAATTTTATCTTCAAAGATTATTTATTATTTTAAGTAAAATAAATTGGTCTTCTCACCCAAATCAAATACAGTAATACTGCGACTGAATAATAGTGTTCAAATAAATAGAAATATAATTTTAATTTAACTGAAAGTAACAATTAATATACATATTTTTAAAAATGTTTTGCTTTCCAAAGTCCTAACAAGTAATAGGTAGCATGATAAGCTGTGACTTTTTCAAAAAATCTTATATAGGTGGTCCTCAATCTTAAACAGGTATAGAAATTTAAGAAAAAAATAAGAATTGAATCTAATCTAATCTAATCTAATCTAATAATCTAATCTAATCTAATCTAATAATGTAATGTAATGTAATGTAATGTAATGTAATGTAATGTAATGTAATGTAATATAATTAATATAATATAATCAACCATTTGGTCATCAACCATTTCAAGTTATGATAATGCTGAATGAATGGTGATTACAACTGGTCCTCTGAGTTCCAGCCATCCCAGCACTCTAACAGTCAAATGATTGTAATCTGGGTGCTTAGCAACTCCTTTTTCATTTACAACCAGTTGACGCTGGGCCCAGCACCCATTCCTGTGCTTCCTCATCTGAATTGGCTGCTGAGTCCTCTGGCGACCGACAGGCCACAACAAAACTTGAACAATGTGTTCTATCCAACAAAATGAATTTTAATGTGGAGAAAAGCAAAGTTTTACATTTAGGCAGGAAAAATCAAAGGTATAAGTATAGATTTGGCAAGACCTGGCTCAAAAACAGTAACTGTGAGAGGGACCTTGGAGTCCTAGTGGACGATCACTTGACTATGAGCGAGCAGTGTGCAGGAGCAGCCAAAAAATCTAATACAATCCTGGGTTGTATAAACAGAGGCATAGTATCAAGTTCATGTGAAGTATAAGTACCACTTTATAAAACCCTACCTGGAATACTGCAACCAATTTTGGTCACCATACTACAAAAAAGATGTTGAGACCTTGGAAAAAGTTCAGAGAAGAGCAGCTAAAATGATCAAAGGCCTGGAGACTAAAACATATGAAGAATGGCTGCGGGACTTGGATTTGGTTAGTCTAAAGAAAAGAAGAAACAGGGGTGACATGATAGCAGTATTCCAGTATTTGAGGGGCTGCCACAAAGAAGAGGGTGTCAAACTATTTTCCAAAGCACCAGAGGGCAAGACAAGAAACAAAGCTTGGAAACTGACCAAACAGAGAAGCAACCTGGAATTCAGGAGAAACTTTCTAACAGTGAGGACAATTAACCAGTGGAACAGCTTGCCTCCAGAGATCATGGGCTCTCCATCACGGGAGGTTTTTAAGAAGAAACTAGACAGTCGCTTGTCTAAAATGGTATAGGTTTTCCTGCTTGAGCAGGGGGCTGGACTAGAAGACCTCCAAGGTCCCTGTAAGGACCCAACTCAGCTAACTGCCCAAGAAAGCAGAACTGTTGAAACAGACATTGCCTCAAAAGGAAACTTTTAATAGGAGTTAGTGACAGTAGGGAAGTCAAGGCAAGATCTGGGGAAAATCCTGCTCAAATGGTATAGTTAAACCAGCAGTATTCCTCCTCTCACCAGAGTCATAATGTCCATTTGAAATCCAACCAATCCACAGGTGGCATGATGTGCGGGTAACTGGCACAGTTGGTGCATATCTCAAGGTCTTCTCCAGTTTTGTTTCTCTGCAACCTCTCCCTGCTAAGGGAGACACATTCGTTTCTCAAGTGGATAGAGGCTGCAGAGGAAAAGTAGAAAGCGACAGTTATCCCAAGCAAAAGCGAATATCTCCCCTCCCCCCAGCATAATGGCAGGTCCCAAAGCAAAAGCACAAAAGGATATATGCAAGGAAAATAATAAGTATTTGGGGACCTGACATACACCCCCCCTTAAAAGAACAGCAAATCCACCTAAAAGACAGGAAAAAGAGAAGGGGAACAAACAATGTAGACATATCAATTAGGTTTATCAGGATATTGAGAATGGAAGTGTCTTAATAGTTTAGGAGCCCTAACATGTTACAGCTCTATTCTATTGTTTCCTATTTGTGTATTCTGTCTTTTTCATGAATAACAACACATTTAATGTTTCCTTCCAAAGATGCATGCAATTTAATAGAATAATACTTTATAAATTCAAATATATTATTACATAAAAACTTATTTTTTTACTGAATGTGATTTCTTTTTAATGTCATTGCAAAAGGAACTGCAACAAAAATTACAAATGTGTTGATTATTTAGTGTAGCATATAGCATCAGAAGGGACGCGGTGGCTCAGTGGGTTAGAACGCTGAGTTTGTCGATCAGAAGGTCAGCAGTTTGGCGGGTCGAACCCCAAGTGCAGTGTAACAGAGTGAGCACCTGTTACTTGTCCCAGCTTCTGCCAACCTAGCAGTTCGAAAGCACATAAAAATGCAAGTAGAAAAATAGGGACCACTATGGTGGGCAGGTAACAGCGTTCCGTGCGCCTTTGGCATCTAGTCATGCTGGCCACATGACCACGGAGATGTCCTCGGACAAGCGCTGGCTCTTTGGCTTTGAAACGGAGATGAGCACCGGTCCCTAGAGTTGGAAATGACTAGCACGCATGTGCGGGGGAACCTTTACCTTTACCTTTTTATAGCATCAGAAAGCATATAGCATTAGAAAGGCTGAGAGTCAAAGAATTGAGGCCTTTGAACTACGGTGCTGGAGAAGACTCCTGTGAGTCCCTTGGACTGCAAGGCATTCAAACCGGTCAGTCCTAGAGGAGATCAACCCTGACTGCTCTTTAGAAGGCCAGATCCTGAAGTTGAAACACAAATACTTTGGCCACTTAATGAAAAGGAAGGACTCACTGGAGAAGAGCCTAATACTGGGAAAGGTTGAGGGCAATAGAAGAATGGGACGACAGAGAATGAGGTGACTGGATGGAGTCACTGAAGCAGTAGGCATTAGCCTAAATTGACTCCAGAAGATGGTAGAGAACAGGAAGCCTGGAGGAATGTTGTCCATGGGGTTGCAATGGGTCACACACGACTTCACAACTAACAACAACAACAACAACATAGCATCAGGAATACAGATTATCAGGTTACATTTCTGCTGTTTATGAAGTACATGTGATTACCTAGAAAAAGGTATAAAACCACCTTAGTAGTAAACTGCAATAAAAAATATTCTTATTTGGAATAAGCATCATTAGCTACTTTGGGATTTACTTCTGAGTTAATAAGCATAGTTCAATGTACATAGCTTCACGACTATTCACACCTATTGAGACAGAAAATAGTTGAACTTGGTGGAAAAATGCTGTGAGCTAAATTTATCAAAACATTATGCACCTGAAAATCCTATGAAAAAATAGATAGGTTCTACATTTATCAACTAATTCACTATTTTCTGCTGTAGTTCAGTTTACATTCCAGAATGGAAGGGTGGGTGGGAAGGAACATTATGTTCATTTGGTAAAACAGAAAGTGCTTTCTCTTGCATTCTATGAAACTTTTCAGGGCATTGCTTAAGTTAATTCTGCTATTAAAAATCTACCTGCTGTTGATTCATTTCAGGAATATCTGGAATAAAACTGGGAACCTTTTAATTTCATTGTTCAAGTTGTCCTTAGACAATCTTTTCCTTTTAACAGTTCTTCTGTGGATAATTATCACTTCAATTCTGGGCTGGCCTTCTGCCAATATGATGGTTTGTACACTGAAAATAGAAAGTTGAAACTGACTCAGCTTTTCTACCAAGAAAAAGACACACACACACAAAAGCCCAAATATTTAACTACTTTGCTTACACACTGCTGGAGTAGTCTCTCTTTAGAAGACATGTTTATAGGTTTCTCAGAGACCTGGCAACAGAGGTACACCAGTTTTAAACTTTGGTCCTTTCTGCTAAACTGCTACTCTTCCTGAAGCTTTGGTGTGGATTAAAAGAGAAGCAACCTAGAACTAAGGAGAAACTTCCTGACAGTTAGAACCAGTGCTTTTTTTGTAAAAGAAAAAGGTGCTGGAACTCACACATGTCATACAACCTGCCTTGCCTAACCTACAAGGTTCCATCCAAAAAAGGTGTCGGAACTCCATTCTGAGCGTTCTATGAGAAAAAAAGCCCTGGTTAGAACAACTAACCAGTGGAACAACCTGCCTCCAGAAGTGGTGAATGCTCCAACACTGGAAGTTTTTAAGAAGAGATTGGACAGCTATTTGTCTGAAATAGTATAGGGTTTCCTGCCTTAGCAGGGGGTTGGACTAGATGACCTCCAAGGTCCCTTCCAACTTATTATTATTATTATTATTATTATTATTATTATTATTATTATTATTATTATTATTATTATTATTATTATTATTATTATTATTATACAATAAAATAAATGAACAGGGTAAATTTCAGCTTACGGCTAGATCACCTAACAGTGAAATATTGGCAAGTGGCAGATAACATTTAATGTTGATGTTGAAAGGCAAAAGGAGATTAAGACTTGCTAATAATAAAGTGATAGTGTTAGGGGAACTAATATAAAAAGTTTCCACTATTTACTTTGGAGTCCTACATCTCATTGCTCTTCACATCTTCTGAATATATTCCTACAATGGTTTTTCTTAAAACAATACAATGCATTAGAACTAAAATTCTGTGTAATAATTGTACACCATTAAGTAATATGGAAGAAACAGTTGGAAAGGAAGATGTACATTGGAATACAATATCTGTGTCTGAAATTCATATGCATTTATAGACTTCATGATGAACTATGCTACCATTTAAGAAACTGACCCACAGAACAGTAGATCTATGACTACAAACTGGTGGTTTATGTCCCAAGACTAAAGCTGAAAAGAAAAATCACCCTTTAAAAAATCAATTTCCAATGGAGGTTCTGGTTACATTGTAAAAGGGAAAATCTAACAGCTGTTTTGCTGTTATTGCTCTTTTAAGTGCAATTAAGGCAGATTAGAAACTAATTAGAAACAGCTCAGAATACTGAAGCAGAAAGCTGCTCCCAATTTAGGATCAGCTGGATGGGAAAAGTGCATCAAGCATAACTAGATAGCCTTTAGACATCTAAAGACTGATTGGTAGATTTTCAACTTTGCAACTGACTAAAACTGCAATTCAAAAATATTTAGTATTAATGAAGAGTATCAGATGCATTCCAGTTAATTTGTATTCATCCTTCTTCCTTCAGCAATTTCCACTATCCTGTTTCATTTGGCATTAAATGTGAAAGCCTATTATTAGGAATTAAATTGGGACTCAGCTCAGCTATATTCTTGAAGAGAGCTGGAAGCTAAACAGCATCTCTCCACTTTTAGTTGTTGACAGGAGCAAAGTATCCACTTTAGAGGGTCATGTACAATATATAGACTGCTTCCTGGTTGGAATAATGATTCCTTAAATTCAGAGTGAAGTTTGTAGAGGGTGCAGCCAACAGAGAAGAAAAAAGCTGCCTACAAATGAGACAGTTGTTGGTATCCTTTCTAATAACTGGATTAGGAGCAGGATAATTTGCCATTTAGTGGCTGCCAATTTATACCGTGTGGATTAACATATGTAGAGTAGAAGAATTCATTTTCAATTTGCCAGTGAATAATTGAACTGTATATAAACACTTGGCATCAATCAAAACAGAAATAAGTTCCACATCAATGACAGAATCCCTTTCCTCACAAACACCTCACAAGTTTTATAATCATCTGGAGTGTATTGTCATTGAAAAACAAGGATATGTTTCCAGAGGCATCTGGTATAAACCACAATGATATAATGAAATGTGCACTGCAATGTTATCATACATACTTGCTATCTCGTCATGCAAATATAAAAGAATTTGTGTCAAGATTTCACAGTGCACATTTGTCATTCTTGTTCTTGCCCCTCATCTGTCTCTAGAAGGTGGGAATAAATTGCCTTTGGAATACCTGATTCCACCACCTCTGGATTCAATTGAGGAAGCAAAGATGCTCCTCAAGCCATTTTGTGATTAAATAAGTCTAAGAATAGCACCATTCTCACTTCTCTCCTCTTTTGAAAGAATTGCAAATGCAAATTATCTTTCATTAAATTGAAAAAACTTGTAGAAAAAAGATACACTCAAAGATTCTCCAAAATAATTGCTTTTTCCACTTTCTTTTGTCTACCAAAGTAGTTTTTATTGTCCTTCAAAATTAAAAATAAGCAAATTTATTTAATTTCTAATACAGCTTCTTATTTTGCTGTTCTTCAGAAAATGTTTCCTCGTAAGGCAGGCATGTCAAACTCATGATGTCATGTGGTGTCGCAAGACGTATCATGACTTTTCCCCCATTGCTGGCAATGGGGTGGGTGCGGTTTCAGTATGATGCTTCTGGCCCATGGGCCGGCAGTTTGACTTGCCTGTTGTAAGGTGAATGTAGCATCTTTACTAACTGCCCTAATCACATGTTGCTTTACTTAGCTGCTTAATGACAAGCTGTCATTTAATCTGAGTTCAGTTATGACAGTTTGCAAAAAGTGGTTGATAAAAGCAAAAGAAAAAACTTGGCCAGGATCCAAACTATACCATGTAAAATTTGTAAGTGACTAATTTAATTTACAAGATTACACCTTTGTTAAAGAACTTCTTTAGAAAGGATGCTGTGAGAAATTGATGAATATAGGCCTCTTGGCTTAGAGTCAGCTGATTCACACCTTTGAACTGAAACTTTGATTCTGGATTTAATCAGATGGTCTGATTAAATCTCTTTGGAGAGATTCAGAAATGATTTGAAAGATGAATATACAGTACTATCAGATGATTCAATATAGCTTCAGGTTTTTTTACTGGTTTGAACAAAACAGGAGGAGAAACATATTGAGCCCCTGACATTAAAATGAAGAGTTGGCCAGTGAGTTTTATATTCTCCAAACTACACTATCGAAGGTGCTGGGAAGCTGATGCTCTGCTAGTTGTGTTTCACTCTTCTGAAGGAATTTGTTTAGACAGTTTTGCTTGAAGGGAACAGAAAGGCTCAGCCTTATTCTACTTGGTTGATTGGATTCTTCGGTGATTTGTTACTTTCTCCTATCCATACTCCTTTCTCCATGTTGTCTGACCTATAATGTACTTCTTGATAATCTCAGTATGCAGTCTACAGCTGTTTCATACTGTTTTCATTTTTTAAACTCTAGCTACTAGTTGTTGTTATTTCTTTTTTTAAAAAAAAAAATCAAAACCTTTCTCTCCAGCCATCTGTTTCTGTGTTTTGAATCTTCTTAATTTAATCAGTGGGTTTAATATTCTTATTCTGTCTATTGTATATAACTCATCTATATTTCACAGAAACACAAAATCACATACATATATATGTGTGTATTTGTTCTCATCAGTCAGCCATACCCTTCTGAGATTCAAACCTGGGCCGATCGCACATAAGGCAGTTGTTTAACCTCTAGGCCACAGGCTCTTTCTCGCTTTGTTAGCTGAGAGGCAATGGAGATATGTATTAAGTATTTGTTAAGTATTTTAGAATAGAATAGAATTTTAGAATCTTATTGCCTGTATCAGCCTAACCTAAGGCCATCCACAGGCTGTAGTCACAACTGTGACAACTCATTATTTGTGTAAATCTTTTGGATTGCTAACAAAGAATTAAAGGGAGACTGATATGGCCATTTCAAACTCATTTGTTCTCATCAGTCAGCCATACCCTTCTGAGATTTGAACCTGGGCCGATTACACATTAGGCAGTTGTTTAACCTAATTTTATATATATATATATATATATATATATATATATATATATATATATATATATATATATATATATATATATATATATATATATATATATATATATATAATTATAATTATATATAATTATATATATATAATTATATAATTATATATAATTATATATATATAATTCGAATCTCAGAAGGGTATGGCTGACTGATGAGAACAAATGAGTTTGAAATGGCCATATCAGCCTCCCTTTAATTCTTTGTTAGCAATAAAAAAAAATACACAAATATGAGCTGTCACTGTTGTGACTACAGCCTGTGGATGGCCTTGGGTTAGGCTGAAACAGGAAATAAGATTTGCCCCATGTTTGGGCCTAGCAAGGTATTCAAAATACTTAACAAACACTATATATATAAAGGAACGCCAGAAACAAACCCCTCCTCTCTCACAGCAACACATGAAACAAACTGTGCACAACATCTCAGATAGGATTCTCACCAAAGCCGAAACCAACGTCCTGTCTAAAGGATTTAATTTTGCAGTCGCTCCCAAACACATTCCCACGGAAACCATTATATGTGGAGTCGAATCCAGCCTGACCAAAATTAACCCTGATGACGCCAACAAAATTAGACTCGAAGTGACCAACATCCTCTGCACCAGCAAACTACCCAAAAGCAACTTACCCAAAGAGGAACAGACAGCACTACTTAACCTAAAAAATGACACCAGCATAATCATTCTGCCAGCAGACAAAGGCAACGCCACGGTGGTAATGAACTCATCTGACTACCATACCAAATTATCCAACCTACTCCGAGACTCCACATACAAACTCCTCAAGACAGATCCCACCACCTACCTGGAAAAAACCACAAAATCCAAAATAAAAGCCACCCCCATCAGTGAAGAGATCCAGAAAACAATCATTCCCAGAGAAAAATCATCCAGATGTCCTAAGCTCTATGGTCTGCCCAAGATACACAAAGAAGGAACCCCACTCAGACCCATAGTCAGCTCCATAGGCTCACCTCTACAAAATCTAGCCAAATTTCTTGCCAAACAACTACAGCCTTACGCAAATTCCATCACCTCACACTTACAAGATTCATTCCAATTCATAGAGATCATAAGTAAACTAAACTTACAGCCCTGTGACCTACTTGTGAGCTTCGATGTCGTATCCCTCTTCACCCAAGTGCCAATCAAAGAAGCCTTGACAGCTATCCTAAATAAATACAACCCCCCAAAACACATCCTAGATCTGACCAACCACTGCCTATCTGACACATACTTCATCTACAATGGACAAAGATACAAACAAATGGAAGGAGCACCCATGGGATCACCCCTTTCACCTGTCATCGCAAACCTTTACATGGAACACTTTGAAACCCTCGCTCTAGAAAAATCCAACCACAAACCCAAACTCTGGCTCAGATACGTAGATGACACCTTCGTAATCTGGCCACACAGCAAAGAAAAACTGGATGACTTCCTCATACACCTCAATAGCCTACACCCCAAAATACAATTCACCATGGAAACAGAAGCTAACAATCAACTTCCCTTCCTTGATGTCTTAGTCTACAAGAAATCCAACGGCTCCTTAGGACACACTATCTACCATAAAAAAAACACACACAAACCGCTATCTGAACGCACTCTCACACCACCACCCAGCACAGATCAACTCCGTAGCCAAGACACTCATCTCCAGAACAAAACACCTAGCTGACGAACAACACCAAAAAACCGAACTACACACTCTCACTAATGTACTAACAGCCAATGGATTCCAAAGAAACACGATTACCAACTTAATCCGAAGAGAGACACCCACAAAAACCCAAGACAGAGAACAAGAAAATGGCAAAGCCCTCCTCCCATACTTAAAAGGGACCACAGACAGAATCAGCAAGGTCCTCCAAAAACACAACATCAAAACAGCATTCTACACAGACAGAAAAATATCCACCATCCTAAGAAACCCCAAGGACATAATTGGCTTAGAAAACCAAGGAGTATACGAAATCCCATGCACCACCTGCCCCACCACATACATCGGACAGACCAACAGAAGAATAAGTGCACGCATTGAAGAGCACAAAAACTCACTCAGAAAAGGAGAACAAACTTCATCCCTGGTCCAACACTTTGAAGCCACGGGACATGAAATTGATTTAAAAAAAACCAAAACTATCGCCAAAATTGAACATTTTAACAACAGAATAATCAGAGAAGCCATTGAGATAGAAAAACGCCCCCACAGCATAAACAAACGAGATGATACCTCTCGCCTACCAACCATTTGGAAACCCGCCTTGATTGACAGATGAGTCCCAACCACCAAGAATGATAGACCCAAAGTCATGATAACACCACATGACATCACCACCACACAACCATTCAAAAAGCAAATCTGAACCCACAATGATAACGAGGCACAACCACAAAACAGAAACCTAACTACAGCTGCAACATCAGCCACTTTAAACCCCTCCAAACCACACAATAAGCAAACTGACACCCACTATAAAAACATGGCACCACCACAAACACGAAGCCGAACAAAAGCAGCACAACTCACCAGCTCAGGTCTAAGGCTGGCAGCTGAGACCAGCCCATCCACTCAAAACACACCCCCACCCTATCAGAACACAGCCACCATTCAAAACACACTCCCACCCAATCAGAACACAATTACTCCCCCACCCAATCAGAGCACACCTCCACCCACAGAACACACCCCCTCTGGCAGTTTAAAAAAGAGGAACAAACAGCCACATGCTTCTCCCAGAAGAAGGAAGCAGAAGCCACCAGCCTGATGATGACGGATGGGATTCCGTCGAAACGTCGCCCCTACACCTTTAGTTCTACGCGGGGGAAAAAACGAATAACCAAAGATCCATATATATATATATATATATATATATATATATATATATATATATATATATACACACATACATATATATATATGGTATGGTGGGTCAAATCCCGAGTGCCGCGTAGCAGAGTGAGCGCCTGTTACTCGTCCCAGCTTCTGCCCACCTAGCAGTTTGAAAGCACGTAAAAATGCAAGTAGAAAAATAGGGACCACTACAGTGGGAAGGTAACAGCGTTCCGTGCGCCTTTGGCGTCTAGTCATGCTGGCCACATGACCACGGAGACGTCCTTGGACAAGCGCTGGCTCTTCGGCTATGAAACGGAGATGAGCACCGGTCCCTAGAGTCGGAAACGACTAGCACGCATGTGCGGGGGAACCTTTACCTTTACCTTTTATATATATATATATATATATATATATATATATATATATATATATATATATATATATATATATATATATATATATATATATATATATATAAAATATATGGATCTTTGGTCATTCGGGTTTTTTCCCACTTAGAACTAAAGGTGTAGGCGCAACGTTTCGACGGAATCCCATCCGTCATCATCAGGCTGGTGGATTTAGCTTCCTTCTTCTTGGAGAAGCATGTGGCTGTTTGTTCCTCTTTTTTAAACTGCCAGAGGGGGTGTGTTCTGTGGGTGGAGGTGTGCTCTGATTGGGTGGGGGATTAAACCCCTCCAAACCACACAATAAGCAAACTGACACCCACTATAAAAACATGGCACCACCACAAACACGAAGCCGAACAAAAGCAGCACAACTCACCAGCTCAGGTCTAAGGCTGGCAGCTGAGACCAGCCCATCCACTCAAAACTCACCCCCACCCAATCAGAACACACCCACCATTCAAAACACACTCCCACCCAATCAGAACACACTTAATCCCCCACCCAATCAGAGCACACCTCCACCCACAGAACACACCCCCTCTGGCAGTTTAAAAAAGAGGAACAAACAGCCACATGCTTCTCCCAGAAGAAGGAAGCTAAATCCACCAGCCTGATGATGACGGATGGGATTCCGTCGAAATGTTGCGCCTACACCTTTAGTTCTAAGCGGGGAAAAACCTGAATGACCAAAGATCCACATACAAACACCCGCGAAAACCTCAGAAAACAAATATATATATATATATATATATATATATATATATATATATATATATATATATATATATATATATATATATATATATATATATATATATATATATATATATATATATATATATATATATATAGAGAGAGAGAGAGAGAGAGAGAGAGAGAGAGAGAAGGGATAATAAAAACAACAACTGTTTAATAAACTTAGCTTTCATTGGCTAACTGCCGACATCATCAGAGTGGAATGCCGGAGGTTCAAAAGCCTGCCTATAAGACCAATTAGCAGGGGTCCTGACAAGGATCTTTAACATCTCCTTGCAAACGGCATGTGTACCATCATGCTTGAAAGCAGCTACCATTGTCCCAGTCCCCAAGAAAACTGCAGTTGAGTGCCTGAATGACTACAGACCTGTTGCATTAATGTCTGTAGTCATGAAATCCTTCGAAAGACTGGTTCTCCAACATCTCAGGACATGTCTCCCACTGGATTTTGATAAACATCAATTTGCCTACAGGGGGAACAGGTTGACAGACGATGCCACTGCTTTACACTCTGTAGCAAGTCATCTTGAGAAACCTGGAAGCTATGTCAGGATGATTTTTGTTGATTATAGCTCAGCTTTCAACATCATTTTGCCAAGCACTCTCATTGAGAAACTGACTGACTTGAAAATTTCCCCCTCCATCTGCAATTGGATTCAAGAGTTTCTTAGGGACCGGTTACAAACAGTGAGGGTCAGGTCTGCTTTGTCCACTCCCCTGAAGCTTTGCACTGGCTCTCCCCAGGGCTGCGTGCTTAGCCCCTACCTGTACTCTTTGTACACACATGACTGTGTATCATCTGACCCATCTACTGCCATAATTAAGTTCGCAGATAATACTACCATGGTGGGTCTTATTACAGGTGGGGATGAGACAGCGTACAGAGCAGAGGTACAAAAACTATCCATATGGTGTTGTAAGAACAACTTGCACCTGAACATCGGCAAAATGAAAGAGATGGTGCTAGACTTCCAGAGGAAAAAGGAGGAACCTGCACCACTTTACATCAGGGAGGACTGTGTGGAGAGAGTTTCCTCCTTTAAATTTCTGGGAGTCTACCTCTGTGAAGATCTGACCTGGAAAGTTAATACAACCCAGGTGGCCAGAAAAACCCAATAGAGACTTCACTTTCTCAGGGTCTTGCAGAAGAACAGGGTAGAACAATGGCTTATGACCCTCTTTTACCGGTCTACTATAGAGAGCATCCTCTCATATGGTATTGTGGTTTGGTATGCTGGTCTGACAGCCGCGGATAGGAAAGTATTACAGAGGGTGGTGAGCACAGCACAAGACATTGTGGGCTGTCCCCTGACTCCACTGGATGACATCGCCAGGGCTCGTTGCCTTGGAAGAGTGAGGACAATTCTCAGGGATGACTCACACCCTGGATGGTATCTCTTTACTCTCCTACCATCGGGTAGGAGATATAGGAGTATAGCCAGTCATAGCAACAGGCTGAAGAACAGCTTTTATCCATGGGCTATTAGGCTTTGGAATGGGAAATAATTTTATAAACTTTAAGTATAATAGACTTGCAAGGCCGGTGCGTTGTGCAATTAGCTCACATGGTGTAATAAGATGGAGGGTTTGTGTCACTGTAAGTTGGGGGTGGAGGCACGAAGGGAGGCTCAGCCAATCTCAATGTATACATGGTTGTACTTTGACAATAAAGGTTCATTCAATTCAATTCTGCGGTCTGCTCATGGAATGCGCCACTGGTTTACCCACCCCCACTCATCATATTGCTTCTAGTTGTCTCACATCTATCTGCATATTCATGAGTTCAGGAATCCTCGCCTCTCCTGTTGTTACTCTCTTTGCCTGCTTTGGGCGTGGCTGGATACCTGTTGCCATGGGATGGTCTTCCAATGTTTCCTGTCCTATAGCCATCCCCCCCCCGTTGCGTGTGTAGCATCCCACCTCCCATCATTAGTTCCTGCACAGATCATATTGGGGATTCCTTCCCTTGCTGGTCATAGTTCTTTGCATGGAAGCCTGTTGCACTGATTTGGTTTGTTGCATTTGATTTGGTTTATGGGTGATGCTGATGTTGTATGGAGCCATCATACGTGCCATTGCCTCTGACACCCCATTGACATATGGTAATGTTATCCATGTTATAGGAGCGTCTGTGTGTTGTCTTCTGCAGGGCTCATGCAATTTGCTATATCATCTGATAAAGTCAATTGGATAGCCGTTTCATCTACAGACATGATACAGGTGGCTTCTCTCCTTGATCCTTGCCCTATCAGTGCTACAATGGGTGTTCACATGCCTGAACAGTGTTTTAATGCAGCCAATTTTAGGTGACATGCGATGGTTGCTCCTATAATGTAAGATTCTGTCTGTGTGCATCAAATTTTAGTGGACGGCTGTGTGGAGGACATCCAAAAATTCAAGTGTGCTGTTGGTCTCTTCCTCAGCTGTGAAGCAGATATCCAGATAAACCGAATTTAATTCTCTCATGAAACTAGTGCTGTCTTGCTTTTTAAAGACAGCAAAAGTGTCATCCACATATCTTACCCAAAATTTAGGGCAATATGTGGCCATCACTTCAGCCTCAAGTTGTTGCAGAACCACTTCCGCAATGACCCCTGAAGTTAACCATCAGCCGGACGGCACCCTCCACACAGCCATACACCAAAACTCAATGCACATGGACAAAATCTTACATTATAGGAGCAACCATTCCATGTAGCATAAAATTGGCTGCATTAAAACACTGTTCAGGCATGTGAACACCCATTGTAACACTGATAGGGCACATTTGTCATTCTTGTTCTTGCCCCTCTTCTGTCTCTAGAAGGCAGGAATAAATTGCCTTTGGAACACCTGATTCCACCACCTCTGGATTCAATTGAAGAAGCAAAGATGCTCCTCAAGCCATTTTGTGATTACATAAGTCTAAGAATACAACCATCCTCACTTCTCTCATCTTTTGAAAGAATTGCAAATGCAAATTATCTTTCATTAAATTGAAAAAACTTATAGAAAAAAGAGGACACTCAAAGATCCTCCAAAATAATGATACCCTCCACACAGCCATCCACCGAAAGTCAACGCACATGTACATAATCTTACATTATAGGAGCAACCATCCCATGTCGCCTAAAATTGGCTGCATTAAAACACTGTTCAGGCGTGTGAACACCCATTGTAACACTGATAAGGCAAGGATTGAAGAGAGAAGCCACCTGTATCATGTCTGTAGACGAAATGGCTATCCAATTGACTTTATCAGATGATATAGCAAATTGCATGAGCCCTGCAGAAGACAACACAGAGACTCTCCTATAACATGGAGAACATTATCATATGTCAATGGGGTGTCAGAGGCAACGGCACATACAACATCGGCATAAACCAAACCCATAAACCAAATCAAACCTTATGTGACAAATTGATGCACCCAAAAGAGCTACTTCCCAATGAAGGAAAATCTTTGGTGATATATAGAGTGCAGTGTAAGGACTATCACTGTAATTATATTGGAGAGACAGCCAAATGGCTTAAAACTAGGATCCACGAACACGAATTGGCCATCAGATGACAAGAGCAGTGCTCATAGGTGTGGGTGTATATGGCCAGCAACAATCATGTGTTTGACCTTGCCAGGGCTGAGGCCATTGCCCAAGATGTCACCATGGGCAGACAGTTGCTAAAGGAAGCGTGGCTATCCAATGAGTGCTCCATCAATCGCCATATAGAGTTGCTGCCTGCCTATCAGGCATTAAGGAAATGGGAATAATGGTGCAACAACTTGCAACGAGTGCAACAGGCACAGCCCACACAAGATCAGAACCAGGGTTCCATGCAAAGAACTATGACTGGCAAGGGGAAAGAATCCCCAATACGATCTCTGCAGGTACTAATGATGGGAGGTGGGATGCTACACATGCAACAGGGGGATGGCTATAGGACAGGAAACATTGGAAGACCATCCCATGGCAACAGGTATCCAGCCACACCCAAAGAGAGGCAAAGAGAGTGACAACAGGAGAGGTGAGGATCCCTGAACTCACGAATATGCATACGGATGTGAGACAACTAGAAGCAATACGATCAGCGGGGGTGGGTAGACTAGTGGCACGTTCCACGAGCAGAGTGCAGAAGCAGTTGGTCTTATAGGCAGGCTTTTGAACCTCCGGCATTCCACTCTGACGATGTTGACAGTTAGCCAACAAAAGCTAAGTTTATTAAAGTGTTGTTGTTGTTGTTGTTTTATTATAGTTTATAGTTTATAGTTTATTTGATTTATATACCGCCCTTCTCCTTGGTAGGGACTCAGGGCGGTTCACAGGGCATATATAAAAAGAAAGACAATACAAAAATTAAAAAAGGATTAAACCCATGCCCGGTTAAAAACAGTAATACAAATTTAAAAAACAATTAAAAACCCATAATCCCCCTTCAGGCCAGACCAGCTAATTCGAACAGGTGGGTCTTCAGGCCCCGACGGAAAGTTCGGAGGTCTGGTGCCATCCGGAGCTCCACCGGCAGTTGATTCCATAATGCCGGAGCACCCACAGAGAAGGCCCTCCCCCTGGGGGCCACCAGTCGACATTCCCTGACTGGCGGCACCCTGAGGAGGCCCTCTCTGTGGGAACGCACAGGGCGGAGGGGAGTCGATGCCGGCAGCAGGTGGTCCCTGAGGTATCCCGGACCCATGCCATGTAGGGCCTTAAAGATCGTAACCAACACCTTGAACCTCACCCGAAAGACAACTGGTAACCAATGCAGCTCGCGGAGCAAAGGTGTAACATGGGAGTACCGGGAAACTCCCAAGACAACTCTCGCGGCCGCATTCTGTACCAGTTGGAGCCTCCGAGTGGTCTTCAAGGGAAGCCCCATGTAGAGAGCATTACAGTAGTCAAGGCGAGAGGTCACGAGCGCATGAGTGACCGTATCTAGGAGGACTCCCAAGTTGCGAGCCCTATCCACGGGGGATAAGAGCTCACCCCCCATAGAAAGAGATGGAACATTTTGAATGTCCCGGGATGCCGGAATGCACAGCCACTCAGTCTTGTCAGGGTTGAGTTGAAGTCTGTTCCTCCCCATCCAGACCCGAACCGCCTCCAGGCAACGGGACATCACGGCGAGGGCATCACTGGGGTGGTTTGGGGTCGAAAAGAAAAGTTGGGTATCATCGGCATACTGATGATACCCAACTCCAAAACCACGAATGATCTCACCCAGCGGTTTCATATAGATGTTGAACAGGAGAGGCGAGAGAACCGACCCCTGCGGAACTCCACAAACGAGAGACCTAGGGGCCGATCTCTGCCCAGTGTTTGACTATTTTTTTAATTTCCATTTATATCCCGCCCTTCTCCGAAGACTCAGGCGGCTTACAATTTAAGCACAAAGCAATGTGCTTAGCAATAGCCTTCATTCTATGTATATGCCTGCTTATTAGGGCTTTCCCCCCCAAGCGGCATTATTACAAAGTCAGCTTATTGCCCCCAACAATCTGGGTCCTCATTTTACTTACCTCGGAAGGATGGAAGGCTGAGTCAACCTTGAGCCTGGTGGGATGCGAACCTGCACTAATTGCAGGCAGCTGGTGTTACTTAAGGAGGCATTAGCCCACTGCTCCACCAAGGCTCTCAACATGAATATACCTGGTATTCGCATATTTAGTGTAATTACACACACACAGACACACACACATACATATACATAATAATAGCACACTTCTCAAACACATTTTTTTTAAAAAACTGTTGTGCAAGCAATCTGCAACCTTCAGAAGAGGCAAACCTTGCCAATCAGCCGTAACAGGAAGACTGCCAGGGAAGAAAAAAATATAGTAGGGGAGAGCAAATTTTTAAGACTTAAATAATTTTTAAAGTTCATATAATTGATTCTTAAGAGAAAACTAACTTCATCCATATCAGGCATACAGATAGTCCTCAACATATGGCCTCAATTGAGCCCAGAATTATAGTCATAAATCATGGTGGTCATTAAGCAATATGCCATGTGATTTATTTACTAAATGACCACAATTCCTGCTCTTCCTGTTGGGGTTGTTAATGGGTTCTGGCACAAGCCCTGGTGCGCACTGCAGAAACTCCCCAACTCACATGATCTGTCCTAGGCTTCCCCGCCCTCCCCCCACTTCATGAAGTACCCTGTGCTCTGTTTCCTGCCACATATGTTCCACATCATCAAGCCTTGCTTCACTTATATTTTTCAAAGATTGGCTTTGGAAAAGTGAACCAGTTAATCTGCTGTCCTATACAGATATCATATGGTGCCATCCCAGATGCAATCCAATAATTGTGGCTACTGCCAAAATGGCACCCGCTTCTGGGGCAGAACCACATGGCCTTTGTATAGGAAGGCTGTGCAGTGGATCAGCCAATTCTCCTTCTCCAATGGTACTACTTGCTTTCTTTTTGCCATAGTTGTTCTACTTTTATTTGCAAGTCTTTGCATTTTGTATTTTTTCCAATTCTTTGATCACTCCAAAATAGTTAATAATAGAGAAATCTAAGAGTAACAATAAGAGTTTTTTCTTCTTCTTTCTTTTAGTCATCTCTTTGGCAAAGATGGCTTTAAGGGTTCCTGAAATGACAGCACTTCTTACTCCACCAGCTTGGCTAAACGTTGAATTAAATGTAAGTTTTTAATTAATTAGTTTAGGCACTGCCTGACCCCAATCTGACTTTGGAGAGTATACAGTAAAACAAATCTGCAGTATAATAAAATAATAAAACAAAAGGAATAAAGAATAACAGATGATGAATAGAACTAACAACATCTACCCTTCCAAATACATCTGACATCAACCAAGGCCTGGGAGAAAAGTAACATCTTAAAGTTATTCCAGAATAAAATATAGATCTCAGGGAAAAACCTTATTTCAGGGGGCAGGCACCATGACAAGATTTGATGAGGACCAATACATGTCTAATAAGTATGATCCATATATGTAAAAAAAAGGCTCATTTTAGGGTGGCAGAGAACTTACCTTTGAAGAGAAGTTATCAATAATTTTGGAAATATTAGCAGGTTAGAGCTCTTAAAAATAAAAAAAAATGATTTAAAATGTTTTGTGATATTTGAAAAACATTTGGAAAACATGATCATATACAGTTGCAAAATATAAACATATCAACAGTAGCTTAAAGAATGAATGCTATTTACAGCATATGTGACTTTGATTTGTCAATAAAGCTTGCAACTGAGGAAAATGTCTTTTGTTTACTTACAGATGCTGTTTGTAAACAAAAAAACCATTATTTAAAAAAAATCACATAACCTCATCTTAATGGAGCAAATAAAATTTTGATTTAAAAATTAAGATAAAATGTACCCTTAAAATATATGTAATCAAGGTGTATCCTGTTTTAATATATGAATTGGATGTATTATTGCTGAATGATATAAAAATATATATTTGATAAAAGGGAAGTAATTGTAGAGTGACTAATCAAGCAGTTTTGAAGTTTTATTATTCTGTTATTATTTAAAGTTTAAATGTTTCATTTAAACAGTTAAATAAACAACTTGGAAATAATTTACAGTTCTCTCAATGGAAGGATTTTAGTAGCAGGGGCCCTCAAGTGTCTCTTTGGGGACTGTTAATGTTTAACTTCTTCCTGAATGGTTAGAAGTAATGGTGAGCAATGTAAGAAATATTTCTTCTCGTAAATATAAAAAGGTATTTGACTCTTCCCCTTCAAAAATGTTTCATGCACTGCCTATATTTTCTTCTTCTAAACTATAAAGCTTTTGGGTGCATTGGCAGAAAAGTGGGATTTAAATGCAGCAAATAGATATAAGTGCCACAAACATCTCAGATTTTAATTTAACTTTTGGAAACTAAGGATTGCTCATAATGGAGCTCATAAATGATTGGTTAATTGCTGCACTTCTGTCTATACTATAGAATTATAGAAAAAATAAAAATGAGCTAGTCCTACCATCTGCTCTAGCTGTTTCTGCTTTTTAAAAAAGCCACACATTCTATGTACATATACCTTCATGTGGATAACATCTGACCAGATTTTTAAAATTAATCTATGCCTATGTATATATTATATGAATGGGGAATTCTAATTTCTGAATAGATATATATGGAGTAGAATTTAAAATATATTGGGTCATTTTCTAGAATAAAATATTGAGGAGTGTCAGATTACAAATATCAAAATAGTATTATCTTTCTGGGTGGACATTTTTCTTATGGCCTGCAAAATACTTATTACATTTACCTTTAAACTGTATGTACTATTTGCAGTAGAGTAGCTGACCCTCACTTGCCAGTGGTGACCAATCGTAGGACTAAAATCAATCTTTGTCAAGCTCATAACTGAGCACTTCCCTAATTTATGGGACAGTTTTTCTATTAACAAAAAAATCTTGAGAATTAAATAAAAACAGACCTTCAGAAGTGCTGCTGCATAGGTGACTAAGGTAAAAAAAATGATAAATGTACACCCCTTCTCTCAGGCTGACTTTGAAAAATTCTGTATCACAGTTCCAGGTCACAGCCTGACAAGAATTAGGAACACTGAAATAAATAGTTGCGATTCTTCTTTGTTATGATGTGGCATACCAAGTATTTTTTTAGCAGCAGAAGGAAATTTTACAAACACACAAAGGTTTTAGAAATATGAAATGTAACTTATATTCTTAGAAGAGCCTTGGATCATATGCATCTCTACTTAATCTTTAATGCAAAGAAGGTTGGCTATCAAAGCTTCTGTGTGAAAATCTGTTTGGGCTTTGAACTTTGAATACTGTGCTTGAAGCAGGTTGAGCCTATTATTAGAAGGTTTTACTTATGTGAATCAAAATACTTCTATTACTGATACATTCTGCACTGCTGCCATCCATCACTATGACTCGATACTCTATGCAGCAATATTTCTGCAATAAGTAACATGGATTAAAAGTGTTTTCTGTTTGCTTATATGGTACTGATAATCAATCTACCAACAAATACCTGGCTAGGGTTTTTTATGGAAAAAGTGATTTTGTCTTAATGACAACATGACATTCTCCTCAAAGTGGCTCAATGTTGATTTTTTCCCCCACTCCACATGTCCCACAACATGGAAATGATCTCCACATAGTTTTGCCCCTCAGGGCTCTCAACCTTCTTTCACCAATATTTTTGTTTCTCATCTCTGTCATGTTGAATGACTGTCTGTCCTTCTAACCCTTTAATCCCTATTTCTCCGCGGGATTCCCATTCCCACTGATATGCACATGCTTATTTAGTGACCCACTACAGATCTCTTAAGGCCTTGCTGCACTGTATTTCCTGGTTCTCCTTATGCTTGGCTTGCTGTTTACAGGACACTAGGTGAAAGGGGGTCCTAACTGTCCATCTCCCTTCACCTTGCATTAAAACAGTTACCTACTTTGATGGAACATGATAGGATATAGATATATAACAGAAAGGGGAAGGTGCTCAGACTTGTCTATATGAAGGAAGGAGAGAAAGACTTACCAATAGGGTCTTCTTTAAAGTGGATTAAGATCCAGACCAGAAAAGAACACAGAACATTTTATTTTCCTCACATGTGTAATACTGTGTTTGCCCCAAAATAAAACCTGGTCTTTTTTTTCCTCCAAAAGAGGCATCAGGTCTTCACCTCTGGCACTGACAACCCCACCCAGCTGGCTGATTTCTTCTGTGCCTGAAGGAGCAGCTTCATTCTGCAGCTCAGACTGGAACTCAGGGCTGTATTTTGCAGTCAGGCCTTTCTGGAAGGCCTCTGCGGCCAATAGTCGAGCAATGGATTGAATCCATAGATTGGTTCTCAGCTGCAGAGGCCTTCCAGAAAGGCCTGACTGTGAAATGCAGGTCTGGGGATGCTGCAGAAGAAGTGGACTAGCAAGGAGAGGCCTGGCTGCAAGGTAAGTGGGTGCGGGGCACATGGAGCAGCTCCACACCCTCACCCCTGCCCTAGCTTGATTTTTAGGTGTGTGCCTTGCCCCAAAACTAGGGCTTATTTTTGGGATAGGGCTTCTATTAGGGTCACCCCAAAAATCAAGGTAGGGCTTAGTTTTGGGGTAGGTCTTACTTTTGGGGAAACAAGCTATGTAGGAACCATATAGTATGAAATAATATGAATGACATCTCTAATAACTTGTACAAATATTGATTAAAAGGCAATTATTCCTTTGCAATGAATTATTGAATGAATCTGATATATCAAACTGAACCCCTCTAAAACATCACACATTTGATGATTCAGCAGACATTTTACATGCAGCAATGTTAATTTTACTGAAATGATTGGGAATTCAAATTTGAATTGATTTGCTTGTTCAAATTGCAAATTCAAGTGGTATTTTGAGTGATTAGATTGGTGGGAATGAAACATTAAAAGTAGCCATGCTGTCCCTGAAAGCTTGGAATAGCTACTTTGACAGTTTTCTTAAATTGTGTCTGTGTGTGTTTGTGTGAACAGACACTTCCTTTTGACAATTCCAGTTGAAATGTAGTCATGCATGTGGAGATAGCTAGGAAGGGTGTAGAAGTAATTATGCTGAGCTTTTAGGAAGACATCACTATTTTAACATTTCAGCAATTTGTGAAGCACCCTTTTGAATGCTTTTAAAAATCCTAATCCCTAAATTCTAGGTCTCCCCATAATACTCTCTTTGTAGTGAGCTTTTAGCAAATAATCAGAAAGTAATTTCATTGGTCATGATAAAATATCTAAAATTCATACAGAAAATATCTAAAATTCATTCTGTTAACCTATAGAGCTGCTTCTGTAGATTTGGATTTTTAGTTATTTGTTATTTCCAGGATTCTTCTTTTCTTTTGGTCTTTGTAACTTCAATCCTACTGTTTTCTATCATTAGCTTCTAGTTTTCCTTAATTCTCTGATTTGAATCCTGGCACTGTGATTAGCATTTACAGGTAGTTCTCAACTTACAACCACAATTGAGCCCAGAATTATATTGCTAAGTGAGAAATTTGTTATGTGAGTTTTGCTCCATTTTATTGCCGCATTTGTTAAGTGAATCACTGCAGTTTAGTAACAAGGTTGTTAAGTGAATCTGATTTTCCCATTGACTTTGCTTGTCAGAAGATTGCAAAAGGTGATCATATGATCCTGGGACACTGCAGCCATCATAAATATGAGTCAGTTGTCAAGCATCCAAATGTAAATCGTGACCATGGGTATGCTGTAATGGTCATAAGTATGAAAAATGGTCATAAGTCACATTTTCAGTGCCATTGTAACTTTGAACAGTCACTAAGTGAACTGTTGTAAGTCGAGGACTACCTGTATTAGGTGATAAAGAATGTTCATTTTGGGATTTCTTCTATATTATGATAATCCCTCATTTCTCCTCATTTTTTCATTCATGCTCTTTGTTATTGGAGTAATCAATTAACAAATAACAATTTAATAAGAGCCACTGGGGAGGATCATTTTTAAGAGCCACTGGGCAGGATTATTGATCTATATAGTGTAGTGCAGAGGTGCAAGCTAGTAGCATGCAGGCCAGATGGGTCATGCATAGGCCGTGACATGATCAAGTTTGACACCCAAGGTATAGTGTGTAGTTTGAGGTAATTTCTCAAGTTCAGTGGAGTATATCATCATATCTCAAACCACTAGTTTAAATGTGTTTATGTGATATTCTGTTTCTAAAAAAAAACCCAAGAATGTTCATCTCTTTTTAGACTTATATGAAATGTGTAAGTTATCTTTGGCATCTCACTATATTAAGCATAATTATAAATGATGTCAGATCTATCTGGAGAAACATCTCAGGTATGGTGCCACATGGCCCTGTTCTGGGTTCTGGCTAGTATATGGTGCAAAGAGGGAAACAAGACAAATTAAAACAGTGGACATGAAAAAAAAGAATATTTTTAGGGAGAAATATAAAGTTGTATAAACTAAGAAAAACAAATGTGCAGAATGGGGAAAATCTGGGTCAACAGCAGCACATGTGAGAAGGACTTGTGTGTAATAATGGATCCAACAACATCTTGGGGAACAGCACCAGTGTAAAGTTCAGATTACTAGATGCTTAGGGTCACAAGATACTTTATTTTGGTTAGGCTCACTTGGAGTATTATGTTTAGATATGCACATCAAACCAAGTCCTGTGAAGAGCAGTAGAAAAAAATCTTCAGATTCTTACAAAAGAGAAGGTTGACAGGTATCATGATAGTGATCTTCAAATATTTGAAGAGCTGCTACATTATAGTTTGGATTTATTCTCATTTGTTCTAGAGAGTAAGACTAGAACTGATAGGATGAAATTCAAGGATATATGGTAGATACAAATTAAGCATAAGGAATCATTTATTTAGAATATGCAAATCATAAGGAAAAACTGTCAATCAGTGAAACAGGCTAGTGCATGAAGTGGTATCTTCTCCTTCTCTGAAGGTTTTCAAAACAGGCTGGATTAGGGTTGGTGAAGGAAATCCTACATTGTGCAAGGGGTTAAATGTTGTTACCTCTTTGGTTCCTTCCAGTTCTATGGTTCTTTTGTTCTAATCCTTAAGAAGCATCTTTGATTGTTATTCTGAAGTGTAGTTCAACTTTGAGACCATAAAAATAATTCTAGGACATGCCTACTTGATTAGCTTTAACTGTATAATAATTTAAATTGTACACTACTAATTACTATGCAATTTAAAAATGTATTTGACAAATTATAACAGGATGTAGAATGCTTATGCCAGAATGCATATTCCAGAACACATATATCCAGTGGTGGGATTCAGCCAGTTCGCACCAGTTCGGCAGAACCAGTAGCTAATGTTTTGTTGTCCAGGCCCAGACTGGGCTTCCGGAAGTGGCATTCACACATAGAACCAGTTGTTCACATATTTGAATCTCACCACTGCATATATCCTTTCTGGAATAGTAAGAAACTCCCCAAAACATACACAAAATCTAGCTCCAACCTTTTGCAAAATTTTAACATCCATTTTCATTTATTTTTTTCCATTTCTGATTTCTTGATAATAATTGTCTATATGGAGGTTTTTGCCGGACTGCACACATATCTTATATGTAAATAAAGGCAGGAGGTATAGAGGGGAAAGGAAGATAGACCACTACAATAATTAGAAATTGATTACATCTAAATATTTTTTTTCATTTACAAACTATGAAGACTCAGAATTTTTTTTAAACTTATTAGAAATACACATAAATATCAAAATAAAACCTAGAGACTTCAAACTTTTTTATATTGAAGGTTAAAGTGTAAGTATCCTTAATATGTAATTGCTTTAAAATTTTTATCATTCTATGATGAGATTTTTGTATAAATAGGTTATCTGAAATATGTAATGGATGATTTTCAAATTTTGTTAATTTTATTTTTATCAACGTTTGTTATTAAGATTCTTGATACATAATCTCACAAATACAATGCTATATATCTATCTTTCCATTCCTGTAACATAATTCTTTATAATAAAGCACAGAAATAAAAAAAATGCATATCTTGACTAGGAATAACAAATAATTCAGGTAACTAGCATCTGAAAACAAATCTATTAATTGTTAATAACAAAGATAACAATAGTAAAGTTAAGTTCCTAAAGATTTTAAAAGCACTATATGAATGTTTTCTTCTCTAACAGTAAAACCATGAGAATAATTTTAAATTCAATTTTGTGTTAAAATACTGCAAAAATGAGAAAAAGGAAAAGAAATAAGGTTATGTAACCTACACTTAGTGTTTCCAATTAATAAAAATCTCAAACTTAAACATATGCATTATTCTGCATTCCTATGAAAGTCTTCTGAATGGTTTGAATATGTTTTAATAATAAAGGAGATATTAAATCCAGGCAGACAATAACTCTGCCATGTTTCAGTTTGATATAAATTAAAATAGTTAAGGTACAAACCTCTGAAAAATGGGGTTTCTAATGGAAATGGCAACTGACCCTTAACTATAACACTGCTACCGGATGCTGTTATAATAAGCTTCCCTAGGTGCCATGGTGTAAATGTATTAGCTGTACTAAGAGAGCCACTCCTGGTATAATTATGTTAGGAACCAATAAGACAGCTCAGAAATCAATATGCTAAGACAGATAGAGTAAAGGACCATGGCCAGCAAACTGGGAATAGATTAGTCTGGCAGGTCCCTAGCTGAGCCATGAAGAAGGAGGATATCTCTGCTGTTGTAAGAAAGCTATTAATTGTAAATTTTCTTCAAACAAGGAACTTGAAGGGAGAGCTTGGCTGTTGTTCATAGCACTCAGTACAGGCAGCACCTAATATTGATCAATAGTTAAGCATTATATTCTAATTACAACATCCAGCTGCAGGGGTAGAGGAGGTAAAAAAAGAACCAAATATTCAGGTTTTGAAAAAGAAAAAAAAAAGCCAAGTTCATCTCTTAATTAGATTTAATACTTACAAAATTAACAGGCAATTGTATAAGCTTGCTAGGCTGTCTTTCCCCAAACCAGCTCAGACTGTAGTGACATGCCAATTATCTAGTCAATAAAATTCTACAAGTGTGGTATGATGTGATGAAATAGGGAACAGCTCTTCCCAGCATTTTTTTTCCCACAAAGTGTCCCACCAAATTAACCTGTACTGTTAAATATTATCAAGGTCTCTAATAATTAAATCCATGACAAGGAGAAATTTGCAGTTGCTAATTTTAACTAGCTTGATCAAAGTGCTTCTTCTCTCTCCTGCTCTCTTTCTCTCTCTGTTTCTCACTCTCTTTTTTCCTTCTTCCCTTCCCCCTTATCACCTCCCTTGCTTTTAGCTTTAGGGGTGTCATTTGCTTAATAAACAGGAAAACAGTGTAATTTCATGACAATCCTAAAAAAAAGAATAGAAGAAATATAGAGAAAACAAAAGACAACCCTTTGTGGTTAGAGTACGACACATCTGCTCATTTCCAATCAAGCTTTCAAAGGCATAGGAGTAAACAAAAGCGCTATCAAGCAGGGACAAAGTCTGAGACGTAAGTGGTTTGAATGAGTGTGCAATTTCTGCCCATATGACCATCCTGACACAATTGCTCTAATTTTCTTCCAGAAATGACTGATAAAAGATTTAGGTAATTGCTATGGAGACAGACTTCTTTCCATCATGGGGTATCTTGAATAATACAGCCTTAGGGTCATAAGATGGAGTGTCAGTTTCTTCAGAGTCCTCAATTAATACTTGTCCCTGTTCCAGCTATACTTTCTCTGCATTTAATGAAGTGAATGTCATTTATTTTGATAATATATTGAAAATCACTTGATCAAATAGCTATTCCATAATGATCACAGAAAATGCCACCAAGCCTTGAAAACAACACCTAAAAATCGAGAGAGAGAAATGCAACTTTCCCTTTCTCATTGTTCCTTCTTTGTTTCTGCAAGAGATGAAACTAAACTAATTTTAAAGCCTATATATAAGACTATATAAATATTAAAAAAAACCTTATAGTCTGTCTTTGGTTTGACCTGTGACCATTTGGCTCATGACCTTGTTCTCTATAATCAAACTTAATTTACTGAGGGGATCTCTGAATTCCCAAGTATTGAGCAGCACTCAGGATAAAATTCAGAGTCACCAACAAGCTAATGATTAGTAGAGAGCTGTACAATCACACTAGATTGGCAGTGACATCCGTTATAGCTTTGCATGTGAACTGTCCATCTGTTTACCGAAAATCTTAAGGTTCCCACAGCTAAAAAGCTCTTCATTTCAGGCAGAATGCAATCTTGCTGCACCCAAAAATCACATGAATACTGCAACATGTTCTGACAGCAGATGAACAATGAAATCAGCATGATGCTAGAATCCAAAGGTGTACAAAGCCACAAAGATCATTTTTCTGTTATATTTAAAATAAAGATACCAAAAATGTTGTTTGTAGCAAATGTAATTAAACAATATTTATAACAAAGTATACATTGCAAAAATTGCAATTATGTGCTGAATATTTCAGCAAAAGTAGCTATGGTTCTCCTGGTCATTTCCTTCCCTTTTTTGAATAAGCAAATGCATTGCAGCCCAGACTGAGTGTTTATAATAGCACATGTGAAATGTAGCACGGAGTGACTTGAAGCATTCTAAAAGCCAATAACCCATCACTAACTTGGCAATCCTGCCAAAGTCAAAGCGAACAGCTGTGCAGTGGCAGCATGAAAGGTAGTATGTTGTGTTTAAATACAGTCAGGCAAAAGCCAGTGGATAATGCTCAGTAATGGGTTAATCAATACTTATTATGGTTTTATTGGTTCACTAAAGAGAGAACAGAACCTAGTGAGCACAGAGCTGAAAAAAAATCACTGCATCTGATCTAGATAACATCTACTCTCCCTTAGGGATTTCCCTATTCAAGAATCCAATTTACCATGCCTGATTGACAAGGATTGGATCCTAGGGAATCACATAACTCTTTTTAGGACCCAATAAAATCCTAATGGATTTGTCTGACTGGTCAGACAGTTTCAAGTTTTACTAAACTGAGGTAGTGGATTGCTGTAATTAGTCTGTATCCTACTTGCAGCTGAAAACAAATGCTATTAGGAGTCATTCCTCTCTATAAATGCTGGAGTCATACTGAGATAGACTACCAGAAACTTACCCAGGCTTTATAAATATGACTTTAATGCTTAAAATACTTATACTAGATGCAATTTAACTAATGGCAAAGATTCCATCTTGTCCTGACCTTTGATGAGATATATTCATATTTGAATATAATTTAGAGAGATCTAGGACCCACTTTATTAAGGTTCTGCATAGACAACATTATTTGATCTCAGATAAACATGAATATAAATTTTCCTTTAGAATTCTTTACTCAATTCAAGGAAAAAAATTTAAGAATAAAGTGTTGTTAGGAAGCTGGAAAGATATAGTGGTGAAAACCTGGTGCAGTGGTTAGAATACAATACTGCAGGCTACTTCTGCTGACTGCTGGCTGACAGCAGTTTGGCAGTTCGAGTCTTACCAGGCTCAAGGTTGACTCAGCCTTCCATCCTTCTGAGGTCAGTAAAATGAGGACTCAGACTGTTGAGGGCAATATGCTGACTCTGTAAACTACTTGGAGAAGGCTATAAAGCACTGTGAAATGGTATATAAGTCTAAGTGCTATTGCTATACAGATCTGTCAATATCTCACAGTTTCAGAACCAAATACTTCTAGGCAAATATCTGAATAAGGTGATAAATCATGTACATTGAAATAAATCTAGGGTAACTGGATCACATTTCCTAGCCCTCTCATATGTATGTTTTGTATAGAAGACTTTATGGTATAAATGGAACATTCATAGTGTCTCCATGGACATTCAACTTCTGGAAGTAAACAAATGTGGCTAGAGCAGAAATCCTTTGTTCCCTTGAGTGGAAAAGAGTGCCAGAGGATCTGGATTTTCTTGACATTGAGAATAATTAATCAGTAGAACAGTTTGCCTCCAGAGGTTGTGGGCACTCCATCACTGGAGATTTTTAAGAAGAGATTGGACAGCTATTTATCTGGAATGGTATGGGGTCTCCTGCTTAAGCAGGTGATTGGACTAGAAGATCTCCAAGTTCTTTTCCAATTCTGTCATTCTGTACTCTATATTCTAAATACAGGCTAACATATAGTATCTCTAAATTGGGTGCCCTCCAGATGTGTGAGCAAAGGACATGTTCCACATATCTGGTTGGAACCCAAATTGCAGAAGGCTAATATTGTGCTTCATAACTGAAATACATGTCAATAAGTTCTTGATTCAAAGCCAGTTTAGAGCATCAAGATTTCCTCTTCCCCTTCCATATGTAGAATGGAGTAAATATATTAACAACTAAGAAATCATGGAAATCTCTCCCTATCTCTCCCTCTCTGTCTCTTTCTCATTCTTTGACACACACACACATATATACAGCCTCTTAGTTGGATTTATTAACAATTATTCTGACTGTTTCCTGTCTATTTGGAATTTCCTTTCGCTCTGGAAATGAGCATTATGGAGAAGTTTGCCTTTTTTCAGAAATTGGCCATCTCTGGTTTAGCTAACTACCGTGTACATCTGTTTTTCCATTTGCTTATTTTACTTGATGGTATGAAGAAGAAATGTGTTCCTCCTCTAACTAATCACTTAAGAAATATTTTATGACAAAAACATATTTACACTAGTGACTCCAGTGGTTGTAGAAACAAATTATTTTTTAAAATTATCCCCAAATTATTCCTACCTAGATATGTTTACGTTGCTACAGAACCTCTTCTTGAGTTTAGTCAGGGTGCCTTTATGTGAACAAGAACATTTTATTTAGATTTTGGAATGGTGCAGTAGTTTGAGAAAAGATCCAGCTAAGTATCAAAAGAATAATAATGAAGATATGAAAAATATGAAATTCTGGCAACATTAATCTATTTGAGCCTGAATTTTAAAACTTTTTTTTTCATTGAGAGTATGTGCATAGCTACATGTGTGCTTATTAAGGAAGGACATGCATGTTTCTTTAACCTTTCAGTTTCTCAAAAAAGAAAAGGCCTGTGTCCTTCTCTGTTTCTCCTTCAGCTTAAATATATTCCTACAGAATTTTCTTAAATATATGATTTAGCACGTAATGTTTCCTAATATTTTATGAGAAGTAAACTGGGTAAACTGAGAGCCAGAAGTTTTCAATTCAACTTCAAGGCTATGAAGCACTATTCATGTGGACTTCATCTCCCAGAATTTACCAGCAAGTATGCTGGCAGGGGAATTCTGGGAACTGGAGTCCACACATCTTAAAGTTGCCAAGGTTGAGATCACTATATTAATTCATGGGAAGGAGAAGAAAAAAAAATACAGGTTTCTATCACTGTCTATCACTGTGTGTATTTAAGGCATTAACACCTTTTCACTAGCAGTAGGCAACCAAATGTTTCTTTGACTTTATTTTATAGAACTAAGTTTAGTATCTGACCAAGGGTCAGATGGAACTGAGATGACTTATGTAAAGGAAATCTGTGGTTTACTAACAAATCTTGAGCTATTGCCTAAAATATACTTTTTTGTCTGCTTTCTTTTTGAGTATGTATATGTAATACTCTCAGAACACATAGAGATATTCAAAGATGTGAGGGGTCCTCGATGCTCTCTGAGCTTGGTTGTTTTCTCACAGTCATTTCATTACCCAAACTAGATAACATCATCAGTGCTCATCTAGTCTGACTAGCACTGATGATGTTATCTAGTTTGAGTAATGAAATGTCTGCAAGAAAACAACCAAGCTCAGAAGGAACCAAGGACCACTTATTTCAACCCTGAGCTACTAATAGTGTCCTTTATTGATTCAACAGTGTGTAAAACATGAACCTTGCATCTTGCTTTGAGAGGAGCAACTTAATACATTTGTATTTAAAAACCATTTAGATTAATTTCTCCTGTATTCATTTTTATCTTTTTACTTCAATAAGCTGGAACTAAACATTGCTAATTTTACCTTACTGATTTTTTTTCAATTTTCAGTTTTCAAATGGGTTTATCTCTTTTTCCCTCTTACATCTGTACTATATAATGGTAAGGGTATGAAAAATCCAACAAACCAAGAAAAAAGAAAGAGTTCTGTGAGTGGGTTTTCCATATGAAAGAACAGGTGCTTTAGATACAGAAGTAATTAAAGTTATTACCTTACCTGTTTATTCAAGAGCACAAGGACTTCTAATGGGAACAAATCAAGATATAAAGACTTGCTGTCAATTAACTTCAAGACTTGAGGAGATAATGAAGGGAGGCAGGAATTGAGTTACAGTTCTGTACAATAACAAAAATAGTAATTCAACATCTCTTATTTTTCTTGGAACAAACCCAGCAGCTCAGGAGAAGAAAGACGAGACAATTTCCTAAGTAACATGATCTGAAGAATACCAGAGAATAATATAGTGTCTTTTCCCAACCAGGTCTATGGTAGAGACAACAAAACATAGGACTTCTACAAATATATCAACCTGAGGATAACAAAGCTCTCCACTTCTTGTCACAATTTTTGTTAAAGTGGCAGGGACTTGGGGTCATTTGAAATGTCACTCTGAGTAAAATGGCAAAACGCAAGTAACACTGGCTCCCAAAGCAGTACAGTGGAAAAATACCATTTTGTGTTGGGTGCTTTCTCAGATGTTATGCTAGTATTAAAGCGACAAAGAAGAACTATGGCAACCGCAGGGCAAAATAAGTGCTTTATTCAGGAGCATCTGAGCTGCTTTGATCATTAATGCATTCCTAATGGATTCAAATATGCTGTGGCCTATATGCTTAAAACATTCCTTTTGGATTTACTTTTGATCATAAAACTATTATAGCATCTATAGTTATGCTTGGGAATAAAATAATGTCTAGACCATTTGTATATTTCCACCCAACTGGCAATTCAAAATGCATACCATTGAGTAAGAGTAATAATTTGCACATTTTTAATCTCAGATGGAAGAGTTTCTCCTTTCTGTTTTCATTTACTTAAAATATGTTCCAAAAATCCATTAAAAGGCCCAGATAGGGTTTTTTAAAAAAATATACCAAATACAGTGGATTTTGTTTATGATCACCATATGTTTTATGATTTAAAATTTAATAATTTTATTCTTGCAACTGCCCTCCAGAAATGTTAAATAAACAGGGGAGATTTTATTGGTGACAAAATATTCTGCAGACATATCTTACACTTTAATTTAATTATGTATTAAAACAGAATGTTTTCAAATCAATACAGTTAATAATAATAATAATAATAAGTTGGAAGGGACCTTGGAGGTCATCTAGTCCAACCCCTTGCTCAGGCAGGAAGCCCTATACCATTTCAGACAAATGGCTGTCCAGTCTCTTCTTAAAAACTTCCAGTGTTGGAGCATTCACCACTTCTGGAGGCAGGTTGTTCCACTGGTTAGTTGTTCTAACTGTCAGAAGTTTCTCCTTAGTTCTAGGTTGCTTCTCTCCTTGACTAGTTTCCACCCATTGCTTCTTGTCCTGCTTTCAGGTCCTTTGGAGAAAAGCTTGGCTCCCTCTTCTTTGTGGCAGCCCCTGAGATATTGGAACACTGCTATCATGTCACCCCTCACCCTTCTCTTCATTAAACTACACATACGCAATTCCAGCAACCGTTCCCTATATGTTTTAGCCTCCAGTCCCCCAATCATCTTTGTTGCTCTTCTCTGTACCCTTTCTAGAGTCTCGACATCTTTTTTACATCGTGGTGACCAAAACTGGATGCAGTATTCCAGGTGTGGCCTTACCAAAGCATTGTAAAGTTGAAATATACATAACCTTTAGCTTCAACTGTATTTATTAATAATAATGTTCTGTGTGTTGTGCTGGTTTTCAGAATAGAATAGAATAGAATAGAATAGAATAGAATAGAATAGAATAGAATAGAATAGAATAGAATAGAATAGAATAGAATAGAATAGAATAGAATAGAATAGAATAGAATAGAATAGAATAGAATAGTTGGAAGGGACCTTGGAGGCTTTCTAGTCCAACCTCCTGCTCAGGCAGGAAATCCTATACCATTTCAGACAAATGGTTATCCAATCTCTTCTTAAAAACTTCCAGTGTTGGATCATTCACAACTTCTGGAGGCAAGTTGTTTCACAAGTTGTTATTTCTTTCATTTTTCACTAGTGCTATGCATGATATGTCAGACTTTTAATTTTATGAAAAATGGGATTAGCAACTGACTGCTTCCATGAAAAGGGCTGTGGCTTTTTCTCATTTTTCCTGTTGAAATAAACAGATTGTCAGGAATTCAAAGGAAACAGTAAATTGGAATGAGAAGGATTTAACCATCCAAGACTACAAGTAGACCTGATGATGCTAGAAAAGCAGGGGCAGTGCTCAATTAGGTCGCTATCTCTGTTAGACTTTAGTACCAAAAAGCAGGTCAGTAGCCTTATCCAGCTAGAATATGTAACTCAATAGCCTGGAAAACAGACCAAAAGATGACTAATTGGAACTCTTCACTGGAACAGTTGAAATTTGTTCTCTCTCTGAAACTACTATAAGTTTCCTTCTCTGCAGTCAGTGAATTGCAGATTTCAAGAAAGCATACTGCATTTCATTTGAACATCAGCTGTAATTCTATTGGGGTTTATTAAAATTTGACCATTAAAATCTTATAAGGCAGCCATGGTAACATCATCAGTTAATATTCAAAAGATGGAACTCCAGTCTTAGATTCTAATTTGCTACTAATGCAATATTAAACAATATATGAGTAGTAGATTAATGTAATATTTGTTCAGAATTTATTCAATTTTTTAAAATATATAGGGAATATGTCTTTAAACAACATATCTATTTTTGATGGATACCTTCAGGAGATATTCAGGTGATGTGTGGGTGTGTGCACATATTTGTGTTTGTGTGTGTCTACACACACACACACACACACACACACACACACACACACAAACATATCCTAGTAATCCAAACAATACCATGGTTTTTGTATTCTATTGAAAGGCATGACCTTTCACAAACAGTAAGGGCTTGCTGATAAAAAAATATATAAAAAAATCTCACTTTATCTGTTGACCAGATGCATTTTTTTCATATTATCCATCAAACTCCTCCACGGGGTGTTGCGCTGAGCGGTTGATCAGGAGTCTGGGATATCTACAACGGGGAGAAAAAAGGCTTCTTTTTAAAGATAAGATTTCCCTTGTCTAACTTTTCTACATTCTGCATCATGTTTGAATCTCACAAAGAGAACCACTTATAGTTAGCCCAGCTTTATGAGGCCAGATAATATACTTCTTGCATGGAGATCTATCTCATATATCTGCAGTCTTCAAATATTCAATTTTCATTGCCTTTTAAAGTTAATTCAGTTCTATGAATTTTGACAGAAGCATTGGTCAAACGAAAGAAAACTCCATACATTTAATATACATTTAATATAATACATATCAGCATATTATCTAATAGAAGCCATGATGAGATAATACACACCAAGGTATCTTTTGACAAAAGAATTTTGACGATATAATGTATCATTTGTATAATGATATCATGACGTATGTAACATTACCTATGCCCTTTTGCCCATCCCAACTCTCTGTTTGCCTGCAATAACATACTGGAGCCTTTATTCATAAGCTACATATCACATTTAGAATTCAGTTTATCTTGCATTCCTTATTTTTGGTCCAGTTTTTAAGCTATTTGTTAAGTGGTGGGCTCTTGGGTGCAGGAATAACGACACCAGGCTGAGTACAGGATAACTCATACTTGCTAGAACTGTACTGAAACTTGGGCTGCAACCAGCCACAATATATAGTCTAGCCCCTAGGCATCAGCCAATAGGTTTGAACCCACTCTTGCTGCCTGGGGCTAGCCAATTGCAGGACAGGAGACAGCTAGTCTGGGTTGCTGGAGAGCTGTTAGCTGCTCCAGCAACACACGTGTTGTATCACCACAAGCCCAGTACATAACACTATTGTCTATGAAATCAGGGTGGATTATGTGAAAAAAAAGGATTGTTAGGTAGGGTTTGTATTTTTTTGCCTGGATTTCAGGGCAAAACCATTCATAGTTTATTTATTGTGTTTTATTAAAGTACACCTTTGACTAATTTGTTTTATACAAAAGAAAAAAGAAAAAATAGAAAAAGGAAAAAGGAAAAACAAAGTGGAGAGAGATAAAAATCAAAATAAAGAAAGGAAAGGGAAAAAAAGTGACCTTCTCCTGCATCATAACAAGTTTAAATAATTTTAGTGGTGTGGTGGCCTAGTGATGAAGACACTTGCCTCTTACTCAGATTGAGAGTTCAGTCCTAGGCAGCAGCAGATATTTCTCTATCAGCAGAAAAAATATCTGCTGCAAACTCCGTATAGACATTAGGAAGGGCGTCTGGCCAGTAAACGTTTAGCTCCAATCAGTCTCCCAGAATCCACCCCAAATAAAGGGGTTAAAGGGTTGTAAAAAAAAATCACCTCCATACATATATATATATAAAGGCCTGTCATTTAAGTCTTGATGTTAGCAAAAGTTCATTAAGGGTTATCAGAAACAACAAAATATCTATTTCTTGATCACAAAAACCAACTTTATATTCTTTCCTTTTACTTCTAAAAATCTTGATCTCAGACCTTTCGAATAAAGTCATAAAATTTGTTTTCCTTTCCTTTGTTTTCTTCATTCCTTCTCACAAAGTTCTTCAAAACATCAACAAGCCTCTTTTGTAAATCCAATATAAGAAAATTATACAGGCCACTCTTGGTTTGTTATTTGTATATCCATTTTCATTAACACATTATCTGTTTTTTTATGTATTTTAAATGTAGCATCTTTTTCCATGCTATTCTTGTGGCCTGACATTTTTAAATCCACTTTCAAATCAGTCTCAGGTAAAACTTGTTCTTCCTCCATAACACAGTATATCTATAGAGGCAAACACCTAGTAAAGAGCCTTGGTGGAGCAGTGGGCTAATGCCTCCTTAAGTAACACCAGCTGCCTGCAATTAGTGCAGGTTCGAGTCCCACCAGGCTCAAGGTTGACTCAGCCTTCCATCCTTCCGAGGTAGGTAAAATGAGGACCCAGATTGTTGGGGGCAATAAGCTGACTTTGTAAAAATGCTGCTGGGGCCCCCCGAAAGCCCTAATAAGCAGGCATATACATAGAATGAAGGCTATTGCTAAGCACATTGATTTGTGCTTCTTAGATTGTAAGCTGCCCTGAGTCTTCGGAGAAGGGCGGGATATAAATGAGATTAAAAAAAAATTCCAGAGTTCATTGTTCAAAAATATTCCTTAATGCAGACATGTCAAACAGAAGGCCCAGGGGCCAGATCTGGCCCACGAAGTGGTTTCATGTGGCCCGCGAAGCCACCCTGGAAACAGTGAGGGAATGGCCCCCAGTGCCTTGGCCATGGCCCAGAGACCCTCCTCCTGCCAGAGACTCTCAGATCTGTCCCACTCCTGCCCAGGCCCCCATAGGCACCCTTGATGCGAACTATGTAGAGTTGGCCATGCCCATCCAGTAGGCCATATGCACTCTAGCCACGCCCACCCAGTAGGCCACGCCCACCCAGGCCATACCCACCCGGCCCCCTGAGGGCAACCACAATGCTGATGCGGCCCTCAATGAAATTGAGTTTGACACCCCTGCCTTAATGCATTCTGTAATTATAAGTTGAGTTTGAGTAATCTTTAATTGCAATCTTTAGTTCACTCTAGTGTCCAATTTTTAAACTCTTTTCTAAAAAAAATATTCAAAACAAAACCATTTTTCCATAGCAAGGATTCTTTATAATTAATTAATTCCAAAATTTCATTTCCCATTTATCTGGACCCTTAATCTGTTTGTCACTTTCTAAAATCAAACTTTTAATTACTCTTTTGCTTTTTATTTTAAAAAAATATGAAGTTCTTAAATATGTACCCACTGCCTTAAAATATATTAACCAAAGGTTCCTAATAGCTTAAAAGCAGTTATCAAACAATTTCCAAAACTTATTAGAAAAAGAAACACAAAAACTTAGTATCCTTTCAAAAGTGCTGACCAGTTTTTAGCAAGATGGACATTCCCTCACCTCCCAGAACTCTAAACCTTCTGGACACCACTGGTCATGTACTCTTCTCACAAGAAACAGATTTCAGGAGCACTTGTAGGCAATCATATTTTCTCCTTGTCTGGCAAGCAATTATCAAGGAGGCAATCTACTCACGGGCTCTTTGTTCTGTCATGGTTATAAGCTCTTCTTTTTGCAGAGCTATCTTTAGTACACCATTTCTTCTCCGGAGCTCATATTTGACTAATTTGAATGAGCATATCTCTGAAGTTTTCTTGGCAACAATACAGAAGTGATTTCCCATTGCAGGTGCTAGGAACTGAGTTGCCAGAGAAGAATCAGTTCCCAGGCCTGAAATAACCATTGCTTTCCTCCTATCCCTGCCCCTGTCTCTTTGCACATCAGTTTTCAGAAACTGAACCTATGCAGGAGATAACAAAAGCTTTGCTATCTGGTTTTAGTTTTAGGGTTGCTTCTTTTAAATTTCATATCGTGTTTTATGTTTTAATATTTTATTATATGCTGCTCAGAGTTCTTCTGAAAAGAGATGTACAATTTTTACATATAATAAATAAAAGAAAAATAAATAAACTACCCAAGAAAAATTATCCCAATATAAGGCTTATGCTTGTTGTGAGAACTTGGCTACTTCACAGATAAAGTGCTATGCCTTCTGCCTTAAAGCATCAATAACATGCTTTAATACTGGGGAAGGATGTTTTTTTTTACAATCAAGAGTATAAATACTCCTGGTCTGGCTAGTCAGGAAATAAGTGTATCCTAGTGTCCAAAAGTTCAGGACCTGACACAAGAAGAATTTTTAGCCTGGAACTACAAAGCTACACATTGACCTTTATTCATCCCTGTTATTCTAGAGGCCCAAACTGCTCTGAAATAACATAAAGGACCTAGTAGGATCAGGTGCCATGAGTAACTTTAGTGAAATATCAATCACATGCAGATATTCTCCACTACTCGGTCTGTCTGACCCCCTGATAGAATTGAGACTATTGAGGATGGATGCCTCTTCTACGCAAGACCATTAAGAATGCACTGCTTCTCTATAATTCATCATTAGTGATTATTAGCAATTTCTACAACTTTACTTAGCTTCCCTGTTACATTTTCCAATAGTTTTGAAAAGGTACTGGAATCAGATTCACACCCACATATTCACTCTAACAACATCTCCTTGCCTACAGGCCCTCAAACTTTCAGTGCTGACTGCCATCCAGCAAGAGCTTCCCTAATCTGCCTGCCAAAAATGCAGATTATATTAATACATGTAGAAAGGAATAAGTATCAACCTTGTTCTCCATCAGTTTTAAGACTGTACATTAATCTCATTCCTGGAGAGCAGCTTCCTGAAAAATGTTATTTCGTGGTCAGATATGGAGTTAAAGTACCAGAAAGAATTTATCACTAGTTTTTTTACAAAACATTTTTGCCTACTTGTTGGCTTTTCCTGCAAGTTTCCTTACCTTTCTTCTTAAAAAAAAAGGGTTCCCTGCATATATTCAATGATTAGGAAGTTCTGAATTCTATGACCATTAGGGTTTGCTACCAATTTGATTGAAGAAAATGCAGTATTTTACCAGGTTGAATCTGAGAGAGACTTACAATCTTATTTGAATAAAACTGGCTCATAAATACATAATTGCTTTTCACTCTTATTAATGGAAATTTGAAGATATAAGTAATATCATTCAAATTAGTATTCATTCCAAAGGTCTTCATACAAGTTATACATCATACTATTATAATTTGGGGGTTCAATTGAAACTCTCTTTGGATTACATGGGGTTTTTCTCTTTTTGTTCCCATCTAGATTTTTTATTTATTTTTTGGTCATCCTTGCCAACTTTATTCTTCGTTTTTATATATTTTCCCCTTGCTTTTAATGTTTTTATTGAGAATCATTGAGAGTTAGGCATATATATGTAATAATAATGATTATAATCACAATCATAATATTTTGATAAATTTCTGGTTGTATATTTGGAAGAATTGCTAATTTTGATTTTAGATTTTTTTTATCCTGCTTTTATTATTTTTGTAAATAATTTGAGGCAGTGAACATACCTAACACTCCTCCTTCCTTCTGTTTTTTCCCCCAACCTTGTGAGATCTGACTGTCCACAATGATCAAGTTTGAGATGGAATGCATTTTTTATTCCCAGCACAGGAAGGACAGATTGGGTTATTTAAGTCAGTAGAAGACTTACCTAATTAGCCCCAAATGCCTGTCTGGATGCCCAGTCAGGTTTTGGCAATGCCAACAGTTTAATCCTGACAGATAGGGGAAGTGGATTCAGCACAAAAAAAAAGAGACATTTATATAACCAGCAAAAAAGGGGGAAAAATTCCACCTACATATGAGAGAGAGAATTCTGGAACGGAGGGCATTTATGGAAAAAAAAAGTAGGAAAAATGGAAATAGTTCTCTTCCTGCTGTCTGGTGTACAGAAGAAGAGGTGTAAAAAGTCTGAAAGGGGGAAAAAATCATCCATTCCAGCTGAAGCTAATTAGTTTTACAAAATCTGCCAAGGTACCAGGGCCAAATGCTTAAAGTTGGGCGCTTGATTAATATACTAGGGGAAGGTATGTTAAAAAAAGAGAGAGATATTTTAGAGCTATTTTTCATTAGCTATTCATCTAAATAAGATGAAACTTGTTGGGGGCAATTAAGCTGACTTTGTAATAATGCCGCTTGGGGTGTGTGTGAAAGCCCTAATAAGCAGGCATATACATAGAATGAAGGCTACTGCTAAGCTTGTAAGCCGCCCTGAGTCTTCGGAGAAGGGCGGGATATAAATGGAATTAAAATAAAATAAAAAAAAAACTTAGCCCTGTGTGAATGTGCTGCCTCTCCTGCAGTGTATGTTTTTTCCCTCCTTCCTTTGGGCTTCCTTTGCCACCTGAAAAATTTGCTCCAGAGAAAGCTCCTGCAGCTGATATTCTTCAGGGAGAAAGAAATGTTGCTCTCACTGTTAAGTTGACACCAACTGTGCAAAGTGAAGGGGTTAATATGCTACTGCAAGTTTCGTACTCGTGGTCTCTTTCATACTATAGCATGGATTAAAATTTATAATTTATTTCTTGTACATTTTTAAGTAATAGAAATAGTGTAGCAGAAAGCCAGCCTAGTTTGGGGACATTTTTGTCTTACTTTGGAGAAATTATCAAACAGAATCATTATCATTTTATGCTGCTCTGCGATAGTTTGGGCACAGTTTGGCCCAGATGGTTCCTGCTTTGAATTTGAACACAGTGTTAGTAAGAATATTCCTGTAGTTCATATGTATTATAGATTATAATACATGTAGCTGAGGTGCCTCTACCTAATATAATTTAGCATTTCAAAAGACACTCTACTTTTGATCCTAGTAATTCTTATTCTTTAATGATGCTATACAATTAGCTGTTTGTGTCATGCTAGAGATATGCACAGCATGTTATATTTGAAAAAAGCAATGCCTTTCCCATTTCTTTATGAATATGACATATTCAAAACAGGCCCACAGTCAGATTTTATTCATGAACTTCCTGCTTCAACAAAGTATCTATGCATTGCAATTAAAGCACTAATTTACAGCACTTTACTTTCATATATCTATATTTTATTTCATACACACACAAACTATATGTAAAAAGATAATTTGTTCCTACAAATTTAATGTTATGCAACACATAATGCTCGTTTTTTTCCAGCATAACTCAGTTTAAGGATAAACAATATGCAGCCCATTTCTAGCGTACAAAACTGTCTACTCATTTTTCAATTTACAGACCCCACCAAATTTCAGTAACAAATGCCCTGATTTTGGGAAATTGGCCTTGCACCTTTTGTAATCCCATTTTAAAACACCCACAAAACATTCCCAAACAGAAAAGAGCAGCCAAAATAAAGTAGCCTTGACATTATTGCACCACCAGATGTATCATATGCTATTCAAAAACCCAAATACAACAAAATAAAAAGTAGCATTTGTGTTCACCCATCTAGAAAAAAAAATGCCTGTTCTCATTTACATGGCAATTTAGGACCAGATATATCCCCACTGTTTCATGCATAGAGTTAACATGAGCTGGCGATGAAATTCTGTATGCTTATTTATTGAACTAGTTTTTTAAATAATTGCACCTAGGCTCATATGCACTGCGTATAGTCCAATTCACTTAGAGCAATACTTTTTCAGTTCCACACAAAGATTCATAATAAGATATCCTGTGATTTGTTTCCATAGACAAAATCTTAAAATGAAGTCCACTCAATTTGTACGTAAATAAATATTTAAAATTAAAAAAATATTAAATGTATAATTAATTAGAGTAATAATATTATTTTACAATTTTAGGACTTGATAATGATGATGTTGATTTTAGGGCTAGTATTAGCTTACCCCCCCCCATCCTCCTATCCTATCTCAAAAAGAGAGAGAAATCCTAAACAAGATCAGTCTTAATCAGTAGTTCTGCAGGAATTAGAAGAGAATCTCTAAACTTTTTGTTTTCATCTGAGCTACAAATATTACTTCCTTAATATCTTTGCTCTGCAGAAACTATTAGGAAAGCTGCTGTTGCCATTAACCTGTTTCCTGTTTAAGTCCCTTGAAAGTTGTCTAACATCCTGTACTGTTGAATTCATCAATCAGGTTAATGCTTTATCTTTTCATGAATGGATGTAGTTTTTTCAGCTCTGTGCCATGAGCATCTACTGTAGATATTATCTTATCAGGGATGGTTTGCTTTCTACACCGATAAAGAGTGAGACATGCTTATTCTAAATTTATTTCATAACTTATTTTGAAACTTCATTAATATAAACTATAAGGCCATATCATGCATATTTTGTTGGGACTAAGACAGTTAAATTCAATAGGATTTCAAAGGAGAAACATATGATTGCTTTTGTTAAACAATACAGCAAACTGGATTTTTTTAAATTAATCCATACTCATATTGTCACTATTGTCTCTGGTTTTAATTTCTGTTTATGTGTCACTAAATTCATTGATTCGTTAACTACTTTTAAACAGTCTATTGCTCACAAGTAAAGATGCATTGCACATGTGCAGGTGCTTAGGATCTTTTCAGGAAAGATCTCTTTGATTTTAAAAGACTTCTGTTTGGGGTCCAACCATAATTATTTCTGTAATAAAAGAGATGTAACTATTTACTTGGATTAACTTAAATATACTAATCCTAAATAATATATATTTTAACCTGGGGTGTTACACTAAGTACACAAAGACAGTAGTACAGCATCTTCTTCCATCCTTCTGAATTCAGTAAAATGAAGACCTAGATTGTTGGAGGCAATATGCTGATATCTTTAAACTGCTCAGACAGCACTGTAAAGTACTAGGGAGTGGTATATAAGTCTAGATGCTATTTCTATCTTCAAGTATACTTTAAAGTATCCTTTACAAAACAATACTCTCAACATCAGAAGTCCTAACAATAGCCATAATGGCAGAAAAATTATTGGCATTGAACTCCACATATCTGGAAAACTCCAGCACGTTTTAACATGATAGAAACTCAGACTGCTCCCATAGAAATGTAAATACAACCTTCCAAATGCAAACAATTCCCCAACCACATACACACATTATTTTACATGGAATATATTATTATTCAAGATATTGAGTACAAAATATATGTCAACTTCTGAAATGAACCTGGCTGAAGTCATCTTTTTCGTTTTGAGTTTGAACATAGATGGGAAGAGAAGGAAGGAAGTAGTATTGCTATTTGTATTGCTATACAACTGAGCAGTCCCGTGGGAACCAAGGTCATTCCCACAGGTTCAGGAAGAAGGAACAAAGATGATTTGAGAAGCCCTCCAATTATTTTCATTAGGTAGCATAATTTATAGCATAGTGGAGGGACGGGGAGTGTTACTTTTAGTGATTTTGAATCTCTAGGGAAATTTCAGAGTTGGTTTCACTTTTGACTGCTGATATTATCTATCCAATAAACATGTGCTTTGAGGAAACTTCAAGCCTTGGAGTTCTGCTTTTTGTGGTTTTATTAGTCAGAACCTTGACATTAAACTACCTCTCCCAAAAGTTTTCACTGCTCTAAGATAGGAACCTATCAAGGAGTAATTCTGGGTCCCCGACCATCTACCCAATTCTTTTGAGAGAATGGTGAAGACTCAGGGAAGATTCCAGGATGGAGAAAAAGGAGGAAGCAGCAACCAATCCCAGAGCTATACCTGCAGATGGAACCCGGATGGCTGCCCAGGCTGGGGAAGGAGCCCTGCTGACTGGAGCATGGCCGAAAATCCATAGGGACAAATCTGACAGGCCTGTAATGTGGGAGGAAGCTGTAGCTGTCAGGGACCTTTACTGCACCAAGAAAGATTTCTGGCACAAAAGCACCCCCAAGGTTGCCAAGGCTGAGTTCCCTTTGATCTCTACTGATGGCTCTCTACCCCTTGCACCTAATCGCAGGCTGAAGAGGCTGGATGGATGGGATGAGTCAGGGTGATGGAAATACCTGATGGTACTACATGGTCACTCTGCTGAGAGGCTGAGAAAGAAATTTAACTGGCTGGATGTCAGAGAAGTGACCCTGATCACATGCTATGTGGTCTCAGCCAGCGCCAAGGCCAGGCAACATAGCTGCTTCCCACCCCCCGGATCCTGAGTATTGTTGCTTAGCTCACACTGCCTCCCCACTCCCCAAATTGGCCACAGCATCAAGTCTAGGACCCAGGTGAAGCCCCCCCCATGCCTTCAGAAAGCCACAAGCCCAGCTAGGCAACCAAGAGGGTTCCAGAAATGGGCTCAACTTCAACTGTGGCCTCAATACCAGTGGCTTGGCTGGTGCCCACTCCCTGTGGATCCACCACTAATCAGAGCCCCATTTGATGGGGATCCAGATAGTCTGGCACTCTTTATGAACCAAGTGTGGGCCCACCTGAATCACTATGCTCTTGACTACCCTGATGAGAGAGTAATTTGCTGCAGTGGCAGAAAATCTAGAGTGGGTGATCAGCAGAGTGGGTGATCAGCCTCCACGATAAGGATGCACTGGAGCTGGAGAACATAAACCTTTTCCTGGAAGAGCTGTGAGCCAAGTTTGAGGATGAATCCCAAGCCCTGCAAGCCGACATGGAAATATGCAACCTGAAGCAAGGGGCCACCCAGCTAAGAAGTTTGTGTGAGAATTCTAAAAAATTGCAAGCAGAATAAGGCAGTGGGTGGAGTGATTGCTCATCCACTGCTTTAAGGACCGTGACCTGTAGCAGGTCTGCATCTACCAGGGGATTCCTGAGCAGATCCAGGAGTGGTACCAAATGGCAATAAACTTAGATATCAAACTCAAGTGCTATAAGAAGCCCAGCACCACTGAACTGAAGCCTGGGCAAAGCCAAGAGACACACCAGTTTGGGTGGTGACCAACCACAGATTCCATTGCAAGCACCTCCCAGGCTTCTACTGGAGCCCCTATCAAATGTTTAAGATGCAGCCAGCAGGGACACTGAATGGCCAAATGCCTAGCACTAGCTCCCCAGGGAAGGACCACCCCAGCCACCACCTCAAAATCAAAAAAGCTGCAGTGACCGGGCCATTAAAGGTCAAGCTGGGTACTCTCTGAAGGTGAGAGAGAGAATTCCGGTTGAATGCCAACCACTGCCAGCCCCATATGACAGTGATGACAAAGGCGAGAACAATCTGATGGTGAGTCAAACCATCCCTCTTTTCGCCCTCCCTGCTAAACTCATCATACCAAAAACAGGTGCCCAAACAGAATTAGAAGCCCTAATAGATTCAGGCTGCACTTGATGCCTGATTAACCTCCAGACTGTGCTTAAATTAAGAATCCAAGCCAAGAAACTGTCCCTAGCCATGAGGTTTGAGCAGATTGACAGGTTGCTAATTGGAGGGTCACCTGACTCAAACCTAACTGAACCAGTACGGCTGGAGATAGGGCAGCATTTGGAGATTATCTGATTTGTAGTGATCCCCAAAATGACTGAGACTGTAATCCTTGGCTAGATAAGGGGTGACCTACCATCTGGTGGGAAAATGGGGTGAGAACTATGAGGTTAGGGATTGAGCCCCTACTTCCTCCTTATGACGACCAAGAGAGAGAGAGACCACCCCTATTGGAGCTTGGCAGAAACCGACTGAGACTTTAAAAATCTCCACTGAGTGTATAACCAGGATCCAATTTATCCCTAATGAATATCAGGACCTACCTGATGTGTTCAATGAGAAATAATGTGATGTGCTCCCCTTTCACAGAGCTTCTGACTGTGCAATAGAAATCTTGCCAGGGGCAAAAATCCCCAAGCCAAAGATGTATTCCATGACCCCCAGAGAGATGGCTGAACTACAAGAATACATTGATAAGAACCTGGGTAGGGGTTTGATCCAAAATCACACATGGCTGCCTCTGTGTTGTTCAAAGAGAAAAAAGATGGACTCTGAAATTGTGCATGGATTTTAAAGGCTTAAACACTGTTTGAGAAGCCATCTGATTATTTTCATTGGGTAGCATGATTTATAGCATAGTGGAGTGTTACTTTTAGTTATTTTGAATCTCTAGGGAAATTTCAGAGTTGGTTTCACTTTTGACTGTGCCAATATTATGTATCCAATAAACATGTGCTTAGAGGAAAATTCAAGCCTTGGAGTTCTGCTTTATGTGGTTTCATTAGTCTGAACCTTGACAATATACAGTATTAGAGACAAAGAGTGTACAACATATTGGTAGGGACTTTGGCACTCTTTTCCATATAAAAACCACTATTAGATTTTTCCTGATAGATGACCATTCAGCCTTTACTTAAATGCTCTTCAATATCTTCATTAACGATTTGGATGAGGGGATAGATGGGGAACTCATCAAATTTGCAGACAACACCAAGCTGGCAGGAATAGCCAATACCCCAGAAGATAGGCTTAAGATACAGAAGGATCTGGACAGACTCGAACACTGGGCACTATCTAACAAAATGAAATTCAATGGTGAAAAAAGTAAGGTTCTACATTTATTTATTTTTTTTTTATTTTAATTCCATTTATATCCCGCCTTTCTCCGAAGACTCAGGGCGGCTTACAAGCTTAGCAGGAAAAATCAAATGCACCGGTATAGTATAGGTGGTACCTTGCTCAATAGTAGTAACTGTGAGAGAGATCTCGGAGTCCTAGTAGACAATCACTTCAATATGAGCCAGCAGTGTGCTGCAGCTGCCAAAAAAGCCAACACAGTGCTAGGCTGCATTAACAGAGGGATAGAATCAAGATCACGTGAAGTACTAATACCACTTTACAATGCTCTGGTAAGGCCACACCTGGAATACTGCATCCAGTTTTGGTCACCACGATGTAAAAAAGATGTCGAGACTCTAGAAAGGGTACAGAGAAGAGCAAAAAAGATGATTAGGGGGCTGGAGGCTAAAACATATAGGGAACGGTTGCTGGAATTGGGTATGTGTAGTTTAACGAAGAGAAGAGTGAGGGGTGACATGATAGCAGTGTTCCAATATCTCAGGGGCTACCACAAAGAAGAAGGAGTCAAGCTATTCTCCAAAGCACCTGAGAGCAGGACAAGAAACAACGGATGGAAACTAGTCAAGGAGAGAAGCAACCTAGAACTAAGGAGAAACTTCCTGACAGTTAGAACAATTAACCAGTGGAACAACCTGCCTCCAGAGGTGGTTTATGCTCCAACACTGGACATTTTTAAGAAGAGACTGGACACTCATTTGTCTGAAATGGTATAGGGTTTACTGCCTGAGCAGGGGGTTGGACTAGGTGACCTCCAAGGTCCCTTCCAACTTCTTCTTCTTCTTCTTCTTCTTCTTCTTCTTCTTCTTCTTCTTCTTCTTCTTCTTCTTCTTCTTCTTCTTCTTCTTCTTCTTATTATTATTATTATTATTATTATTATTATTATTATTATTATTATTATTATTATTATTATTATTATTTAAACATTCAAACATGAATTATTCCATTGTTGAATAAGGGCGTACCATTGATTGATTGACTGACTATTACCATTAAGTTATTTTTTTACTCCTAGACAACACAGAAAGCTTTTCTCTATATCCTTAACCTATTTTTTCAAGTTTCCCAAAGTGTACTCATTGCCACTGTAAGTCAATCTACCCACCTTGCTGTTGGTTGTTCTCTTCTTCTCTTTCCTTCTACCATTCCCAGCTTCAGAGCCTTCTACAGATATTTCTTACCCTTAGTGGATTATTTCTGCTGCCAAGGGTAATCTGCTTCCTTGTGAATGAAATTCATTATTTCTTATCAGGGCTAAAGGTGGACTGAGCCTTCCATCTTTCTGATGTTGGTAAATGAGGATCTAAATTGTTGGGGTAATATGCTGACATTGTAAACCACCCAGGGGGTGTTGTGTATATGTCTAAGTGCTATTGTTATTATGCAACAATATGGAACAGATCTATTCTCATGCAATTATGGCAACCATTCAGATATTTAAAGCTATTATGTCTGCCTATAGACTTTTCTTCTCATACTTATCACTTCCTTGTATGTTCCTGGACCTTCTCATCTGGGCTATTCTTCTCTGGCCATACTTCAGTTTGTCAGTGTTCTTCCTAAAATATCATGCCCAGAATTGAAAACAACATTCTAGGTGGATTGATCAATGCAAAATAGAGATAAATAATTTCTCTTGTTGCTGAAATATGATATTGCTTGGAATTGTCCAAATATATATGACTGGAAAGTAAGCCAAACTGGTAAAAGGAACTGACGGCATCTGTCAGATTTTCACCCTACAATCTTCTGGGCATTAGTGTAACTGTGACTGTACAAATTGTATTTGAATGCTCTAGAAGCCGGTCCATTGGCTATGAAAATGCTCAATAAATCAATAACAATTCTAATGGTAACAAGATGAGGGAAATACTAGTGATGGCAGTTGCTGTTGCATTATGCTAGAAAATTGCTGTGACTTGTTTGGGTCTATTAAGCCAGTATTTATCTATTATTACATAGGGACTTTAGTAATATAGATAGAAACTAGCAGAGATGATCCAATAATTAGCTTACTTGACTGATAATGACTATATAAAGTTAAGGAAGAATCAATCTGCATGAGACCAAATATCTCATTTATAAGCAGCATTGGCATTCTTTATCTCCATAGGCATTAAAACAGTACATAAGTACTATTGACCATCTAAACAGGTATATAGAGATATTTATTTGATCCAAATATTTATATAAATTTACCCAATCAATAATGCCCATCACCTTATGGAAACTAGAACACATGTATACTGCAAAAATTATTCTAACATTTTTTTTCACAAAGCCAGAAATTGAAGCAGAAATACATATATTAAGGGGAGTAGTGCAAAAAATAAGCACATTAGAGAAAAGTCAATCTATGTTAGAATGATTAAAGTGTGTGTGTCTTAAATATATTAAGTATATTTAAATGTACTTGAATATATTAAAATCATATACTATATTTTTAACTTTGAACTTATGTAAGCAAAATCACATTGATGCCTAAAACATTAATGCCTAAAATCACAGAAAAAAGATAAAAAGTGGTATATTTGGACTGTTTGTCTTAATAATTTATTTTGTGACTAAGTCTCTCCTTAAATTCATACAAATACTTTTCCCATCACTGCCTATTATTCTTAATTGGAGATGTTTAGTACTGAATCTGGGATCACTTGTAACATGAGATCATTCGTGGTTTTGGGGTGGGGTATCACCAGTACGCTGATGATACCCAACTTTTTCTTTCCACCCCGAACCAACCCAGCGATGCCCTCTCCGTGATGTCCCGGTGCCTGGAGGCGGTTCAGGTCTGGATGGGGAGAAACAGGCTTCGTCTCAATCCCGCCAAGACTGAGTGGCTGTGCATATCGGCATCTCGGGTTAACCAACTTATTCCACCTCTAACGAAGGGGGGTGAGGTGTTACCCCCCGTTGATAGGGCTCGCAACCTGGGCATCCTCCTGGATTCACGGCTCAATTTTGAAGATCACATAGGAGCTGTGACCAGGGGGGCTTTTGCACAGGTTCGCCTGGTGCGCCAGTTGCATCCCTATCTGGACCGAGACGCCCTACGCACAGTCACTCATGCGCTTGTGACCTCCCGTTTGGACTACTGTAACGCTCTCTACATGGGGCTGCCCTTGAAGACCACTCGGAGGCTTCAACTGGTGCAGAATGCGGCCGCACGAGTTGTAATGGGGGTCTCCCGATACTCCCATGTAACACCTCTACTCCATGAGCTGCATTGGCTTCCGGTTGCCCTCCGGGTGAAATTCAAGGTGCTGGTTATTACCTATAAAGCCCTACATGGCCTGGGTCTGGGCTATTTGAGGGAGCACCTGCTGCCGGCATCAAACGCCCTTCGCCCAGTGCGCTCCCACAGGGAGGGTTTGCTCAGGGTTCCGCCGGTAAGAGATTGCCGGCGGGTGACACCCAGAGATAGGGCCTTCTCAGTGGGAGCGCCTGCCCTCTGGAACCGGGGGGCCTGAAGACCTGGCTCTTTGAGCTCTCGGGCCCAGGCTGAGGAGAAAATTTTTTAACTGGGGTTTTTAAGAGTACAGGGTGAATTTAATATTTTTAAGTTGGTTTTTAACTTTTATATGTTTGATTTTTAATTCCCTGTAAACCGCCCTGAGTCCTCAGGGAAAGGGCGGTATATAAATGCAATAAAATAAATAAATAAATAAATAAATAAATAAATAAATAAATAAATAAATAAATAAATAAATAAATAAATAAATGTTTCAAGCCAAAAGTTGGGTATGTGCTTCTGTGCTGACTTTGGTGCTAAACTCCATCCTTGATCTCCATCAAACTCACTATGGGCTGGGATATTGCAAACCATAGCACCAGTCTCTAAATATATCTACAATGCATCTGTTTGAAATGATGCCTTTGGACTAGGCAATCTACATTAAGATTGAACAGCCCTCTCTCAACAGTGAGTGAGGGATATGACACCACCTATTTCCTGTACAACACAGTCCTTTCAGCAATTCCAGAAGGTGCCACATCCATTTGCATTATTCAGTTGGCCCTGAGGGCACAGATAATTGGCCTCGCAGCCCTCAGAAAGAGTGCTAACAACCAGATGACTGCAAGGAATGTAAATCCTTCCAATCTTTCACCATTCAGCCAGAACATTCAGATGCTTAGATGAGAAGCAAAACATCTTCAAGGAAAAACAAAGTCCAGCATCTTTGGGATAACCATGACCAGGATGATTGAGAATCTCTATAGAGATTTATGCTTTTGGATACTGAGAAGGTCCCAAAAATGGGATAGTAGGGAGTATGATGAATTATTAGTTGCCTATAGGCAGATAGATATTTTGTGGATCTCCATGAAGCCATGGATGCCATGGTTGCCATTTTGTAACTAGTAAATCATAGAGCCACATTGTGTGGATATACATATCACATACTCTCAGAGTTTGAAATGTGTGTTCTTATACTATTGCATCCTTATATTATGCATTATAGTATAAGAATGTGTCCTTATAGTATGCATTATTTCATTTCCAAACCAAACAATAATATCTAAATACATGAAGCCACCTCCTGATCTCAGTTCCAACATCTTTGGGTCCATCTAGTTATGTCAGTACTAAGCCACACTATGCTGACTGCTAGTACTAGGGTGGGAAAAGCAATACTTTGTGGATAGTTCCAGCTATTAGCCTCTGCGGAAGAACCTCATTCAGCATCTTTTAAATAAGGACAGCTAAAACCAATGGGAATATGTAAAGGATAATATTGTCAAAAGCTGACACAGGGGTGAGACATAGTGGCAAGAATTGGAAAATTGTACATAGCAATAACTGGGGATCAAAATACTTCTCTGCTTTTTGATGGAATTTGAAACTTTGAATCTAAGGTCAGAATATGCCACAAACATTATTCAGTTCATGAAGTTGAAACTATATCAAGGACTCCATAAGTAGCACAAACTCACTGATATTTTTGGAATATTTTTTCATGCACACTATCAGATTTATAGGACGCATTTATTGTGTGGTAAATCATTGCTGTAGCCAGCAACTGTTGGAATTCTAGCTAGTTTTGAAGAAGTTACATATTTATATGTGTTTTTGAATACTCTGCTCTTAAATGCATACTTTTTACAACTTTTTTTTGCTCTGAAAATACAGTTTAAATGCCTTTTGTTACAGTTTTGTATGCTCAAGAACAGCATCAGACTATCCATAAAATAAAATAAAATAAAATAAATAAATAATAAAATAAAATAAAATAAAATAAAATAAAATAAAATAAAATAAAATAAAATAAAATAAAATAAAATAAAATAAAATAAAATAAATAAAATAAAATAAATAAAATAAATAAAATAAATAAAATAAAATAATAAAATAAAATAATAAAATAAAATAAAATAATAAAATAAAAATTTGCACTGCTACTGAAATTTACTTTTAAGCCCAGCAATATAGCAGTTGGGTTAATTTATATTGATATTTACCAAGACACAAGCCCTCCAGCATTTGTGATAAATGATATTTTTATTTTATTTTATTTTAATTCCATTTATATCCCGCCCTTCTCCGAAGACTCAGGGCGGCTTACAAGCTTATTCATTCTATGTATATGCCTGCTTATTAGGGCTTTCACACACACCCCCAAGCGGCATTATTACAAAGTCAGCTTAATTGCCCCCAACAATCTGGGTCCTCATTTTACCTACCTTGGAAGGATGGAAGGCTGAGTCAACCTTGAGCCTGGTGGGATGCGAACCTGCACTAATTACAGGCAGCTGGTGTTACTTAAGGAGGCATTAGCCCACTGCTCCACCAAGGCTCTATGCGGATCAGTCTAAATCTACTCAATACTACTTGCTCTTCTGTTCTGCTATTTTTAAGATATTATAATAATACATAATTACGTTTGTGTGGGTGTATTTTTTCTCCAAAATCTTTTTGTTTTCATATACAACTTGCCCTAATATGCACCTTTTTAAATGCACATTTCTCTAAATATCATGGCTTTTAAAATTTAATATAGACTTTTTCAATGCAATTTTCCAGATTATAATCAGCTTTATAAAAAAATCTGAGAATGATGGCTGAAGACAGATTTTATGAATGTATAGGTATATGTGTATATATATGATAATAGAATTTTTAGTTTCTTTTTTTAAAAAAAGTCTATGGTAGGGTTTTGGGTTTTTTTTATATAGATGTAGAAAGGCATATAGAAACTGTCAGTAGTATGAGATGACTTCTTCAGTGGGTACCTGTACCTACATAGAGATGCAGTATATGTTTAGTTTTACTGAAGCGTCCTACAAATAAACTTATTTTAATTTTTTAAAAATTTACATTACTTGTGGAGATGATTTCGGTTTAAAAATTTATAGAGATACTTTTAGTTTAAACAAACAGCAGGCACAGAATAATAGTATATTATACTTTTACTATTACCCATACAAATTTAGTCACTTTATATAGGGAATGTACAACCACTTTAATAGATCCATCATGGGTAAGACACAAAGCAGACTGTTCATGATAATGATATAGCCATATTTGTTGATTAGAATATGCCCAAAATTTGATTTAATATGATAGAAGATAAGCAGCTAAATAAATGTTATGAATAAATAAATAAACATGTGTTTTTCCACTTTTTTCCCCCAAGCATAACAAATGAGATCAGGAGCATGCTGAACTCTTTGTTGGCATTTTCAGAAGATAAAACACTGCTTCATCCTTGTAAATTTCAGACAATAAATGCAACCCATGTTTATTCCTAGGTCCAGTCTGCTGAATTTCTGCAGATGTTTTAAGAAAAATAGAAATTTAACCATGTAAATAAAATGGAAAGATTTATCCTTGTCCATTCGCCTCTAGATGTGAGTGAACCTAACATTTACATTTGTTTCTGATTTTACGTTCGTGTGTGGATGTATATAATATGTATGTGTATTTACAAATATTCAGTTTGTTCACTTTTATTCTTAAGATTTTAATAATTTCTAGGAAAATAGGAAGGAATATAAAGTCAATTTGCTGCTTAAGCTACTTATACAAATAATAAAGGTGGGATAAAAAACAAAATTGTGCTGTGAATCAATCAATCACTCAGAATAGAGCTGGAAGGGATCTTGGAGGTTTTCTAATCCAGTGCCCTACTCAAGCAGGAGACCCTATACCAGGGATGTCAAACTCGCAGCATCACATGACGTGTTGTGACATATCACGACCTTTCCCCCATTGCCAGCAATGGGGTGGGCATGGTTTCAGCATGACACATCTGGCCCATGGGCTGGCAGTTTGACACCCTGCCCTATACCATGCTGCTGAAGATGTTACCTAGCCTGTTAATGATATGTTCAAAAACCAACCCACAAGCTTGGCGAACAAACCTTCACCCTCATCTTATACCATTTCAGACAAGTGGCTGTCCAGTCTTTTCTTAAAAACTTCCTGATGAAGCACCTCCAACTTCTGAAGGCAAGGTGTTCCACTGGTTAATTGTCCTTAATTCCAGGTTGCTTCTCTCCTTGATTAGTTTCCATCCATTGTTTCTTGGCTTGCCTTTTGGTGCTTTGGAAAATAACCCTTTTTTCTTTGTGGTAGCCTCTCAAATACTGGAATGCTGCTATCATGTCACCCCCTAGTCCTTCCTTTCTCTAGGCTGGCCATACCCAATTCCTGCAACCGTTCTTCCTATGTTTTTGTCTCCAGGCCCTTAATCATTTTAGTTGCTCTTCTTTGCATATTTTCCAAAGTCTTAACATCTTTTTTGTAATGTGATGACCAAAACTGGATGCAGTATTACAGATGTGGTCTTACTAAACACTTATAAAGCAGTAGTAATACTTCATGTGATTTTTATTTTATGGCTCTGTTTATACAACCAAAGATTGTATTAGCTTTTTTTGGCTGCTGCCACACACTGCTGACTCATTGTCCAGTAGGACTCCAACATCCCTCTCACAGTTACAGTTTTGAGCCAGGTTTCACCTAATCTGTACCTTTGGTTTTTCCTGCCTAGGTGTAAAACCTTGCTTTTCTCCACATTAAATTTCATGTTGTTGGATGTATCAGTGTAGACCTTAATAATCCAATGCTGGTTAAAAAAAAAGAAATATCATTTATTCCCAATAAAGGTAAAGGTAAAGGTTCCCCCGCACATGCATGCTAGTCGTTTCCGACTCTAGGGGCCGGTGCTCATCTCCGTTTCAAAGCCAAAGAGCCAGAGCTTGTCCGAGGACGTCTCCGTGGTCATGTGGCCGGCATGACTAGACGCCAAAGGCGCACAGAACGCTGTTACCTTCCCACCGTAGTGGTCCCTATTATTCTACTTGCATTTTTACGTGCTTTCGAACTGCTAGGTTGGCAGAAGCTGGGACGAGTAACAGGCACTCACTCTGTTACGCGGCACTCGGGATTTGACCCGCCAAACTGCCGACCTTCTGATCGACAAGCTCAGCGTCCTAACCCACTGAGCCACCGTGTCCCTTTTATTCCCAATACATGACTTCAAATGCTGGGTTATCAATAATAATAATGATGATATTTTATAATTACTTAAAATCTTTGGAAATGTTTTGTTTTCAAATGTAGCTGGGTGTCAAAACTCGTCCTGCAGCAAGCAGGGCAGAGTGCCGAACACAGGAACGAGAGACTTCCGCTGCGATCTGCAAGCACTTTATTCTTCAAGGCAACAGCCGCAACAAGAAACAAAGCCAGCGTTGGCCGCTATCTGCAGCCAACGCTGTTATATACACACCCAAAACCCCCACCCATACTCCACCCAAACACGCCCACGCCCTCCCATTCCCTATAACTGCCCCACCCCACCCCTACAAATCCCTTTGCCCGCCGCCCAACCAGGTAAGCCTCCTCTCGTGCGTTGCCGTCACCGTGCTCGACCCCCTCACCATCTCCCTGCCATGCCCAACCCCGAAACCCCCTGTGGTCATTTACACCCGAAACTCCTAGCCACCCAGGCACCGCGGCGGGAAGGAGCTTGTCTCCCAACGAACCCGCCGTAGGTCCCGACCCCCCCCGGGCCGCCGTGAGTGGGCCCGAGCCTCCGCCGGTCAGCTGTGCGGAGGAGGACGACCGGGGCGGCGGCGCGGCCTCCCGAGCCTTCCGAGCCGCCGACGCGCCGCCAGACAAAGTTAGCTGTTGTGCGGCAGGGAAGGAGGACGACTGAAGCAGCGGCGCAGCCTCCCGAACCTTCCGAGCCGCCGCCGCGCCGCCAGGCACAGTCAGCTGTTGCGCGGCGGGGGAGGAGGACGGCTGAAGCAGCGGCGCGGCCTCCCGAGCCTTCTGGGCCACTGACGCGCCGCCAGGCGTTGTCAGCTGTTGAGCGGCGAGGGGCGAGGGCGGTTGAAGCGGTTGAAGCGGTCTCCCGGGCCGCTACAGAGCCGCAGTCCCCCGAGGAGGCAGGCTGGTCCAGCGGGCGGCAGGCGGGGGTTGCCGGGGAGGCGGAGGGACCCCCCCTCGAGTGTCGGGCTCCCGAGGCCCGACACTGGGAAGGAGTTCTTCATGAAACTCTGTAAAATGAAGAACCAGTCAATATTACAATATTGAGCTAAATGGATCAATGGTTTGAATCAGGGTAAGACAAATTTCAGCATGTTAAATGTATATATTTTACTACACGGCATATTTTCTGTTTCATCATTCATTAGGCAACAGCTATGGTTAATTTCTAAACAGACATCAGAATTGTAAGTGAGCTAGAAATATAGTCATAAAGGTGACTCAATATATTTGAATGTTTTCATCTTCTCAATGTTTAAAGCTGTTTAATGGACCTTTGGGTTCCATTCTCAATAAAAGCACTGATAGGAGAATTCCTGCAACTGAAGAAAATTAATACCAGAAATATCATTCATTAATATGTGAAGATGCCATATAAAACATATCAGCAAATAACTGGGAAATGCGTTTGGGAAGAAAGTTAGGGAACTGAAGTTACAATGAAGACAAAGAACTACTTCCAAAAAGAATGAGGAAAAACTACCATCTGATTTTTAAGAAGAACTAGCATTGACTACATTATGTAGGAGAAGATAGTTGGCACTTAGAATTATGATGAGGCAGCTATATTTTTAATACCGTATTTGTGCAGAAGAGAGCATGTTGCCAGCTACAGCTGTCATGAAGATGTACCAAATACCATGCACACTTTATCTCACTATTTCACACAGTTGTTGAAGATACAGGAACTTTTTTCTAAATTTGCATCAGCTCACCCTAATTATACACTTTAACAAGCATGATATAATTCCTCTTCAAAAACATAGAGATGCAAATAACTCTAATGTCAAATGCAGAATGCTCCTAGTTTCTTTCACAATAATTTAAACTATGGCTCTGCCTCAGAGTTTAAGGGAATATTTTTGGATATCATGAAAATAGAGAAATCATTAGATAGATTAGCTGGAGATTTTTGTTTAGGAGGAAGAAAGTATTAAATCATGTGAAGACCTCCTGGTACCACCCCCTTTCTTAACAAGAGCAACAACAACTGTGATCAGCCTGGAATGAACTGACTGTAATTTCTCTAGGCAGCAGAATTTCCTCTCTGTTATGAACATGGCAGATGTATGTGTTGCACTGCCTACTCTAGAGAATAATTCTTCATTGAACTGACAGTCAAAGCAAAGAACTTCCAGATACCTAGTCTGTCAGGTCATTGGGAAAGCAATTCAGCTGAACTGCATCACCATTAGTGCCCCCCTGTGCACTGAGGATAGCTGAGGATGATGGCCATTGGCGTTCTTGATTTTGATGCCTTATCAAATCCATGGTGAGACAGAGCAAGGGTACAATCATCATTAGGCAATCTGTGCTTCATCATCAATAATAGTATTAAGTAGTAATACCTGGCTGACCATGTGACCAAGTATAATGAATAATATTATTTAGAACAGCTTACATTCTGTAATGATATATTTAACACCACCAAGACAACAACTTCTGCCTATCCCAGATCCTTGAGGACTTGATAGGTAGATAAATGGACAAATCCAGTCTACCATCTGGCTGACTATGCAACCAAACATAATTGGGTATGTATAGTTTAATGAAGAGAAGGGTGAGGGGTGACATGATAGCAGTGTTCCAATATCTCAGGGGCTGCCACAAAGAAGAGGGAGCCAGGCTGTTCTCCAGAGCACCTGAGAGCAGGACAAGAAGCAAGGGATGCAAACTAGTCAAGGAGAGAAGCAACCTAGAACTAAGGAGAAATTTCCTGACAGTTAGAACAAATAATCAGTGGAACAACCTGCCTCCAGAGGTGGTGAATGCTCCAACACTGGAAGTTTTTAAGAAGAGACTGGACAGCCATTTGTCTGAAATGGTATAGGGTTTCCTGCCTTAGCAGGGGGTTGTACTAGATGACCTCCAAGGTCCCTTCCAACTTCTTCTTCTTCTTCTTCTTCTTCTTCTTATTATTATTATTATTATTATTATTATTATTATTATTATTATTATTATTCACAAAAAGAGGCATTTCTTAGTGAATTATCTTGATTTTTGCAGGATCTCTCTGGTTTCAGTTATTTTAGAACATTACTTCTAGATTATAATATTTTCATTTTCCTTCTATTCCTCTTCTTTAAAAGCATGTTGTTTTTCATGGCATCCTCTATGCATTACTCATGAGCTGTTCATTAATATTTAGGGTAAGCAAAGCTATAACTTTGATATTGCATTCAGTGCAGTGCTTTCTTGTAAGGAATATAAGAAAAATTTATGCTTTGAAAATGCCATTTCCCCCCTCAAAGAAATTGCTCTTCATTTTGCCCAGGTTTAGACAATGTAATGTCTGGTGTCATCCACAATGGTGCAATTTATAGTGTTAGTACTAAGAACATTTTATAAAACTAAGAGGTAGAAGATACAGGACAGATCGAAGCTGCCTATTTAATCAATGATTTTTGTTATAATGTACAATATTGTGACAGTCACAAAGCTGAATGGTGTTTGAAATGAATTTTTAAAATTGACTAACAATGCTTATGAACTGCTAGGTGGGCAGGAACTAGGCAAAGACGGGCACTCACCTTGTCACCCTCACCCCAGCTGACAAGCCCAGCATGTTAACCACTGAGTCATTGTGGCATCTCTGGTTGGTATAAGACAACTTTATTTATAAAAGTAGCATGCGAAAGAAAAAGCACATTGATTATGGTTTATTTAATTAAGCTCCTGGATAAGAGGTGGGGCATAAATAAATAGATAAAACAAGAAAAATACATAGGGTATCAGTTCTTCGCAAACTATATCGTGTACCTTTGGATTTGTTGCACATTGCCTATTTGAATGGAATTGAAAGAGGAGATAATGTGTCCAGTTTATGATTAGAGCCAAAAAACAAATTAAAAAAAACCAGTCCTTTGATATAATGCTAAGTATGCCATACATGTGGCACATTGCCAAAATGCAGTTGCTTCCAGGAAAAAAAAATCCAAGTAGAAACAAAAAGTCTTGTTGTTGCTTCTTTTTTCTGGCATTGCGTAACCTTTTGATTCCTTGCTACTGACATAGGAGTGATATAACTCAATTACATATTGATCAGTCTCACTAAGTATAACCAGTGTGTACTAAATAAGCAAAGAAAATCTATTTGGAATTTCTGTTAGTGAAAAGGCTTTTCTTTTTAAAAAAAGAATGCTCACTCTTTTATTATCTATCCTCTTAAAAACATTCTAATGCTTTTTGGGAGGAGTTGAGGGAAGGATCAAAATGACCTGTTCTGTTTCATATAAAAAAGCTCCATATTAAAAGAATATGAAATAGCAAATATCTTTACCGAAGCACTGTTGGCAGCTGAGATCACTGACAACTTCCTGGCTGTGATTCATAATCTATATTGGTGCCTTTGAGACAGCGAGTTATTGATTTTTCCCAGTCTATAATCCAAGACCATATACGCAGCTTGTTAGACATCTGTGGGAATATAAACTGAGTTTTGATACAATTTAGGGAGCTTCTGATAGTGGGGCACTTAGTTTTTTTTTTTGTCTTTGAGAAAATCTTTACACATCTGTGTAATCTTGCAGAGATTTTTTTTAACAGATAATTCAATACAGCTTGTTTTTCTGGTGAAAAGCTTTCCTGGATGGAAGCAACATAAAGTAAATTTCAGTATGGCAATAACAAAAACAGCAACTTAAGGGACTGGTTTAAATAGGCTTTAGTTGGGTTTATTGCCTTCTCTTTTAAAAAAACAAACAAACTTTGTTGTCTTGTCTGATCCTTTCCAATAATATTGCTTAAATATATTGCTTGGGAATGATACTATACACTGAAGACTAAAACTATAGGCAGCAGAGGCCTATGAAGCTGTATATAACAGAATTCCACATGTGAACCAGTTATTTGTCTCCACTTGATTTCTTATACCTAAATTGTTAGATGATGCCTCCATCTGCAGAGGCAGTATATTCTGATTTTCATCTATTGGGACAAATTGCAACTGAATGCTTTCACCTTCGCATTCTAGGTTTCCCAAAAGCACAGTGGGCAGAATATGGAAGCACTGTATTTTATGCACTACAATCCCCCTGTAATATAGCCAGCTCCACCAATATCCATAGAGTTAGAATTCACAATGTTTTAATAGACGTCTTTCAGTCACATTAATGAAAAGCAGAATATCTAACAGAACATTATTATTATGAAAATCTAGATAAAATAATTCTCTAAAAATGCCATTAGATAGAGAAATTGCTTCTTATAACAGATGCTGGAAGATAAGGACCAGCAGCATGATTTAAAAGAGCTCTTTGTCTGCCTTACACCCTAAATATCTTGCTCCCCTTAATTATGCCAAAGTTAGCATCTCATTCTAATACTGAAAGTGTGGGAAATATTGAGGAGGCAATTAGCTTTTGCACATTACATTAAGTGAGGCACCATCTTGTCCTTCACCTCAGGATGTTATGGTGAAATGTGATGGTGGCTATTAAGACTAGCAAATCATAGCATAGTTTGCAAGGCACCTCCTTCTTATATTCTGAATAGAGTGGGAAATGTTCTCCTATGTATTACTGAAGAATAATTCCATGGATTGGTAAGACAAATAAACCAGCCAGGTAAGGGGAAATTTGAGGTTTGCCCTTGTTACATCATCCTGATTTATCCCAGAGTCAGACTTTTATATGAAGGATCCAGAGAATTAATATTTGCTTAATGCTATTGAGAAATATTTCAGCTACATATATGCTGATCATGACTTTAAATAAATAGGTGAAACTACCTCATGTTAGATTTTTTTAAAAAACTATATCCCTCTTAAAATAAAGTCATGATCAGCATATATGTAGCTGTCAAAAATTCTCATTTGGGTATTGAATGACCATTCTTTGTTCTTCATGGATTAATTGACTAATAGTCTGAAAGATGGTCAGTGCTATGTATTGGGCTTGTGGTACCACACCACGTGCGTTGCTGGAGAGCTAACGGCCATCTTTGGTCCTGCAATTGGTCAGCCCCAGGCAGCAAGCATGGGTTCAATCCTATTGGCTGCTACCATAGGGCTAGGCTATATATTGTGGCTGGGTGCGGCCCAAGCTCAAGTACAGTTCCAGAAAGAATAAAAGAATGAGTTTCTCTGTACTCAGCCTTGTTTCATCATTCCTGCTCACCAGAGCCCACGACCTAACAGTGTCGACGAGGATGGGATCCTGCTTCACCGTTTAAAGGGCTGAAGTTAACGAGGGGTCAGCAATACATGCTGGAGGGAAGAGGTATTTCCCCCCCTCTAGGCCGGCTAGTAAAGCCTCACTAGCGGCCGCGTGCTGAGCGGACACATTCCCTGAGCCTAAGAAGCAGGATCCAAGAACACAGGAATCGAGGAAAGATGCCAAAGGTCGGCAAACTCAGAGAGTTCGATGTAAAACATCCAGAAGAATGGCTGTCTTACCTCTCGTAAGTGGAGAACTATCTATGAGCAAACCAAATTGCAGAGGAAGGCCTAAAAGCTGCCACATTGCTGTGCGTGTGTGGAACAGCAACTTTTGACCTAGCAGAGAATCTTTTCGCGCCGATGCCCATCAAAGCAGTATCGTTTGCAGATCTTAAGAAGAAGCTGACCAGGCATTTTCAGCCCAAGATGTCGGAGATGGCATGGCATTTTAAATTCAACCAGAGAGTGCAGCTACCCAGAGAGACAGCTTCAGAGTTTATCGTGGTCCTAAGGCAGGCCGCACGCCTTTGCAAGTTCTCGAACTTAGAGGAACGACTAAGACACTGGCTCGTCTGTGGCCTTTGAGACAGAGCCCTCCAGCAGAGATTGTTTGCTAGACCCAATCTCACATTCTCCGAGGCCCAGGACAAGGTCATGGCCGACGAAGCCACCGGGGGTGCAGTGCAGTCAGTGCAGCCTACCAAACCTTCAAAAGTTGAAGATTCCGTCCATCTTGAGGTCGCCAAATGCGTTGGTGAATTGTCAGAAGATGACAAACCCGAAATCAACAAGCTTCAAAGGCAACCAAATGCGCAAAACCACGGCAACCACCAATGAGAGAATGATTACAAGGCAGTTCTCTTACCTAGATGTAAGGGGTGCGGAGGCAACCATCTTCGCACCAATTGCAGATTTCACTTGGCCATGTGTAGAGCTTGCGGAAGGACTGGCCACATCAGGGTGGTTTGCAGAGCCTGCCAGAGAGACAGGCCACCCAAACACCAGTCAGAGGAACCAACTAGGAGAAGTACTGGGGCCCAGGGTCCAGTTAGTGTGGGGTTCTTCAGAAGCCAGAGAAGCATTTGCCGCACCGGGGCTCATCGCCCCCTCAAACCTAAACTCAAGCTCTCGGTAGAGCTACAAGGAGTTCCATGTAACATGGAGTTGGACTCCAGCTCGGCAGTATCGATCATTTCGCAAGAAACATTCAACTTTGTGTGTAGGCACAGTAACAATTGGGCTAAACTAAGGCCCTCTAATGGCAGAAAGTGAAGAGGAACTGAAGAGTCTCTTGTTGTGAGTGAAGAAGGAGAGTGCAAAAGTTGGGTTGAAACTAAACATTAAGAAAACCAAGATCATGGCATCCGGCCCTCTCAATTCCTGGCAAATAGATGGGGAAGAAATGGAGGTAGTGACAGATTTTATTTTCCTGGGCTCCAAGATCACTGCAGATGGGGACTGTAGCCAAGAAATTAAAAGACGCTTGCTCCTGGGGAGGAAAGCCATGGCAAATCTAGACAGCACACTAAAAAGCAAAGACATCACCCTGTCAACAAAAGTGCGTATAGTCAAGGCTATGGTCTTCCCAGTTGCAATGTATGGCAGTGAAAGCTGGACCATAAAAAAGGCTGAGTGCCAAAGAATTGAGGCCTTTGAACTCTAGTGCTGGAGAAGACTCCTGCGAGTCCCTTGGACTGCAAGGCAATCAAACCGGTCAGTCCTAGAGGAGATCAACCCTGACTGCTCTTTAGAAGGCCAGATCCTGAAGCTAAAACTCAAATACTTTGGCCACCTAAAGAGAAGGATGGACTCACTGGAGAAGAGCCTAATGCTGGGAAAGATTGAGGGCAATAGAAGAAAGGGACAACAGAGAATGAGGTGGCTGGATGGAGTTACTGAAGCAGTAGGTGTGAGCTTAAATGGACTCCAGAAGATGGTAGAGGACAGGAAGGCCTGGAGGAATGTTGTCCATAGGGTCGTGATGGGTTGGACACGACTTCGCAACTAACAACAACAAGGCCCTCAGATATTATTTTAATGGATTTTCAGAATGCTCATGTTAAAGTTAAGGGTGAAGCCACATTATTGGTAAAATTTAAAGGGTTTTTGGGGCACCTGGATGTAATAGTAGTAGAGGGTCAAAAAACGAGTCTTATTGGACTTGATTGGTTTGATCCTTTAGGCATTCAAATTAGAGGCATTAATTGGACACAAACAGCAGACCTCATGACTGTTTGCGAGGAATACGCAGATGTTTTTGAGTCAGCCCTGGGGACTTACAGTGGCCCGCCAATTTCTTTTAAGTTAGATCCTAACGTTGTGCCAATTAGGATTAAGCCTCGCAAGGTCCCCTTTGCCCTAAAGCACAACATCGATTCCAAAAACGATAAGCTAGTAGAACAGGGTGTATTACAGCCTGTTGATGGGGGGGAGTGGGAAACTCCTATTGTCACCCCACTGAAGTCCAACAGGGAAGTTCGCATTGGCACAGATTATAAATGCACATTAAATAAGGCCCTTAATCAACATGCTTACCCGATTCCTGTAGTCAGCCATATTTTAGTCTCTTTGCAAGGGGGAACCATTTTTGCTAAACTTGATTTAGTGCAGGCATATCAGCAATTGCCAGTTGATGAGGCCACAGCCATGGCTCAAACAATAGTAATTCACAGAGGGGCATTCAAAGTCAAACGCTTACAGTTTAGAGTCAGTGTTCCACCAGGTATTTTCCAAGGGATTATGGAAAATACCTGGTGCAACACTGACTCTAAACACTTAAGGGTATTCAGGGTGTCTGCCCCTATTTTGATGATGTTCTAATTGCCGGGGAATCCCCAGAAGTGTTGACCAATAGGCTCAGGGCTGTTTTGCAGAGGCTTCGCGATGCAGGCCTCAAATTGAAGAAAAACAAATGTAGTATTAGGGTCTCATCAACAGAATTCTTGGAGTTCCATATCGATGCTAATGGAATTCACCCTGCTGATTCAAAAGTGAAGGCCATCAAAATGGCTCCAAGGCCAAAATCAAAGGGAGAGCTGCAAGCATTTTTGGGCCTCCTAAATTTTTATCACACATTCCTACCTCATAAGTCTGCGATAGCAGAGCCCTTCCACAGGCTGCTTGATAAAAAGCCCCTTGGAAATGGACTAACTTACACAAAAAAATGTTTCCAGGTTCTGAAAGCCCTTCTATCAGAAAAGTCCACTGTAACTCATTACATAGAGTCTAAACCTGAATGTCTTACATGTGATGCATCTCCCTATGGGGTGGGGGCAGTCTTAAGCCACATAGAGAAAAATGGGAAACAAGGTTCCTATTACGTTTTATTCTAGGACTTTATCTTCTGCTGAGCGCAATTATGCACAGATTGATAAAGAAGCCTTGGCCATAGTGGCTGGAGTTAAGAAATTTCATGATTATTTATATAGCAGGGATTTCACTGTCTACACTGACCACAAACCTCTCTTCGGGTTGTTCACAACAGACAAACAAACTCCCCACATACTATCTCCAAGAATGTTGAGATGGTCTATATTTTTGTCTGCATACAATTTTAAGTTAATTCATAAACCAGGGAAGGAAATGGGCCATGCGGATGGCCTCAGCAGATTACCAGTGCCACTAATGGATCCTGATCCAGCTCCTGCTGCTAAAATATTGTCCATTCAGGACTTACCCGAGTTTCCCCTCCACGCAGGGGATATTGCTGCTGAAACTGCCACAGATAAAATTTTGAACAGAGTGTTGTCATGGGTATACACGGGCTGGTTGGGAAAAAGTCCAGGCTCTGAATTTCAATTTTGTCAGGAGATATGAGTTGTCTACACACAAGGGCTGCATTTTATGGGGCAACAAAGTCATAATTCCCACTTCATTGAGGGACAGAGTGAAGGCCATCTAGGCACTGTAAGAATGAAAGCCTTAGCTAGAAGCTACCTTTGGTGGCCTGGCCTGGATAAGGCTGTAGAGGATAAAGTTTATGGTTGCCATACATGCCAGCAATCTAGGCCTGAAATGCCTCAGGGCCCAGTTCACAGGTGGGAAGAAATGCATACCCCATGGTCCAGGGTTCACATAGACTACGCTGGACCTTCTCAAGGACAGCTTTTCCTGATAGTAGTGGATAGCCACTCAAAATGGCTGGAAGTAGTTCCAGTTCCTAATATGACTACTGCTAGGACCATCCAGGTGCTGAAAAAACTCTTTGCAACACATGGGTTGCCTGATGTCATGATTTATCCCAGAGTCAGACTTTTATTTGAAGGATCCAGAGAATTAATATTTGCTTAATGCTATTGAGAAATATTTCAGCTACATATATGCTGATCATGACTTTATTTTAAGAGGGATATAGTTTTTTTAAAAAATTTCTAACATGAGGTAGTTTCACCTATTTATTTAATCACACTGTCAAAAATTCTCATTTGGGTATTGAATGACCATTCTTTGTTCTTCATGGATTAATTGACTAATAGTCTGAAAGATGGTCAGTGCTATGTATTGGGCTTGTGGTACCACACCACGTGCATTGCTGGAGAGCTAACAGCCATCTCTGGTCCTGCAATTGGTCAGCCCCCAGGTGGCAAGTGTGGGTTCAATCCTACTGGCTGCTACCATAGGGCTAGGCTATATATTGTGGCTGGGTGCGGCCCAAGCTCAAGTACAGTTCCAGCAAGAATAAAAGAATGAGTTTCTCTGTACTCAGCCCACGACTTAACAGTCAGAATGAGATTCTGAATGAGAAATACATTCTTATTCATAAACCAGAAGAAAGGTTAAAGCAGCATTCCCCAATCTTTCTGGCTTTGCTAACTGGCAGTGGGGGGGTATGGTTCCACACAAGTGGTAGGCAAGCAGGTGTACATGCACAGCTCCATTTGTGCTGCTCGCACAAATGAAGTTTCACATGCGCATTCGCCAGCTGCTTGCACAAGTGCAGCTATGTACATATGCTCACCGTCCGCTTCCATGGCCTGGTTCCAAATGGGTCACCGCCCAATAGTGGGCCTTGGCCTGGGGTTTGGGGACCCTTGGTTTAGAGCTTTCTTAGTTGATTGAAGAAGTATGACAAAATGGACCTAAACTATTGACTGTACACTATATGATCTGATGCTTTTGCTTTTGATAATTTGTTTTACAAATCTACCAGAAAATCATGACAACGAGCAGAACAGCTTGCCTTCAGACATCGTGGGCACTCCATCACTGGATATTTTTAAGAAGAGACTGGACAGTCACTTGTCTGAGATGGTATAAGTTCTCCTTCTTGAGCAGGGGACTGGACTAGAAGACCTCCAAGGTCCGTTCCAGCTCTGTTCTGTTCTGTTCTGTTCTGTTCCATTCTGTTCTGTTACGTTCTGTTCCATTCCGTTCTATTCTAAAACATCCACAGTAAGAATAGCCAAACACTTAAAAGGCCATAGCATTATAAAGCTAATACAGGACATTAACATCATTCAGGGCTCTAGAAAAAAATGAATTATCAGGTTTTAGTTCTAGTTATAGTCTCACTGGAGTCTATAGTGAGAATCTATATTTCTATAGTTATAGAAACAACATTGAAAATATAGGGAGATGATCTTTGTTAAGATGGGGATAGTGCACCTTTTATGATCCTGTCAAACCTTTCAGTGTCCCTGGATACCATTGATCATGGTGTTTTTCTTGAACATTATACAAGTTGAGATTTGTGGTTCTGCTCTTGCCTTATGAATGACTCCTAGGTGACTCCACTCAGTTATTCTAGAGGTAATATCAGTTTGGAAGCCCTGACTTATGAAGTAGCTTTAGGTTTTATCTTTTCCCTCTGGTTTTTTCATATTTACAAGCACTAAAGAGTAACTTTATGACCAACCCTTGCATTTATGACCATTTCGGAATCCCTTGGTCACATGATCAACATTAAAACACTTTCAACCAGCAGGCATTTGTGACCATTGCTGCATCCTGCAGTCAGGTTATCACCATTTGCACACTTCATAGTCAGTTCTGACAAACAGAGTCAATGGAGAAGCTGATAGTAAACTTGCAAATTGTTGACACCTGGCAATTAATTGTTAATAACAGTGAGGGATTCATTTAAGGACCACAATGGAAATGACTTTGTAAGTCCACTATAGTCAAACAATGTCTTGCTTAATGGCCATGTTGCTTAGCAACAGAATTTCTAGTCACAATTGTGGTAGTTAATCATGGAGTACCTGTATTGTTTCATCTTAGTAAAGAGCTAACTGGGGTAGTAAAGATTGGGATCAATCACGTTGACAGCTTTGGTTTCGCCTATTGCTAATGGCTAAGTAAGCAATCCATAGAACTGCCTGCTAAAGCATAGGGAAATTCTTCAAGCCCTTCCAGAATCCCTCAAATCCTTAGCAGTGATAATTAAAGCAGCAATAGCATATTCTTTTTTTAAAAAATCATAGAGCAAAAACTCTATGAACTATTTTTAAAGCCATAATGAGTAGATTTATAAATTAATACAAAATGTGATCTGTCTAAACAAGGTCATCCTCATTAATTTATAAATGGCTCAAAATTAGAAAGAATTTCTCTGTTTAATTTCCACCTTCATTGTGCATCTGGATAAACACATTCCTATGGTTGAACATAAAATAATGCAATGCTCCTTGTAGCCTGATGTCTCTAGTCAAATGATTATTTTTGTCTCTCTACCCACACTCCTTGCCATTAAGCCCCATAGGTAACCTAATGGAAAGGGAAATGGGATTTTCTTTCCACATCCTTTCCACATCCTTCTTGCCTTGTCTTGTTTTCATCTGGCAGATTACTTCCAGTAAGCAGCTATAACTGGAACTACAGAAAACAGATGGGCTAGATTGCATTGGCCAGACTACACTGCTTCACCATTCACATACTACACAAATACATCCTATGTCCCTAGATTGCTGTCAGTATTATTCCACAATCTTTAGCTGTTTTTTTCTTAGTTGGGAAGATGCTTATTTGGATTTGTAGACAAAATGAGAAAATAATTAATTTTGTTCACTCTTAGATTCAGCTCAGAACAAAAGATAGGATTGCCAAAGTCAAAGTATGGCCTTGTGTTGTTGACAACCTTCATTCTAAACTGCTTATCTTGCTGGGCTTATTAGGCCTTTAATTTGGGCAAACCTTTATTTACTTCTTCTCTCCTCTTTTCTTCCTAAGTACAACCTTATTGCAACAGTCAAAACAGCTCTGTTTAATTTTTCATTGTATCTTGTGAAATCAAAGTCCTTTAAAATATATCTCACTTTTTTCATGAAAGAGATTCCTCTAATCCAGGGGTGTCAAACTGCCAGCCTGTGGGCCAGATGCATCTCGCCAAAACCGTGCCCAACCGATTGCCGATAATGGAAAAAAGTCACAATACGTCATGACATGTTGCGAGTTTGACATCCGTGTTCTAATCCCTGCTGCCCATCATTCAGCCATGGACAAACTACACTTGATTCCATGGCAGATAGAAAACCACAAGCTAGAATAAAGTTTTCTAAAAGTTTTACTGTCCAAGCTATACATTAAATAAAAGATTGTTTCTGCTTTTCCTAACAACCCAGTAAAGTTAAAGAACCCTCATACTCTAGGTGTGACAACAATAATTTAAAAGTTTTGCATCTGACCCAACAAGTAATCTAGATGATATGTTCATAATGGAATAATACCACAATTTGTCATTTATGGTTGGAATGCAGCCAATAAATTGGTTGCTGCTTTATGTTGCACTCAGGGCCTTTCCCTTCAGTTGGCTTAAAATGCTATCTACCCATCCTTGAGTCCAAAGAAAACTATACTGGCATAAAATTAGCTGTCACCCTTGTTTATCCCTATCCTACTTCTGTTGTGACTTATTGTGAATGGTACTGTCCTGATTATATTGTACACCTGCAGGGCATGGTATTTATTTATTTCTTTGATTTATATTGTGCCTTTCCTCTAAGAGTGCAATGACCCACAGTAGCAATTCTATCAGGTATGTTGGGCTGAGAGAAAGTGTTTGGCCAAAAGTCACACAGTGAATTTTCATAGCTGAAGATGGTTTTCAGACCAAGTCTCCTTGTTCCCTTTCCAATACTTTAACCCCTCAACCAGACTGGCTCTCAAATAAAACAATTGTTTAGTTGCCTTTTAAAACTTGAAGTGCACAAGCTGAAGAGAAAATATTGCTATAATGATGTGGGAAAGGAACAGAGTCTGACATCTCTGAACTTCTGTGCCCTTTCTCCAAATAAATAAAGGCTAAGCAGAAGGAAATGATAGCGATCATGAAGGAACTGCAATACACACTCACACAAACATTTTGTGCACACAACTATCAATTCTATTTCTGGAATGGCAAGCGATTTGTTTGAACACCATTTCACTGTCACACACTTTCAGCTTCGTGCTCTAGGAAAGAGATTGTTTTTGCTCATTCTTTCAACTCAAAGTGGTAGCATGAGCAAGAATTCACTCTTCACTGTAGCCAAGGACTAGGGTATATCTCTCCTCTCTTCCCTCCCTTCCTCCCTGCCTGCCTGCCTGCCTTGTATTTTTTCTCATTCACTTACTGTCCATCTAGCTCAGTTCTTGTTTCTCTCCCCTGCTCCTTCCTTCTCTCTTCTTGATTCCTGGCCACACAGTCTCTATTAACTGCCATTGAATGAAAGTAATGTGCCCATCCTGCAACTAACTTTCTATCGTTTTAACCACTTTTTCTCCAGAGAAGAACTGGCTGAGTCAAGAGGGTAAAAAAAAAATGGCTGTTTCTTTGGAGGCATTGTGCTGGAAGTGAACTATCAAGAGGTCACTTGATTTCATCATGACCATAGTAAGTGGTGAAGTACCTCACTTTGTAATTACCACAGGATATTGTTGATTTAAGAAAGAAAAACATACTTTATCTGTTTTATATCTGAAGACAAGCTAAGACAATCTGATATTGAGATCAGGCAATATCATGAGGGTAGGGCAACAAAAAAATGGTCAGGGCATATTTGCAGGGCAGAAATGCAGAAAGACCACCAATCACAGTTATGTAGGAAAGCCCTATTTGTATGATAACAGAGCAATCCTGAACATTTCAGGGTATTTAGCTTTGAAAAATAAAATAGAAGTATGAAGAATTATGTATAATTATTTATAAACAGTAACCAGGAGACTGTGAGTTCTAGTTCTGCCTTAGGTTGGATGAACTTGGGCTGGTCACATTTTCTGAACCCTAGGAAGCAGGTAATGCCAAACGCCTTCTAAAATGTTGCCAAGAAAACTGCAGGGACTGCAGGCACTCACCAGGAGCTCACACTGACACAGTCTCCCAAAAAAATAGCCAGCTACAATAATAGAAATAAAATGGTATAATATTACAATTTCAACGTTCTAAAATAATAGTTCAGATTTCTGCTTGTATTTTTGTATGTATCTTCAGTTGTGTTCTTGGACTTCATCAGATACAGGTAGCCAGAAATTCTTCTATATGGTTCAAACATTCGATCAGGAATTGAACTTTACATTATTCTACAGTTCTTTAGCTTTAGGAATCATATTACTTCTGGTTATTAATGTTTTCAGGAAGGGTTATGTAGAAGCATACAGGATTTTTTTTTTGAAAAATCTGGTTATTAGAAATTTCTCTATTAAAATGTAAATATTATACAAACTCAAAAATACACAGAGTAAAAGAAATATGCATACATTCTGGGCAGGATTTTGTTTAATTTACATACTGAATGAAATAATATAATTGCTGTGGCAGAATTTGTTGTAAAAACAGGATTAAGATTGTGAGGACTTAAAGGAGCCAAAGAGATGGAGAAAAGAACAGGATAATAATAATTGTTTGATAGAAATAAGGGTGAAAGGCATAATGGTATATGTGACTTTTTTCTTTTCATTCCTTATCTCTTTCTTACTTTCTATTTTTTTTGTTTTGTTTTGCATACTTTTACTATATTTAAAAACTTTATATAGTTAATATTGGAAAAACAAGAAGCTGATGGAAATCAAGATTGACATATTACTTATCCCTACTCTTAATAGCAGATGCTTGTGAGGTTCCTGCTGATATTTTGTTGACCACTGCTAAAATAGATAACTGAAGTAGGTATTTAATTTAGTCATCCTAGGTCTTATATTCTTGATATTTTCCCCATTCAATTAATGTTCCTTTCCAGTAACTTATAAAAGGTGATTCTTTTATTATTTTTGAAAAATGTAATTGATTTTTACGGGGTTTTTTAAATGTTTTGTTATACTTTTCAATTTTTCTCTCTTGCAGAAATTAGCAATATCCTAGCAATAGCACTCTGGTGCAGATAACTGAAGAAATATGATAGTAGATAGTGCTCACTGCCACGGTTTTTGAGATGAAAAATGATCTGCAGCCATATTTTAGCTTTGGGGAAAAGCTAAAATTCAGTTGCAAGACATTTCTATAAATGTGGAGACAACTTATGCTCAACTTAAAACTAGGTGACAAAAATGGATCCATTTGCCTATTTAGTTTTTTTTTTAACTAGATTTAAATCATTCAAACTTGGAGAGGAACCAAAATGCATTAAAATCTAACTTTCATAAGACAGCATATAGATCAAAAATATATCTAAAAAGATGTATATTTGGGAAAAATGAGAACTCAGATGTTCTTTATATACATTCTTATAAGCAAAGATACTACACTTTTTTAGTTTGGAAAAAGTTAATTCTGTGGAAAACAGGTAGGCAAATGTGAAAAATCTAATATTAATAAGGATTTAATGTTGAAAATATACATGATTAATCAAGATTTGTGAAACTAATTATTTAGGAACATGTCTAATAATTTATTTATTTTTCTAGAATCATTGTGTTTAACTTTTCCAATATAACAAAAAGAACTTTCAATCACAGTTTTACCTGATGTGAAGCAAAACAAGGCAATTAGAAATGCATTTTAAATAGATTTGCTTAAAAATGACTTGCCTTAGTTAAAAAAGCTACAAAGACAGTTTTTAAGAATGCTGTTCCATGAAGATTTTATATAATCAACCAAACATACTAGCCAAACAAGATTAAGAATTATACCCTTGGTACCTCTCTTAATATTAAGATAGTATTTGATAATAAACAACTGATTTGAATTTAGTAGTGTAGTCTACAATAGGAATGGAGGAATGATTGTGAACTATTTATACATCCTTGAAAATAATATTTCTTTATTTTAAAAAGCTATGGTGTAATCAACATCCCTTTTCAACTTAATAGAGCACTTTGTACAGAGTTCTGTACTTTATTCTTGACTTTACAATTAGCTTGCAAAATACTTAATTAAGTTTCAAGGAATTTCCAAACTATTGTATCATTGTTCACACTCATAATCAAGAGCATAAATTACTCCTGTAGAAGATATTTTCTTTTTACTGCCCATCCTGATATTTCATTCCTAGCTATTACTGTTTTCATAAATCATTTCTGGATCCTCTATGGCTTTAAAAGTAATTATAATAAATCCAAAGATATGTTTATGTATAGGAAGCCAATGGAATCCTGTGCTATTCAAGTACTTTTTTAATTGGTCTTCAGGGCTTTGTGCCAGTTATTTGTTCTTTCATCTTTAGATCTGCAGTACAGATTTAATCTTGCTTCACTTTTTGGTAGAATTCAGTATAAACATAACAGGTGTTTTTTCCCCCTTTATCTGTTTTAAGTAAAATGACTACAGTATATTGATTTAGTAAAGTAAATACTTGCCTTAAAATATATCTTGCCTTAATAATATGTGATTGAAATAGTTTAAAACAGTGAAAAAAGTAAGGTTCTATATTTAGGTAAGAAAAACCAATACACTGATATAATATAGGTAGCATCTGGCTCAATAGGAGTAATTGAGACAGTGGACAATCACTTAAATATGAGCCAGTGGTGTACTGCAGTTGCCAAAAAAGCCAACAGAGTCCTAGACTACATTAACAGAGGGATAGAATCAAGATCACAATAATTGTTAGTACTACTTTATAATGCCTTTGTAAGACCTCACTTGGAATACTGCATCCAGTTTTGATTGCCACAATATAAAAAGATGTTGAGACTTTAGAAAGAGTGCAGAGAAGAATAACAAAGATGATTAGATGACTAGAGGTTAAAACATATGAAGAACAGTTGCAGGAAGTAGGTTTGTCTCTTTGCCAGCCAACTAACAAATGCATGCAGGAAGCACACCACAGTAGACTTCAACTACCCAGATATCAGCTGGGAGACAAACTCTGCAGTGAGTGGGAGATCAGATTCCTAACCAACCTAGCTGAAAACTTTTTCACTCAAAAGGTGGAGGAGGGAACTAGATGTAAAGCTATACTGGACTTAATCCTTACAAACAGAGAAGAAGTGATAAAGGGAATCGAAATTAAAGTAAACTTGGGCAAAAGTGACCACGCCATACTAGAATTTAATATAATGCAAACACCAGCAATAGAAAATAATCCGACCAAAGTCTCAAACTTCAAAAGAGCCAACTTTAACAAACTAAGAGAGAACCTAGGAAAAATCCCATGGATGAAAATCCTAAAGAGGAAAAAAACTCAGGAAGCATGGGAAACCCTGAAAATATGATCACAAAAGCCCAGACCAGCACAACACCACTGAGAAAGAAAAACAAGAAATCCAAGAAGAAACCAGCATGGCTGCACAAAGTACTCACTAACAAACTAAAAGACAAAAAGGACAAATACAAAAAATGGAAGAGGGGCACATAACTAAAGCCGATTATCAGCAGACAGCCAGAGCATGCAAAGACGAAAGCAGGAAAGCAAAGGCTCAGAATGAACAAAAGCCAGCAACAGAAATCAAGGACAATAAAAAAAGCTTTTTCCAACATATTAACAAGAAAAAAACCAAGGAAACTGTAGGCCCTCTAAAGGGAGAAGATAGCAAGGAAATTACAGGCAACAGGGAGAAAGCAGAGCTGCTTAACTCATACTTTGTGTCAGTCTTCACACAAAAAGAAACTAGTCCAACATACCCCCCCCAAAAAAAACCTCTGCAAAAGGCATACCAGAAACAAAAATTAAAATAAGCAAGAAAATGGTAAGGGAGCACCTATCCAACCTTGATGAATGTAAATCACCAGGACCCAACAGGCTACATCCCAGAGTTCTGAAAGACCTGGCAGAAGTTATCTCAGAACCATTGCACCCCATCCTCCATAAATCCTGGAGCACCAGGGAAGTACCAGAGGATTGTAAAAGGGCTGATGTGGTCCCATCTTCAAGAAAGGGGGGGGGGAAACGGACCCAGGAAACTACAGACCAACCCATTTAACATCAATACCTGGGAAAATCCTAGAAAAGATTATTAAAAAACAGATCTGCAAAGAACTAGAAGCAAACAAAGTCATAACTAGTAGCCAACATGGGTTTGTCAAAAATAGATCATGCCAAACCAATCTCATCTCATTGTTTGACAAAATGACTAAACTAGTAGACCAGAGAAACTCAGTGGACATAGTATACTTAGACTTCAGTAAGGCATTTGCCAAGGTAGACCACAACTACTCCTTGGTAAACTAAGAAAAGGTGGGATAGAAAAGGTGGGATAGACAACATCACTACCAGATGGATCTGTAACTGGCTAACAAACCATACTGAATGAGTAATCCTCAATGGCATTACATAGAGAGAAGTAAGCAGTGGGGTACCACAAGGTTCCATCTTAGGCCCAGTACTCTTCAAGATCTTCATCAATGACTTAGATGAGAGAATAGGAGGGGAACTCATCAAATTTGCAGATGACACCAAACTACTAGGAGTAGCTAACACCCCAGAAGACAAACACAGCACAAATACAGATTGGGCAAGACCTGTCTCAAAAACAGTAACTGTAAGAGGGACCTCGCAGTCCTAGTGGACAATCACTTGAATATGAGCCAGCAGTGTGCAGCAGCAACTAGAAAAGCTGACACCATCCTGGGTTGTATAAACAGAGGCATAGAATCAATATTACGAGAAGTACTATTACCACTTTATAGAGGCCTACTAAGACCACACCTAGAATACTGCAGCCAATTTTGGTCACCATACCACAAAAAAGATGTTGAGAGTTTGGAAAAAATCAAAGAAGAGCAACTAAGATGATCAGGGGTCCTGGAGACTAAAACATACAAAGAACAGCTACGGGATTTGGGTCTGGCTAGTCTAAGGAAAAGAAGAATAGGGAAGACATGATAGCAGTGTTCCAGTATCTAAGGCACTGCTACAAGGCAGAAGGGGCCAGGTTGTTCACCAAAGCACCAAATGGTAGGACAAGAAACAATGGTTGGAAACTGACCAAAGAGATAACTAAAGAGAAATTTCCTAATAGTGAGGACAATCAACCAGTGGAACAGCTTACCCTCAGAAATCATGGATGCTCCAACACTGGAGATTTTTAAGAAGAGACTAGACATCCACCTGTCTGAGACATTATAGGTTCTCCTGCTTGAGCAGGGAGTTGGACTAGAAGACCTCTAAGATCCCTTCCAGCTCTATTCTATTCTATTCTATTCTATTCTATTCTATTCTATTCTATTCTATTCTATTCTATTCTATTCTATTCTATTCTATTCTATTCTAGTTTAATGAAAAGAAGGACTAGGGATGAGATGATAGATTCCAATATCTAAGGGGCTGCCACAATGAAGAGGGGGATCAACCTAGTCTCCAAAGCACCTGAAGGCAGGACAAGAAGCAATGGATAGAAAGTAATCAAGGAGAGAAGCAATATAAAAGTAAGGAGTAATTTCTTGACAGTTAGAACAATTAATAAATCGAATGAACTACATGTATGAATACAATTAAGGCACTCCATGAAAAACTATCATTCACTAAGTCTTAAAGAACATGTATGTGTCTGTGTGATTATTTTCTTTACAAATAATTATGTTATTTAAATTGTAACTAATGTCTTTTTTGTTTCCATTCCTTCAAAATATGGAAATCTAACAGAATCAATAAAGTCTCTCACAGACATAATTTTCCTGTATCATATATAAAAGGGACCTTGGTAGTCTTTTTTTATTGAAAAGTTTTTCAATACATTTTATCTTTAACAAAACAACCCTTCCCCACCCCCACCCCCCCTTCCCAACCCAACCCAACCCTCCCCCCTCCCCTTCCCCCGTCCCCGACTTCCCAGAGCTAAATACAAGGTATAAAAGTAAAAAACAATCATAAACTACCATATGCTAGCAACAATAAACTATTAGGTCTATCGCACTTTAGCTCTTATAAAATGACTACAAGCAATTTAAATATCACATCGGTACTTATTCAAATGCTAAATGAAACTTTTTAGTCCCATATTTATTCTGGATGTAATCGATCCATTTTTTCCACTCCAGAATATATCGTTGTTGCGAATGGTCTTTCAAATACACCGAGATCTTTGCCATTTCCGCCAGGTTAGAAACTTTTAAAGTCCATTCCTCTAGCAGTTCTTCCTTCTTCCAATATTGCCCTACTAAAAGTCTTGCTGCCGTAATTAAGTTCAACATCAACTTAATGTCCACAACAGTAGTATCAGTAATAATACCCAGTAAAAACAATTGCGGACAAAACTTTATCCTTTTCTTAAATATCTTCTGCATATTCCACCAGATTTTAATCCAAAATGCTTTAACCTTTTTGCAGGTCCACCATATGTGAAAATACGTTGCATCCTCGCCACCACACCTCCAACATTTAGGCTGGTAGTTCGGATACATACTTGCTAGCTTTTTGGGATCTAAATGCCACCTATAAAACATTTTGTAAAAATTCTCTCTTAAATTTTGGGCTGGACCTTGGTAGTCTTATAGTCCAACCCCTGATCAAGCAGGGGACCCTATAATATCCCAGCAGGAGACCCTATAACATGTCCAATTCTTGAAAACCTCCAGTGATAGAACATTCACAGCTTCTGAAGGCAAACCATTCCAGTGATTGTTTCTACTATTAGAATTTTTCTCCTTTGTTCTAGGTTGGATCCCTCTTTGATAATCTTCCACCCATTAGTTTATGAAAATTCTCAGTCATCCAGGTCATGGTTGTCCCAAAGGTACTTTTTCAGGAGGCAACTGGACTTTCTTGTTTTTCCTTTGAAGATGTTTCGCTTCTCATCCAAGAAGCTTCTTCAGCTCTGACTGGATAGTGGGGAATGAAAGGATTTATATTCCTTACAGACAGCTGGTTCTTTTGCATTTTTTAGAGAGTTGTTGAGAACACTTGTAGGTTTATCTGGGTCCTCAGGGTCATCTTAATAGTGCAAATATGTGTGGAGCCTTCTTTGCTGCAGGATCTTTTCTGCCTTATGTCCCTTCATTGTTGAAGACAGGAGGAGGCTGTTGGGGATGAGTCTGTATTGTCTGCATCTAGCTTCTTGGATGAGAAGTGAAACGTCTTCAAAGAAAAAAACAAGAAAGTCCAGTTTCCTGCTGAAAAAGCACCTTTGGGACTTCTACCCATTACTTCTTGTCTTGCCCTGAGGTGCTTTGGAGAATAAATCAACCTCCTCTTCTCAAGTAGATAGCTTTCTTCAAGTAGTTGGAAGACAGCTATTATGTCACCCCTAATCCTTCTCTTTGATAGGCTGGACATGCCTGTTCATCATAAGGTTTAGCCTCCAGACTAGTCATCATCTTTGTTGCTTTTCTCTGAAATAAGGCTTAAATTACAATTAAATTATAATTAAAATTTTATCCATGTATTCTTCGAGTCTCAGGATTTGATTAACAACTAGTCCCATAAGAACTTTCAGGACTTTAGCCTTGTAGTGGTTCAGTAATATATTTCTACAGTAGGGGTATTGTTTTTAAAATGAAGCTAGACTCCTTAAACTTATCTACAGTAACTCTTTGCTCAGTGTCAATCCTTTGCTAAGAGTTCCATTATCAGACATATTTTACTTTCACCATATAGGTTCTAACACCATTTCACAATAGTTTTCAATGCCACATATGCTCAAAACATTGTACAAATCAAGTCTACTTATTCTATAACGTACTTTTTATAAATCTATAAATGTAGAATAAATTATCTCGCATTCAGACTTTTATCAGTGAACAATTAAAGAACATTGTTGTTTAGCGCTTAATCCTTTAACATTCTACATCACAGTCTTCCTTATGCTATTGTCATCATCACTAAAAAAGTTTCTAGATAGTGACTTATATTCTCCATTATGGCAGAGCTCACTCTAGCTTTCCCATATTTTAATAAAACAGAGAACAAGTAAATAAATTATTAGTCTTAGTCCCACCCATCCACTTGGAACATTCATGGTAATGGATTCTGGAGGTTCCTCAGGTGGCACATGTGGCTGCCATTTTGCTTCTTGGCCCAATTCAAAATGTTGGTTATTACCTTTAAAGCCCTTTATACTATGGGTACTTGAGGAACCACCTCATCCTGATGGGACTAGCCTGCCTCATTCACTACAATAGAAAGGGCTTACTTTGGATCCCATTAGCCAAAGAATTTTGGCTGGTGGACTCCAGGAGAAGAGGTTTTTCTGCTGTGGCCTCCCACTCACTGGAATATTCGCCCATTGGAGGTGAGGTTTGCCCACACTATCCTGGCTTTCCAAACAAGCCTAAAAATGTGGCTTTGCCTTAGTCTGGGGCTCTGAAAGGGACACCTTCTATGTTTGGCATCGCTGATAGAGTAGAGAAGATTCTCGGTCCCAGGCTGCCCAACGTCTTAGTTTTTAAATTTTAACTTCTCTATTTAATTTTAATAAGCTAAGCTTTCATCGGGCCATTGCCGACATCATCAGAGTAAAACGCCAGGATGTGAAAGTCTGCTTATAAAGCCGGCCATTTCAGCGCTCTGCTCATCGAGTGCAGCACTGGTCTACCTGCCCCAGTCGATCATAGTTCTTCTAATTGCCTCGCCTCAGTCTGTGTGTTTTTGGATTTGGATGTCCTCGCCTCTCTCGTTGTTGCCTCCCTTGCCTGCTTTAGCTGTGTCTGGATGTATGTTGTTGCCAAGTTGTCCTCTAGTTCCTCTTGTCCTATAGCCATCCTCCCCTGCTGTGTATCTATAAATAGTGCCATGCTCCCCATCCTTTGTTCCTGCGCGGACTGTATTGAAAATTTCATAGTGTTTCATAGTTTCGGGCTATTTGGTTTAATTCATTTTAATTTTTTGTATATTATGTGTTGTACATAGTGTTTTAATTGCCCTGTACACCGCCCCGAGTCCCTCGGGAGAGGGACGGTATATAAATCCAAATAATAATAATAATAATTATTATTATTATTATTATTATTATTATTATTATTATTATTATTATTATTATTATTCCTGCCTGAGCAGGGGGTTGGACTAGATGACCTCCAAGGTCCCTTCCAACTTTATATAATTAATAATAATAATAATAATAATAATAATAATAATAATAATAACAACAACAACAACAACAACAACAACAACAACAACAACATATGATGTTTTCCCTGGTGAGCTTAACATCAATAACAACGTTTATTGAAAAGGCTAAAATAATTTCTGGGGGTATTATCTGTATAGTAAAATTTTGGACAAGCAGTGATCATGTTACATATGTGCATAAGCGTAGTCAGTAGCATATGCCTTTTTAAAAATATCAAACATGCAAAGAAACAAAAATAAGTCCAAAATATCTGTATTACATCCAGAAATGCCAGCTTTGCAACCAATATTTCTCATCCATAACTATGGCACCCTAAGGATACCTGCATACATGCAAATGTTTCTCTGGGATCAGTAACGCAACAGGGATTGCTTTTTCCTTCCAGTAACATACACCTAAAACCAGTTTATTGCATTTGGCAATTGTACAAAAAATATCTCATTCATTTAATTTGAAATCAAGTGAAAAATTGATTTAAATTATTTTATTAAAACAAATTAATGGCAATTCTTTTATAAAAAGTTGCCTCAAACAAAATGAGTTTGACATGCCTGCTCTAGATAGTTGAATGCTCCAAAATAAATTCTAGACCAGGCCTGTACATGCAGCCTACCAAGCACCCTTGGACAGAGCACAGACTTTTTTTTTAAGTAATAAAATCACCACCACTGCCCTGAAAGTCATGTTGCCTAGTGCCTCCATGGCTTACCATGACCACAAGCTCCAACACTGTAGATGCTCCTCTAGTCACCAAATCATTGATTAGCCCACCAGCATTCCTTTGCAGACCACAAAGATTTTAATTTATCAGTGTGGGCCTTTCCTTTCTACAAGATAATAATAATAATAATAATAATAATAATAATAATAATAATAATAATAATAATAATAATAATAATAATAATAATAATAATAATAATAATAATAATAATAATGAGGAGGAGGAGGAGGAGCAGGAGCAGGAGCAGGAGGAGCAGGAGGAGCAGGAGAAGAAGAAGAAGAAGAAGAAGAAGAAGAAGAAGAAGAAGAAGAAGAAGAAGAAGAAGAAGAAGAAGAAGAAGAAGAAGAAGAAGAAGAAGAAGAAGAAGTAGTTGGAAGGAACCTTGGAAGTTATCTAGTCCAACCCCCTGCTCAGGCAGGAAACTCTATACCATTTCAGACAAATGGCTGGCCGGTCTGTTCTTAAAAACTTCCAGTGTTGGAGCATTCACCACTTCTGGAGGCAGGTTGTTCCACTGGTTAGTTGTTCTAACTGTCAGGAAGTTTCTCCTTAGTTCTAGGATGCTTCTCTCCTTGACTAGTTTCCATCCATTGCTTCTTGTCCTCCTTTCAGGTGCTTTGGAGAATAGCTTGACTCCCTCTTCTTTGTGGCAGCCCCTGAGATATTGGAACACTGCTATCATGTCACCCCACACCCTTCTCTTCATTAAACTACACATACCCAATTCCAGCAACCGTTCCCTATATGTTTTAGCCTCCAGTCCCCCAATCATATTGGTTGCTCTTCTCTGTAATCTTTCTAGTGTCTCGACATCTTTTTTACATCGTGGTGACCAAAACTGGATGCAATATTCCAGGTGTGGCCTTACCAAGGCATTGTAAAGTGGTATTAGTACTTCACGTGATCTTGATTCTATCCCTCTGTTAATGCAGCCTAGAACTTTGTTGGCTTTTTTGGCAGCTGCAGCACACTGCTGGCTCATATTGAAGTGATTGTCTACTAGGACTCCGAGATCCCTCTCACAGTTACTACTATTGAGCAAGGTACCACCTATACTATATCTGTGCATTTGATTTTTCCTGCCTAAATGTAGAACCTTACTTTTTTCACCATTGAATTTTATTTTGTTAGATAGTGCCCAGTGTTCGAGTCTGTGCAGATCCTCCTGTATTTTAAGCCTATCTTCTGGAGTATTGGCTATTCCTGCCAGCTTGGTGTTGTCTGCAAATTTGATGAGTTCCCCATCTATCCCCTCATCCAAATCGTTGATGAAGATGTTGAAAAGCTGCACAGACCTCTTCTAGATTTTCCTCTTGCCTTTCCGAGTTAACTCCTTGGTCTGCCATTGAGCAAGAATTGACTTTGTAGGGAAGCATATTATCATTTGATGTATATTTAACATATGTTCTACCTTTATTTACCAATTATATAATATTTGTATGCAATCCACATGGCGAGGTTTGGGGAAACTTACACTAGAAAAATATATTTTTAAAATGATAAGATTAAAACATTGCCTGGCCTGCACCGCCTCCGCTGCCCGCATTGCGCAGCCCTGCCATATAGAGTGGGCTCTGCTGCTCCCACAGCACCAGCCGCGCCGGCTCCGGCCCCAGGGAGGGGAGCCTGCCGCCAACACCCTTCACACCTGTGACTGCAGCAGCACCCCAACCCACCTCCCACCCCGCCTCCTGTGCCTGCCAAGATGAGACTTCCAGCACCTTTTTTAAAATATATATTATATATAAAACTAGGACCTCCAATTTAGAGACTACTGTGCAAACCCACATAATATTACCTGCCTCCTCCTAAGAGGTACACATATTGAACTGACACCTTCAGGATATTAAATTAACTTGACTGCATACTGTATCATTTAGGGCCCAACAGCCAGTCATATCTGCCACTCAGCTGAAATACAAAAGTTGCATTCTTCCTTGGCCATTCACTGTGTACTGCACAACCGATAAGAAATATTTGGATTAACTGGGAATACAATGAGCTGTTTCTTCTGTAAGTAGGCAATGTGATCCTCATGAATATCTCTCTTGAAATGACTTTAAATTGTTTCAAATTATGTTAGTTTGGTCATCTTTATACCACCAACTCTGAGCAATTTTCAAAGTAAAATCATTACCATAAAATCAAATATTTCCTCAAACCAGAATTCCCATCCCCCAATTAAATACTGTTTTAATAACCCAGGCTGGATTAGCAAGCAAATGGTCATTTAATAAAAGCATCTTCAGGGCTCTTTGGAGGGCTAAGAGCAAAGGTTCCAGTGCATCTATAAGAGTAGCTTATTTCCTATTTTCAGACCACCAAAAAGTCTGCCTTGTAGCATATATGCCTCTTACCTCTTGAGAGGCTGTGATTGCAAACAGGTCTCTCTCTCACTCTAATCTCTATAGGATGGATAGAATTATTTACAATAAATCAGTTCCCTACTATAGCTTGGAACGGCCATCTCAGATTATTTTTATTAACAAGAATGCTCTGGACTCCACAATGGCCTTGTAATCACTCTTAAGAAAATAAAATGGAAATATATCCACCAGCTAAACCAAAAATAAGATGGAGTGGTAGAGAACATTTGTGCTGGAGAAACTGGTAGTGTAAACTTCCAAGTAAGGCAAAACTGAGTATTTTGTAATTTAGTACATGGGTTATGGATATGACATTCCCATCAGGAATGTTAATTCCCTCCTGTGGCATCCATTTTGTAAAAAGACCACAATATATTTTCAAAATTCTCAACATCCCATTGGTCCCAAAAGGCTGCTTATTACTTCCATAGTTTCTGTTAAGTTACTACTATTGGGATCAGAAGCCAAAGCAGCAACACTGGTTCCATCATATCTAAAATAGTTTTTGGAAGGTCACTTTAGCAAGAGGAGTAGGCTTCTAAATTAAAAATGAAAGGTATTGTTGTGTATTAAACAGTTACTATTCTCACACAGTTTGTGAGGAGAAAACGCGGCAGCCCGCTGACAGCTGTCAAACGGGCTGCCACTCACTAACACGCAGGTGCGGCGACCAGCTGACAATGACAGCTGTCAAAAGTGGCCGCGCAGGCGCAGCTCAATGACAGCTGTCAGGTTGCCGGAGGCTGCGCATGCGCAGTAGCAACTAGGCTGTCAAATGTTGCCAGCTGGTCGGAGGCGCGGCTCGCTGACAGCTCGCGGCTGTCAAAGCTAGCCACGCCTGATTGGCCGCAGCCAAGCGGCGGGAGAACGCCACACTGTTATTGGTTGTAACTTGTCCAAGTATTTGTATAAATAGCAGGGAGTCCCGGCGGTGTTTTTAAGCCGGTGCTTCCCCTAATAAACGTTTGAGAACGTGCCTGCTGTCTCCTGGTCTTGCCACACACTATTACAGGTATGCAGAATTATCTGGCCTTCAAAATACTGTGGATGAACTGAAGAATCCTTCTTTTCCATGCTCTTATACTAGAGGGCAGTTTGCTCTTCGATAGGGAAAATCAAAGCCAGCTTTGTCTAGCTTGTCATGTAAAGGATTCTACTACATTTGCAATGGGGTAAATATGCAGATCAATGGCATCAGTGTAATAAATTCAGGTGATACCATGACAGGCTCAATAACAGGAATCATTTGGCTTTTTTCCCATTGTTTTAGAAGTGAAGTTTGCTGACATGGCATTCTCTTGGAAGTGTCTTTCTTCCCTTGTCTGAGAGGACTCAGATTTACTAACCTCCCAGGATCCTCAATTTAAAGAACTGTTCTCTGTGAAATAGAAACATTATGATGGATGTTTGAAAAGACTGTCTACTTGAGTATTAGAGACTGCATTTTTTAAAAAAACAGGTTTTTTTATTCAACCTAATTGTTGTTGAGTTTTGATGGAGTGGCATGTTCATTATGAAAGACGTAGAGCCCCAAATTGAATTTTTAAGTTACAAGCCCATTGTAAATACAGAGAATCAGATTTATTTATTTATTTATTTTATTACATTTATATACCGCCCTTTCCCGAAGGACTCAGGGCGGTTTACAGGGTGATTAAAAAACCAAGATACAAAAGTTAAAAACAAATTTAAAAAAATATATATTTGTCCCTGCATAAATAAAACCCCAGTTAAAATAAGATTAATACTCAGCCTGGGCCAGAGAGCTCGAAGAGCCAGGTCTTCAGGCCCCGGCAGAATGAACGGAGGTCGGGGGCAGTCCTCAGCTCCACTGGCAGCTGGTTCCAAAGGGCAGGCGCCCCCACTGAGAAGGCCCTATCCCTGGGTGTTACCCACCGGCAATCTCTTACCGGTGGCACCCTGAGAAGATGGAATATGGAAGATGGAAGTCACATGTTTAAACTCTTTTTTTACATTTGCACTTTGGATTCTATATAAAATAATCCTGACATTATTTTTGAGGCTACTAAAGTTACTATGATGTCAGCCAGAAGCATCCAAGACTGTGCAAAGACCCACCCCTTTTTTACATGTGTCACATTTGCAATGCCTTTTAAAAAGCAATGTAAAAATGTTTCCAGTCACATCTTGACTTTTTTAACCTTTTCCCCAAGAATACTCTTGGTGCAAGCAAGGAATTCCTTCATGAGCTGTGGTGGTGTAGTGGTTATATGGTAGGAAATAAGGCAGACTGAGTCAGCATTCCAGGACAAGTAGAAAAGATTTATTGCGCAGGTTCAGACCCAGTTTGTACTGAACAATCTGAACCCTGTTTCAAGGAAAAGCATATACATATATATGTTCTGAACCAGCCCTCTTCTGGCCTTGTAAAGGCAAACCCCTATTTAAGAAGAAGAGACTGGAGAGCTTCCAAGGCTAAAAGGCATCTGCCAAGATTTAATTACGCAGTTAACAAAAACACAAGAGCTTGTCTTCTCAAGCGGAAAAGTTGCTTTCAGCAACCAGCCCCTCCCCAAACACTCCTTTTATAGAGAGCTCAGGGCGTGGTCTCCCTGTGCCTCCTCCCGAGGAGTCTCACAGCCTTTCTTTGTTTGTTCCTGCTCGACTGCCTCCTGCGTCAGGCGTCCTTGAACAGGGCCAGCTGTGGGTCATCTTCCTCCGCACTCTCGGGCTCACGCAGCTGAGAAGAGGTCCCCGGCTGAGGACTCTGCAAAGCCTCCAAATCATCATCAGCCGGTTCGTTTCCCTCCTCCCCCACATCTGAGTCATCCGATACATCGGAGCCGGCTGTCGGACCCACAGGCTGGCCCTGAGTCACAACACTATCCCGCACCGCAGGGCCCTTCCCCCGGGTCTGCCGATCCGGATGCGGTCGGGATGGGAACTGTTCGTGAAAAGCAGTCACCAACGCAGGGGCATGAACGGCGGTCGCGTCTTCCCATGTGAAGTCCTCCGGCCCGTACCCTTTCCACTCGATCAGGTACTGGAAGCGACCTTTCAGCCAGCAGGAATCCCTGATGCTGGCGACCTCGTACTCGGGGGTGCTGTCGCCATCACGAGGTCCTGATGGGGGAGGTTCCGCTTGGCGAAGTGGACAAGCCGGTTGTTCGGGGACCAACAAGGACCGATGGAAGACGGGGTGCACGCGCAGGGAACGTGGCAGAGTTAAACGATAGGCGACCGGGTTGATGACGGCCTCGACTGGGAACGGTCCAAGGTAACGGTGGTCCAACTTCCTCGCCGGCCGAGTGGATGGTAGGTTCCTGGTGGACAGCCAGACCCGATCCCCCACCGATAATGGAGGCGTATCCCTTCTCGACCGATCGGCGAACCTCTTGTAGTCGGCCTTGGCCTTCTCCAGCTGCCGTCGCACCAACCGATGGATCGCCTGTAACTCCGCCATGAATTCGTTCGCTGCCGGCTCCGGTGAGTCCACGGGAGAAAGGGGGAAAAACCGGGGGTGATAACCCACGTTGGCCAAGAACGGTGTCATCTGCGTGGAGGTGTGCTGCGAGTTGTTAAAGGCAAACTCGGCTATGGCCAAATAGTCCACCCAATTGTCCTGCTGCAGGTTAACGTAGCAGCGCAGATACTGCTCTAAGATGCCGATGACCTTCTCGGTACCCCCGTCGGTCTGAGGATGATGCGCGGACGAGAGGCAAACCTTAATGTCCAACGCCCGCATCAACTCCTGCCAGAAGCGGGCTGTAAACTGGGCCCCCCTATCGGAGACGACTCTATCGGGAAGGCCGTGCAGCCGGAACACCTGTTGGATGAACATGCGACTAGTGGCGCGAGCTGACGGTAAGCCGCGACAGGGGATGAAGTGCGCCATCTTGGTCAACATGTCCACCACCACAAACACTGTCGTGAAGCCGGAGGATGGGGGTAGATCCGTCAGAAAGTCCATGGACACAGCCCCCCAGGGTCTCTTGGGCGTTGGCAAAGGCTGCAGTAAACCAGGCGGGGCCCCTGTCGCTGACTTGGCCTGCCTGCATGGGACGCAGGAGGTGACATAAGACTGGACATCGTGTCGGACTCGGGGCCACCAGAATGTACCGCAGCCGGGTTATCATGACATTGGCTGAGGACGAGTCCCCTGAGTGGCCCTCCTGGAACATAGAGCCGGTCACGATAATACAGGAGTCCATCCGTGACCGACCAAGGCGAATCTGGCCCCACCTCTTCCTTCCGCTGAGCCACCCACGCCTCCTGCTGCTGCGCCTCCCGGATCCGAGCCCGTATATCCACCAGCTCCCGCACCGCAGCAAAAGACTCGACGGGGATCACTGTCCTGGGCGGAAGCTTGTCTTCCACTCAGGTGTACTCGGGCTTCCTGGACAGAGCATCCGCTCTCTGGTTGTGCCCGCTTGGTATGTATCGCACCCGGAAGTCAAACCTCGCAAAGAAGAGGGACCACCGGATCTGGCGTTGGTTCAAATTCCGAGCGGTCTGCAGGCTTTCCAGATTCTTGTGGTCCGTCCGGACCTCGATTTGATGCCGCGCCCCCTCCAGATGATGCCTCCAAGCCTCGAACGCCGCCTTGATGGCCAGCAGCTCCTTCTCCCAGGTGGTATAGTTGCGCTCCGAGGGATTCAATTTCCGAGAGTGATACGCGCAAGGGAAAAGGGTACCGTTGGGCGTCGCTGCCTGGAGTAACACGGCCCCAATGGCAATGTCGGAGGCGTCCGCCTCCACGACAAACGGCCATTGCGGGTCAGGATTGTCAAGGTAAAAATCACCTTTGTAGAGGGCGACGGACCGTGCTTCAGAGAATGCATGTTACACTTGCAGGAAGGCAAGAAAAACACGACGCATAATCTTACTAAATACCTTTTACTAACAAAAATATAAAAACTAAATATATATTATACAGAGCTAGCTAGCTTCATCCTAACGTAACAGACAGTAACAGCAAAGTGAAGAAAAACAATACAGATAATAACTCTGGGAACTTCTTCTAGACATGCGCACTAAACAGACTGAAACCATAACATAGCTAGTCATATGGGATTCACTATGGTTACCAGATAAGTTATCACAACAGGTGCAGAGAACAGGGGAAAATGTACAGTTAGAAATGAACTTTTCTGACGAACAAAAAAAAAACGTGCAGTGACATTCCCCTTCTTTCGTCAGCAAAGTGAAGACTCAAGTAAGGCACATCTTCTCACGCAGATACTCATGCTGGGCTGTAGGAAGTGGTTTGTTCAGCATGTCAGCAATTTGATCACGTGTAGGCACATACTGTAACGTCACAAAACCTTGTTTAACCAGTTGCCTTATGTTTTGATATCGGATGTCAATGTGTCTGGACCTTGAACCTGTAAAACGTGTTTCAGAAATATAAACCACAGATTCATTATCCTCCATTACTGTGATCGGTCGAATCGGATGTGTCCAGATATCTGTGACCAAAGCATCAAACCAGGTTAAAGAATTGCATGCATCAGACACACAAGCATACTCAGCTTCTGTAGAGGAACAAGAAACAAAATTCTGTTTACGCACATGCCAGTAAACAGGACATCCATTTAAGAACATCATGTAACCTGATGTACTTTTCCGTGACTTCTTATCACTTGCCCAATCTGAATCTGCAAAACAACATAACTCTGCATAGTCAGTATGTGTGGGTTCCAACAGCAACTTCATGTCTTTGGTGTGTTTTAGATACCTCAATAACTTTTTAACACATGTCCAATGAAACTGTTTTGCCTTGCCTACGTGTCGTGATAAAAGATTAACACTAAGTGCAATGTCGGGTCTAGTCCAACTACTAATATACAGCAGCGACCCAATGACTGAGCGATATAGTGTTTGATCTTCGAACTCAGGACTTGGTTCATGTGCCAAAATGTGAAAGTCAGTTTGCATGGGTATACTCACAGGCTTAGCGTCCTCCATGTTACAGTGATGTAACAGTTGTTCAATCTTCTCTCCTTGTGTGAGACTAAACCCCTTCTGAGTTTTGGCAATTTGAACACCTAAATAAGTGTTAATACATCCTAAACACTTCAATGTGAAAAACTTTTGTAAAGCTTTAGCAAAAACCTCACTCATCTGCTTATTTGGACCAATATAAACAATGTCATCGACATAAACAAGAATTATCTCATACCTATTACCGGATCTTTTAGTAAACACGCATTCATCTGTTTCGGACTTAATAAAGCCCATTGAATTTAGTTTGTCAGAAAGACATAAGTACCACATTAAACCAGACTGTTTCAGACCATAAAGACTTTTGTGTAGAAACCAGGTATCCCCTTCTTGCTGTCTGAAACCTGGAGGACCTTTGACGTAGATGTCTTCATCAAGATCAGCGTGAAGATAAGCCGTTTCAACATCGAACTGGAAAACTTCCAGGCCAAGGATAGTTGCAGTGGCTAAAGCAATTTTCACACTTTCAGTCCGCACTGTGGGTGAGTATGTATTTGTATAGTCCTCAGGATAACATTGAGCGAAACCCTGGGCTACGAGTCTGGCCTTGTACAACGACTCACCATTCGGCTTCTTTTTGATCCTGTAGACCCATCGAGTACCAATAACTTTCTTGTTTGCTGGAGGGCTCGCAGGCGTAAACACTTGAAGTTTCTTTAGACTGTCCATTTCAGCCTGCATTGCCTCAAACCATTTATCCTGTTCTGATTCAGGGAGATGTTTGATCTGTGTGAACTTCTCAGGTGGAAGTGTTACATTACAAATCAAAGGTACAGGTGTTTTTGTTACTTGCCACGAATACCGTTTTGGAGGGATTCCCTTTGTGGACCTCTTGGAACGTCTCGGGCCAACCGTCCATTCTTCTTCCATGTCGTCCTCGTCTTCATCATCGTCGCCAGCAGCAACATCGGCGGCTTGCGAAGACAGAACAGTAGGTTGAGAAGAACTCGTGGAAGGAACATTCTCCTGTGATTCTTGATCAGGTTGCGTGGCATCAGCAACATCATCTCTAGGAAAATAAACTCCAGGATCGTTAGAATGAATCCTGGACCAGTCCGCATCTTCCTCAAAAGTAGCAGATTGTGAAATCACAATAACATGATGAGAGTCAATGTATTTGCTCCATTTTGAATTATCATCAATGCCCATAAATCTCATCCTTTTTGCTGCAGGACCCCCTTTCTTTCTTTGGGCTAAAGGAATATTCACCATAGCATAGGAACCAAAAATATGGAGATGTGAGAGATCAGGCTTGTGTCCATACAACATGAAATAAGGGGTCTGATTTATCACACTACTCCAAGTACGGTTGACGATATGGTTAGCATATTTGATAGCTTCACCCCAGTATGGAAGACTGAGGTTAGCATCTTCAAGGAGGCAACGCATCATGGTTTGCAAAACCCCATTTCTGCGTTCTGCCACCCCATTTTCAGCTGGAGTATAAGGAGCAGATGTCTGATGTACTATCCCATTCTCACGCATCCAGTCCTGGAAACGCTGAGACATGAATTCAGCACCGCGATCACTCTGGATTCTGGCAATGTTGACCTCGAATTGGGTATAGACAAGACTAGCAAAGTCTTTAAAGATCTGAAAGGTCTCAGATTTTTCTTTCATAGGATATACATATCCATATCTAGAATAATTGTCAACGATTGTCAAGAAATATCTTTTACCACCAAGTGTGGGTGCAAAAGGACCAACTATGTCAGTGTGTACCAAATCAAAAATGCGTGTTGACAGGCGTGTAGCGCGTTTTTGGAATTGCTGCTGCCTTAGATTTGGCTTTCTTGCAGACAGCACAGTCCAAAAACACCTTACACCCCTTTAGATCCAAACCTCTTGCGAACTCTGGCATCTTCTTCAGAACACGGAAACTGGCATGACCCAATCTTCTGTGCCACTTATGGATACACCTGGAATGCAAAGGTTTACCTGTTAGTGAATTCTCAACATTAGCATTTTTATTAGGAACCCCAGGCTTGCTGTGAGCAACCTGTGTCTTTTTTGTATTTTTATCATTTTTAGGAACCTTTGGAGTAGCAACAGGATCTCTCTCTGGGACGTCTCTCTCTGGGCCTGTGCTTTTTGGAACGTGTATACTTGCCTGCTCTTGCTGCTTAGGCTTTGGTTTTAAGTAATAAACACCACCAATCAACATGGTTTCAGCAACAATATCTCCGTCTTTGACTATATAACTTGCTTTTTCAAGATGGTGGACCTGAAAATGAGAAAACCTAGACAAATGACTCTGACTAAGCAAATTACTACTGGCAGATGGAACATAGTAAACATTTGGAATGAGAGCATCAAGCTCTTCAATGTAGACAGTTCCTTTTCCCATGACCTGAACAGGATGATTGGAAAAAGAGTAAAGTTCACGAAATTCAGGTTCAGGCTCGTGCATCTCAGTGTAAAGCTCTTTTCTGTAGGTTACATGTAATGCTGCTCCACTGTCCAAAGTCCAAAGAAATCGTCTGTCATACTCTGGTTGAGGCTGTGGATCGTTGGTCACAACCAATGTGACAAGTGGAGCTTGTGAATCACGCCTGGAACCACGACCACGACCTTGTCGTCCGCCTCTACCTCTGCCTCCTCTGGAATCTGTTCCTCTGGGCTGGTATGTGACGGGCGCTGGAACTCGTTGGGGACAATCCCGGGTGGCATGTCCCACACGATTGCAGATGTAGCATCTTGGCATCCTTGGAACGTAGGTCCTTCCACGGAAGGCACGCCTCGCTGAAGCTTTTGATGCAGGTGGTTCCCTTAAATGTGGCGCAGCTTGCATAAGTGCCTCTTCTTCAGCTAAAATCCTGCATACATGATCCACTGTGCGTTGAGCAATAGGCACTTGATTGATCTTGGAAATAGCATCTTTCCACTCATGATTCAAAGAATTGATGATAATGCTGATCATTTGAAAATTATCAATAGGATAGCCTTTTTCACCCAGTTCTTTTCTAATACCTTTCATTTTAGTCAAATGTGCTCCAATATGTTCACCAGGTTTTAATCTGGAACCATGGAACTCAGACAAAAGCAAACATGTAGACTCAATTGATGTAGGCCGATAACATGCCTCTAACTGAGTCCAAATTTGTTGGGCAGTTGCATCTTGTGAAAACGTGAGCTGCAATTCAATGTCCATTGACATCAATAATGTTGTGCATGCTCTATTATCCAAGTCCCATATGTCAGGAGTCCATGGCTGGGCAGGAGGATTAAACACCATCATGTGAGTACCTTCTCTGCGTAACAAAAGTCCAACCTCACTGACCCATGCCCTGTAATTCTGTCCTGACTTCTTTAATTTTGAGTCACCAGCCAGTGGTACAATGGAAGGTGTTTGATGAGGAAAATACAATTGAGGTACTGGCTGTGCAGGTTGTGCAATCCGACCATAACCTGCAGGGGGCACCAGTGGCGTCTGTGCCTGTGCCTGGACATGCGGCAGTTGCATTGAAGCTGCCGGTAGTCTTGGTGCTGGCTGTGACTGTCTTTGAGCTGCTATTCCACCCTGGCCAGCAGGAGGCGCTGGCGCTGGGACTGGTGCATTAGCATAACCTGCAGATGACTCTGGCCTTCGCATATAAGAACCCGGTGGCAATTGCATGTGGGTTAAATATGGCTGTGCTCTGCCAGGTAGAGGGGCTTGCATAGAAGCAATATTAACAGAAGAAGCAATAGTAACAGGAATCCTAGCACCATCAGGGACTGGAGCCTCAGATAACGGCAGAAATCTTGTATCTCTGAGCAAAGACTCCTCCATAGACAATTGCGAGAGTAAGAGCTCCAATTCATGTCTTAATGCAGCTTCACCAGTAGATGGTGCTATAACATTTGCTTCAGGCATCACTGTGGCTCTGTATGTCCTTTGAGACAGCCCATAATCATGTGACATAGGAGCCTCCGGTTCCCATTCGTCTTGCATGACACTCAATGATGGGCGTGACTTTAGCTTTGGGGAAGAAGGAGGCAATATGGCTTCTCCTTGTGGGTGTGGCAATATGGCCGGTTCATGCTCATAATTCCTCTCATATTGCTGAACCATTGACACATATTCCTTTGCCTGCTGCAAACGCCTTTCAAAAACCCCAATTTGTTCACAGTAGCCTTGCATAGCCCTATCTCGCATAGTTTGCTTGGGGCTTGAAGGAGCAGAAGGAATTTTCCTCGGCTGAACTTTAGGTTTCGCTCCAAGCCTTTGAAATTCATCCTGAGCCTCTGGAGTGTGAACATTTTCAAAAGCAGCTGCCAGGGAGCTTGGAAAAATAGAAAAAGGAGTGACTGACCTTGCATCGTGGACAGGAGCAGGCGCGTCTTCTCCAAGGCGTGTGGCCGAAGCTATCGGAGTTCGTAAGGTCGAAGGGAGATGCCCAACAGAAAGACTCCTTTCCAGCCGTGGCTTCCTTCCTGACATGTTTCAGCAGTTAATCACCGCTGCCTCACTAGCACTAACTAACTGATAACAGCCGCAGAAACATGCTTCTCCAAAAACATAAATCAAACCATCCTCGATACCAAAATGTCAAGGTAAAAATCACCTTTGTAGAGGGCGACGGACCGTGCTTCAGAGAATGCATGTTACACTTGCAGGAAGGCAAGAAAAACACGACGCATAATCTTACTAAATACCTTTTACTAACAAAAATATAAAAACTAAATATATATTATACAGAGCTAGCTAGCTTCATCCTAACGTAACAGACAGTAACAGCAAAGTGAAGAAAAACAATACAGATAATAACTCTGGGAACTTCTTCTAGACATGCGCACTAAACAGACTGAAACCATAACATAGCTAGTCATATGGGATTCACTATGGTTACCAGATAAGTTATCACAACAGGTGCAGAGAACAGGGGAAAATGTACAGTTAGAAATGAACTTTTCTGACGAACAAAAAAAAAACGTGCAGTGACAAGGATGCTTCAAGATGGGCTCCTTCATGAAGGCGTCCTTCAAAGCTTGGAACGCCTGTTGTTCGGGGGCGTTCCATTGGAACCGAGTCTTCTTCTGCAGTCTTCTCCTCCCCCACATCTGAGTCATCCGATACATCGGAGCCGGCTGTCGGACCCATAGGCTGGCCCTGAGTCACAACAATATAGTCTTCAGAAACAGCCAAACACGTACAGTAGATGCAGTTTATAAACTCTGATTGGTTACATGAACTTTTAAGCCCCCCTTTGCTTTATGCCCTTTTAGCTAAATATCGTGCATCCTTGTTTCCAGGAAGGCTGCAGGTGTCTTGCGAGCATCTATGTTTCCTGTGCTATGCTTGTGGTTAGCTACAAGCGAGACATATGTGCTTAACTATAACAAAAGTTCAAGCTGCCTGACTGGGTGTGACCTACGAATTCACTTGTGGCTTGACATTTTCCATTTCCTTGTTGTTCTTCTACCTAATACACGGGTCTTCTCACTTTTATGTCCAACCTCACAGTTATGACATGCAACATTCATATGTATTATTTGTATTTTTTCATGGCCTACTTTAGTTAGAATGCAGTATTGCACACTAATTCTGCTGACTGCCAGGGGTTCAGTCCTCACCAGCTCAAGGTTGACTCAGCCTTCCATCCTTCTGAAGCTGATAAAAGGGGGACCCAGATTGTTGGGGGCAATATGCTGACTCTGTAAACCACTTAAAGAGGTCTGTAAAGCACTGTCAAGTGATATACAAGTCTAAGTGCTATGGCTATTGTTATTCCTTCATTAATAGGGTAATGAATTCTGAATGCAGTTAAGGTCACTGCCAACTGATGTCCAGGATGGCTTGATTTATAGATGAGGGGAAAAAAATGACAAAATCACACAAAAGGGATAGTATTTACTCAATTATCTTCTAATTTCTCTTTTATATGGATTCCTAGCAGCATGAGTAGCTTTCTCATAGTATAATATTGTATGAACGTGACAATGTGAATATCACAAGGACTTAGATTTATCTCATTTTGGCCCTTTCTCTTTTTTAAAAAAAAAATCACAATTTGATAGTAATTTTTTAAGAATTCAGGAAACCACACCTAACACTTTGTGATGCATGTGGCTTTGAGAGCCGATTAGATCCCTGAAATAAAAGGCTAAGGCAGGAAGGTTTATGAAAACGTTCTACTTTTTGAGTTCCTGGAAAGCCACTAATAGATAAAACATATGCTCTGATATAAAACACATCTCATAATTGTGACAAGTTTGTGTTTGTTTAGAGGGTCCTTATATTATATTATTATGTTAAAATTTATTGCAATGTATTATTAAATCCAATAATTTTGTTTTATTCTATGTGGTACTGCACTTCATTATAATCTCATAATAAATAAAACTGCAACTATTATTACTCTCCAATGTTCCTTGGAGATGCAGAAATAATATGTATATCTGTCAAGATCAGAAAAAATATTCACGATTATATTTTTTTTTAAAGTACATGAAGTCAGAGTACAGCAAACTGATATTTCTGCATCATATCCAAGAACAGTTTTATTTCAGCTTGCCAGTTTGTACATCACTGTGATCCCAACAGTAATTTATAATAGAGGTGAAAGTGAAGGCTAAAGGTGATCTAATTTTTTATGGCATGAGTGAGGACAGATACTGTGAGGAATCTGGGTATGGCTTGGCTATGTCTATAAAGCATACTCAGGATTACTGGGGAAATTATTTTTAAATCAACATTCAGTATGTAGTGTATGCTACTGAACTAGCAAGGAAATCCTAATCATTCATAGTAAAGGTGACCTTTACATTATCCCTACTGCCTTTTGGATTTTTAGACAAAATGGTTAGTAATTTCTGTGGGATTAATTTGCCAGTATTTTGCAGGGCCTTATCTTATTTTCTGAAACCCGTAGAAGAATCCACATGATATATTTCTCTTATCTGTCAGTGCAGCAGTGTAAGATAAAAGAAGATTTTTATTGAATGGCTATATTTCTCATTCTCCTTGGTGCCACAGATTAAACAAACCTGTCTTGTGTGATTTTTTTCCTGCCTCTCATGCAGTATATCACATTTCTATATGTAGAAGTTCTCCTTGTAATTTGGGGCGGGAAAAAGGAATTCTTAGATCTTGCATATATCATGAGTTATTTTATTCCCAATAGACTGAATAAGCAATGATCTTTCTGTTGTGCTGCAGAAGGAATTTAGAAGGAAATCAACAGCCCCAGGCTGTTCTGCAACAAGCCAGGATACTACCAGTTTCTTTAATTAAGCATGCATAATTTATTTAATTAAGATGCTAATTACTAAACCTAAGAGACAAATTTCCAGATGTCATTACATCCAAATTGATTGTAACTGCACCAAATCTGGTTTGGTCTTAAATGTGAATTATGGAGGAATTACTCCATATGTTGTAATTTAGAGAAATATCAATAAAAGCCAATAGATTTCCAGATAGACTTATAAACAATTACAAAGTGTTTTTAAATGCACAAGAAATTCTATACTAATAAAAAAAATCATTATTCATTTATGTCCTGTACAGCCTGCATTTTTATATTTGTGTTTTAGTATATATAGCTAGTCTAGTCACCTGTAGATGAGATGGGCGGCACTTAATCTAATCAATATTTTCATTATTTATTTATGTATTAAATTTGCCTATTTGTTTATGTATGTATGTGTGTGTGTGTGTGAGTGTATGTGTGTGTGTATAACTGTATTGTATAGTTACTTCTATTCTTCTATGATTCTGTAAAATACCGTTGTACACATAAACTCACTTGCTTTTTTAACTTGAAGAATTCTAACATTAATTTTAAAATTACACAATGGTGCAAGGCATTTTGGCCCATGATGTCCTTTTTTGTTCTGAAATGCACTAAGTAGGTAGCTAGATTATGAAACTGAATTTTCCACAAAACCCTAGAATGTTAGCTTATTGTCAAGAGGGATTTCTTTGCCATGATCCCACCTTATTTCTAGTATCAATGAATTCTGGAATCTGTCTCACTTTCCATTGGGGGGGGGTTCCTAAACATTTGGCTATCACACTTCCATTTAGCATAATCCTAATGTACACATCTAATAATCCAAACACCAAAGTGAACACAGGTAAACAATGAAAACAATGCAAGGAAACATTGGGAATGGCAGATTTATTGAAATAATCAGGGCTTTTTTTCTCATAGAACGCTCAGAACGGTGTTCCGGAACCTTTTTTTTGCAAAAAAACAAAAAAAACAACCCAGCTCCCTTATTGGTTTTCCTAAGCCTATTGCAGGGCTAGCAGTCTTGGCTCTTTTTTATGACTTGTGGACTTCAACTCCCAGAAATCCTGAGCCAGCCATGCTGAGGGGAAAGGGAGAGGTTTCCAAGCTGAGCCATGCTGGCTCAGGAATTCTGGGAGTTGAAGTCCTTGAGTCATAAAAGAGCCTGCACTAGAGGAGGACATTAAAATTATTTACAGGATTAATTCTTTAGGAACTAAACTTTTAGAATCTAAAACAGCTAATTCAGAAAAGCCAACAGGAAAGAACCTCACATTTTCATCTGCTTCTGTCTTTTGGAAGGTAAAATTAAATAACAAAATAATCTATTTCTTATGTTAACATCTCTGCAATGAAATCAAAGGTAACAGGAAAGAAATGAGAAACGTTTTTCTCAATGTAATATGTCTAATTTAGCTGATTCTAGAAAAAAATAGTATCTTTTGTACACTCTTGAAAAGTATTTTGAATCTAAACAATTCTTAAGAATGAAATATTCTTAATTTGGACTGTACTTTTACTGTTTGGACTGTTGTGTGTTTTGAAAAATAGATTATTTAGAATCTAGTTATGTTACACTTCAGTCTTTAAATAATTAACCTAGTATATACATAACAACATATGATGTTTTCCCTGGTGAGCTTAACATCAATAACAACATTTATTAAAAAGGTTAAAATAATTTCTGGGGGTATTATCTGTATAGTAAAATTTTGGACAAGCAGTGATCATGTTACATATGTGCATAAGCGTAGTCAGTAGCATATGCCTTTTTAAAAATATCAAACATGCAAAGAAACAAAAATAAGTCCAAAATATCTGTATTACATCCAGAAATGCCAGCTTTGGAACCAATATTTCTCATCCATAACTATGGCATCCTAAAGATACCTGCATACATGCAAATGGTTCTCTGGGATCAGTAACGCAACAGGGATTGCTTTTTCCTTCCAGTAACATATACCTAAAACCAGTTTATTGCATTTGGCAATTGTACAAAAAAATCTCATTCATTTAATTTGAAATCAAGTGAAAAATTGATTTAAATTATTTTATTAAAACAAATTAATGGCAATTCTTTTATAAAAAGTTGCCTCAAACAAAATGAGTTTGACATGCCTGCTCTAGATAGTTGAATGCTCCAAAATAAATTCTAGACCAGGCCTGTACATGCAGCCTACCAAGCACCCTTGGACAGAGCACAGACTTTTTTTTAAGTAATAAAATCACCACCACTGCCCTGAAAGTCATGTTGCCTAGTGCCTCCATGGCTTACCATGACCACAAGCTCCAACACTGTAGATGCTCCTCTAGTCACCAAATCATTGATTAGCCCACCAGCATTCCTTTGCAGACCACAAAGATTTTTAATTTATCAGTGTGGGCCTTTCCTTTCTACAAGATAATAATAATAATAATAATAATAATAATAATAATAATAATAATAATAATAATAATAATAATAATAATAATAATGATGATGATGATGATGATGATGATGATGATGATGAGGAGGAGGAGGAGGAGGAGGAGGAGGAGGAGGAGGAGGAGGAGGAGGAGAAGAAGAAGAAGAAGAAGAAGAAGAAGAAGAAGAAGAAGAAGAAGAAGAAGAAGAAGAAGAAGAAGAAGAAGAAGAAGAAGAAGTTGGAAGGGACCTTGGAGGTCATCTAGTCCAACCCCCTGCTCAGGCAGGAAACCCTATACCATTTCAGACAAATGGCTGGCCAGTCTCTTCTTAAAAACTTGGAGCATTCACCACTTCTGGAGGCAGGTTGTTCCACTAGTTAGTACATCTAATCCCACAGCATTTTATCCTAGGAAGACCCCAGCTATGGAGTATAAGATCTCAGGGATCTCATACTCGATATCATGTGTGTCTGTGCAGCAGCCACCTGCACACTACAGCATTCACACTCACCTGGCCATGATTGTCACCAGTGACTTTTCCACACCTAGCAGCAATCACCTCCAGCTCAGCCACTCTTGCCTGCAAGGGCTACTTACACATCTTTCCCATCTGATAGTGGTCACCCCCAGCCCCACTAAAGCTGCATCTCATGGGCCACAGACATGCTCTCCCTACCTGCCAGCCCCCCCTGGCCCTGCCACACTCATGTAGCCTTATCTACCTGCCAGCCGGCTTGCAAGCCACTTGGGATTCAATGACTTGAAATGCTCATTTAACTACAGCAATGGGGAGTATCAGGATTACTATCTTTAATAATAATAATAATAATAATAATAATAATAATAATAATAATAATAATAATAGTGATGATGATGTTGGAAGGGACCTTGGAGGTCACCTAGTTCAAACCCCTGCTAAGGCAGGAAACCCTATACCATTTCAGACAAATGGCTGTCCAGTCTCTTCTTAAAAACTTCCAGTGTTGGAGCATTCACCACTTCTGGAGGCAGGTTGTTCCACTGGTTAGTTGTTCTAACTGTCAGGAACAGTTCCAACTTCTCTCCTTGACTAGTTTCCATCCGTTGCTTCTTGTCCTGCTTTCAGGTGCTTTGAAGAATAGTTTGAATCCCTCTTTGTGGCAGCCCCTGAGATATTGGAACACTGCTATCATGTCACCCCACACCCTTCTCTTCATTAAACTACACATACCCAATTCCAGCAACTGTTCCCTATATGTTTTAGCCTCCAGTCCCCCAATCATCTTTGTTGCTCTTCTCTGTACCCTTTCTAGAGTCTCAACTTCTTTTTTACATCGTGGTGACCAAAACTGGATGCAGTATTCCAGGTGTGGCCTTACCAAGGCATTGTAAAGTGGTATTAGTACTTCATGTGATCTTGATTCTATCCCTCTGTTAATGCAGCCTAGCATTGTGTTGGCTTTTTTGGCAGCTGCAGCACACTGCTGGCTCATATTGAAGTGATTGTCTACTAGGACTCCGAGATCTCTCTTTCAGTTACTACTATTGAGCAAGGTACCACCTATACTATACCTGTGCATTTGATTTTTCCTGCCTAAATGTAGAACCTTACTTTTTTCACCATTGAATTTCATTTTGTTAGATAGTGCCCAGTGTTCGAGTCTGTCCAGATCCTCCTGTATTTTAAGCCTATCTTCTGGAGTATTGGCTATTCCTGCCAGCTTGGTGTTGTCTGCAAATTTGATGAGTTCCCCATCTATCCCCTCATCCAAATCGTTGGTGAAGATGTTGAAGAGCTGCACAGACCTCTGCTAGATTTTCCTCTTGCCTTTCCGAGTTAACTCCTTGGTCTGTCATTGAGCAAGAATTGACTTTGTAGGGAAGCATATTATCATTTCATGTATATTTAACATATGTTCTACCTTTATTTGCCAATTATATAATATTTGTATGCAATCCACATGGCGAGATTTGGGGAAACTTACAATAGAAAAAAATATATTTTTAAAATCATAAGATTAAAACATTGCCTGGCCTGCACCGCCTCTGCTGCCTGCATTTTGCAGCCTTGCCATATAGAGTGGGCTCTGCTGCTCCCACAGCACCAGCCGCGCCAGCTCCGGCCCCAGGGAGGGGAGCCCGCCGCCAACACCCTTCGCACCTGTGACTGCAGCAGCACCCCAACCCACCTCCCACCCCGCCTCCTGCGCCCGCCAAGATGAGAGTTCCGGCACCTTTTTTTTAAGAAAAAAAAGCACTGGAAACAATATAAAACTAAAAGGTTCTTCAAATCTCTCTTGGACTCTATCTTCACCTATGCAAGGTAGGTGCACTTCACAGTTTGGAAAACCCTGCCATAAAGGAAGGACTGATTCTGGTTAGCAAATTTTCTGTATTGTGGTAGGGTTTGTTTTTTTTAAAAAGAGGAAAATGAATGTTTTGCACATGATTTTAACATGTGTTAAATACTTGACACATTTGAATAAGCCAGAATATCTGTTTTTAACACTGTACACAAGTTTTTGCTTCTTCCTTTTTTAAATCTGATTTCTCATTTGTCAAATCATTCTAAATTTGGGGATTATGCCAGGCATTAAATCATGAAAAAGGTAGGCATGCCAAATGGATGCAGAAGAAAAAAATGGTAAACAGTCCAAATCTTGATAAATGCAATTCTTTCAGTAAGTGACAATGCAGGTGAAACATTTCTCTTTTAAACTTTTTTTCCATTAGTTTTTTGACAGGAGTACACTAGTTCAGTTTAATGAGATTCTAGTGTAAAAACTTCAGGGCTAAATAAAAGAAACAAATCAAAAAGGCCAGATGATTGCCATTTAATGTGAAAGAATGAAAGTGCAAACAATCACTATATGACATCTTGCTGTGCTAGTCACTGTGGAATGACAGGTAGAACAATTCAAAGTTACTGATCTAAAGATGGAATAACAGCTCATATGTTTGAAGTGCTCAAAAGATGAAGAAATAAAACAGACTTTGAGATAAGACATGGATAAGCCTTTTAAATTCTCTGCCTTTTTGTCAGCATCACTGGAAAGATTTTCCACACATATCCCTCCTTTCTAACTGTTTCTTTCCCTCCCCTAAATCTATTTTATAGAAGGAATATCTTTAAATAACTGGCAATTTTCTTCTGTTTGGGGCTGATTTTTTAATGCAATCTTTGCCTGATAAAACACATAGAGAAGAAGTATTGACTCTAGTGCAGCACTATTAGCTGATAACTTCTTTAATGGATATATACAGTGGTGGGATTCAGATATGTGAACAACTGGTTCTCTGTTTGGATGCGCTTCTGGAAGTTCATTCTGGGCCTGGGCAACAAAAAATTAGCTACCGGTTCTGCCGAACTGGTGCGAACTGGCTGAATCCCACCACTGGATATACAGGTAGTCCTTGGCTTACAACAATTCATTTAGTGACTGTTCAAAGTTACAACAGCAGTGAAAAAAGTAATTTATGAACATTTTTCACACTTACAATCGTTGCAGCATCCTCAAGATTAAGTGATCAACAGACTCATTTTTACAACGGTTGCAATGTCCTGGGATAATGTGATCACATTTTGCAAAATTCTGACAAGCAAAGTCAATTTTGTACTGAAATGTGGTTGTAAATCGAGGACTACCTGTAATTTTAAATCATGCTTCTTGAGAAATCTCAGAGAAAGATTTTGGGAACAAAAGCTATACACAAATCAACAAATACATAACGTTCTGTATATTTTCTGGAGTTCGTTGATTCTTTTATTTTTGAATATTATTTTAAAAGTAAAGACTGATTGCTTCAACCATTCTTTTCATGAATGAAATAACCTATTCTACTTACTGTTGGAAACAATAATCTGTAATTGCTGCTTTCACTCCTAATTTGGCCTGTCTCTAGCTTTTTCGTCTCAATCTAATCTAAACCTATTTGAGCAAATAAAATGATATTTACCTCATCCTCTGTTACAAGCTTTCAAGATTACAGGCTTCAAGAAAAATCAATACAAAATACCAGCTTAACAGCAGGTTGGTGCTCAAAAAGAATGCTAACTTTTCTTTCTTATGTTTTCTGAGTCTCTACTCCCCTGGAGTGAAAACAGAGCTTAGACTACCACACACTCATACACACAAACATCTATCAGTGCTTTGTTTGGTTCATGCTTAGTAGCCACTTTTGAGCTTACAAGATGAAGAGTAGAATTTGGTTGAGCTTCTAACCTCTAGCTGTTCTTTCCAAACATACTACATATCTTACTAAGTTCACAAAAATGAGGCTGGTGTTGACCTCTCAGATGAATTTTCCTAGACTCAAATACCATCTTCGTTTATTATTTATTTGTTTCAAGCAGTTGGGGTTTCACATTATCATCATACTGACTGACTGCTTTAAAGAAGGGTCATCTCTCTGCAGGGTGGAACCTCTTGAGAATCGAATCCTATTACTTTCCACAAGTTATTTTATTTAGTGCTTGGGACAATTTTCTAATATAAAACATTTGAAAGCTGAGTTTGTAAACAACCAAGAATTCTCAGGAGTGTTCCACAATGTGTATGTCTTTATGTATGTTTGTGTGTGTGTTTGTGCATACGTGAGTGTGTGTGTGTGTGTGTGTGTGAGAGAGAGAGAGAGAGAGAGAGAGAACATTTTCCTATTTCAAATAAATTTTCTCTCTCTTGTTGAAATTAGCAGATTCCTATGTAAATGTGTGCATGTATGTGTTATGTACATATATGTGCATGTATATGTATATTTTGTGTATATTATTAAAATAATTTCTAAACTATACCATCTTTTATTTTATTTTGGAAGCTTTTTTTATTCATTACAAGAACATTTTAATACATATATTGTTGGAGATTCTACCAACACCATATATTCTTGCAAATATAGCCCTTCAAGAGAACCTTTTCAAGCCACTGTAAAATGCTTTATCTGAAACATACACACATATATACGTACACCTGCACAAATATTTATACTGATTTTTAATGATCCATCCTTTCTCCCTTCTGTTTATTTTTTTCCTTTCTTCCTCATCATGTTCTTTTTTCCTTTTCCATCCATAAAGTCAGCAATCCATGGGATCCAACCATGTCTTGACAGTTTCATACCTCAGTCAGCTGCACATATCTACCTGCAAATCAGTGGTAATGTGCTATAAAGTCAAAAATTCCACTTCCTCAGTACAGTTCAGAAACATTCATCTGATTTCTGCTATAGGTACATGTTTGAGCTTCCAGTGACTGGTATCTTTATCCTGATTGGATGGGGATTATTTCTGAGATTAGAACAAATGGGAATTGATGTTCAAAACCATGAAAATTTCCATATCTAATGTAATGTAGTGGGGATGTTTTTCAGGCTTTTTAAAATCAACAATATGAATCCATTTCATAAAATACCTAAGGTTGCATTGCATTATCCAGAGATATTTATAGGTAAACGTACAAGATCAGGCTGATTAACTGTAATTGTATTTCCAAATTTGGTATCACCTACAAATATCATATTTATACTTCCACCAAAATTATATTTCCTGTTTGTCATGCATTTTCATTGTAGTTCAAGAGGTCTTGCCTCTTATTGTCAATAGCAAACGCTGCTACAGATTAATGGCTTTAAGATGGCCTTTCTGGATGAGAACAAAGGCACTGCTTTTTCAACATCCTTTCCTAATAGTAGTCAATCATATCTCCTAACAAGCCCAAAAACTTCCTTTTCTCATAGTTTTTCTCTACTATCTGTTATTCAAAAAAATTTCCTAGGCTAGTTCCTAACACTGCTTAACAGTCACATATAGCATAAACTGATCTCTCTACTTTAAATTATCCAAGCTTGCAGCAGCCATTATATCCTGTGGTAGCTAATTTCTGCATTTTATGCTGTGTAAAAGAAATTCTGTCTGTTATTTGAAAAAGAAGGAAAGGAGCAGAAGTGAGAGCAGACATGAAACAATCAAGGGATGTAAGCAAGATGGTTGACAGCTTATCTCTTAAATGGCAAGTTAGACCAGGTGGAAAGAAGCATTTCAGTCATTTAAACACATATTGTTTTATTTCACTAAAAATGAGAGTGGGAAATTTATTTTATACTATTCACGTTTCAGCAAAATATTTTACTGAAATTTATGTAGTTCTTCCTTTCCTGATCTTACTCAGCTGTGTAGAATTTCAGAGCTATCTATCAGACTCTCTTACCATATTTATCACTATACAAACCAAGATAAGATAAGGGGAGTTCACTCTTTGTCCACTACTATTATCCTTGGTTAACATACAGAAATCAATGTTTAAGTACTTGCTTGATATGCATAGGAGTTGCAATCTTATGCATCTGAAGGTTACAGTGTGCCAATCTGCATTACACTCACAAATTTTAGAAAGACTCTTTCTGAATTACTGCAATTGCAATGAAATAAAGTCCTTGATTTCATCATGTTAGACATTGTATGACAAAACTGTATTCATTGGAAAAGAAGTTTATCTTTGGGATAGCTAAATAGATATGCATTTCAACAATGAAAAGCATAAGATTCTACTCCTAGTAGGAAAATAGAGCCTGGGTTAGAAGAAATACTTGTGAGAAAGATCTGGGTGTTTAGATTAAGTGTGAGATAACAATATGCTGCAACTCCCAAAAGGCAATGCAATATTGGATTGCATTAATGGAGGTAGTTCCACTCTGTGTTGTTCTGGTCAGACAGATATTATAGGATATACATTAATTGTCTTTTAAAAAGTCCATAAATAAAACTCCTACTGAATGATTATTTAGATTATTACAAGGTATGTTCTTTGTGCCATATATATAGATTATCACATTTACCTCTGCCCCACCTCCAGTCAACTTCCTCTCTTGTCCTATCCTCTTCTATCCAGATTCTGTTACCTTTCTTTATAATGGAGTGAAGAATTAATCCCAGACTTGCATTCTTCCAGAATTCATCACAGATAATAGTTTAGTATGTTAAGCACTGAAGGTTTGGGTTGATGAAAGAAAAGCTTCTGAGACTTTATTCTTCTGCAATATTTTATATTCAGAAAGGATATTATGTTTTGCTTTTACTATTAACTTTTCAGACTTGGGTGATCATCAGAAAGGTCAAAATTCTATGAGATCTGCTTTTTTCACATCTGGCTACACAGCAGCTTTCTTCTTTGGCGGATCTTGAGACAAATTAACATATAGCCAGTTTCTCTTGCCAATATTGTTTTAAAATAATCCTAATTGTTGAATGTGAATTATAGAGATAGTCATCCAAACTGCAAAATTCTGGAGAGCCAATATTTGGCACAATAGATTAGGTGGGTTCATTAACTCTCTGCTGGCACCTAGTGGCCTTCTGGATTTTTGCACCGCAATCTGATAGCTCTACTATCAGTCACTTACAGGAAGTGTAGTATCTCTTTAGGCCAATTCCCAATCAGAAGAACACGTCCTCTACATAACCCTTTTTTACTCTGCAAATCATTTAATAATAAACTCTTCTTATCCCACTTTTCTGTGTAGTCCTGCAAGGGAGAGAGGGAGAGGGAGAGGGTGAGGGAGAGGGAGAAATAAATAAATAGATAAATAGATAGATAGATAGATAGATAGATAGATAGATAGATAGATAGATAGATAGATAGATAGATGATAGATAGACAGACACAGAGAGAGACAAACAAAGAGAGAGAGAGCAAATACTGAGCAGCAGAGAGTACGTGATAGTGGTGAATATCTGTAGCTCAGATGGAAAATGGGATGGAGGTTCATTCTCCTAGTTTATGGATTGGTTTCCAAGTGTTTTGTTACCAAGTTAGGTAACATCCTCTGCTTATACTTATAAGGGCTTCATGTGCTCTTGTGATGGGGAGCTAATGTCAGGTGAGGATATGTTTAGCCCACAACCCCAATGTTTAGCCACTGTATTGGAGGAATTATACCAAGCACTACAGCCAATCAGAGCAGAGACTGCTACTAAAATGGAACAAAAACACTGGAGACTATCCGATCTGAAGTGTTTAAAATAGCTTCAGTATGAAAACAGCAGGTTTGAATCAAAGCTGGGAAACATGGGTGCAGGGTGCATCTGCAAAGGGCTGGGAGCAGGAGAAGAATGATCTATCCATTCCTGTACTTAGCAAATAGTATGTAACCCATACTGGCAATGGGCCAAACATAAGATGTGCATCTTTGGTATATTTCAGATTTCTTCCTATGCCCAGAGTGAACTATATGTAGGAAAATTAGAATTAAAAAGAACCTATTCATAATTATGCATGTTTTTCATGGTTAGCAAAAAGAATCTTTGCAAACAAGAGATCTGTCCAGACACTTTTATTCTAGAAATATTTTAGGCATTCCACATCAAACTATATGACTTTTATTCATAATATTATAAGACTACATTTTAAGTAAATATTCATTTCTAATAAAAATTGATTGTAGATAGACAAGACACAGACACAGAAACATTTTTCATATACAAACAAATTAGCTTAACAGTGTAACAAAATGTAGCTTTGCCACTCTAAGAAAACATAAAATTTAAAAAGCAGTCTATTTAGCGTTCTGGAATATAATTTTGCTTTTGTTGCATTTGAAGAAATGAAATTTTTCTTTATACGCATCTATCCCAAGATGATTTCAAAGTACTTTCACTTAGAAAAGCTAGCTGCTATTACATATAAATTTTCAAAGCTTGTCAAGGCTTTGGAAGGAATGATGAAAATTACTATTGCACGACCTTCAGGTTTTCTTTGTTTCATAAAGGGCTAAGATAGCATTTTTGCCATTTTTCTTTCAGCTCAGGTCTTTCATCATAAATATCAAAGCATGCAATTATGCCTTCTCATATTCTACCATATTCTGCTTGTTTTCCTCCATGGTGATAGTATATTCTCTTTTTTTCTGTCTATTTTTGTCTTTAATAAATTTGAAAAGGCTTGATGTTTATATTTACAATATTCAATTGTTTCTGTAGCCCATATGGCACTTATTAAAAAGAATAAATGTGTTTATTAAAACAATGTGAGCATTATTACAAATGAAGTTCTAAATTCTCAGATCTTTTAGCTTGATAATGACACTGATTTAGCCTTCAGGTAGAATTGTATTATTAATGATTATCATAGAAAAGGGATTGGTGTTCTTAATCTATAGATGTCTGGACAGCTTCTTTTTGGAGCATCATGCTGAATTATTCTCCTTAATCTATCATGGTTTTTATACCCATTATATTACTTAGTCTCATGCAGGCACTCCTTAAATCCTAAATTTTAGAGCAATCACAGTTTCCATTCAAATCTGAAATTTAACTATTTGGGTGCAAAATAATGACTATTTATTAGTAGCTAGCAATTCTGATTATCCTGATAATCACTGTTCTGTTTTATCACTTTTAATATTTCAAATTCTGGCTTCCAAAAACTACTATTTGCCTATAGCTAGCATATTGTCATAAGCCAGAATTGATATTTTGCTTTCAGAATAACTTATGGTACTTCTTACTTATCTAAGCCAAAATGCCTAATATTAAAAGTCAAAAAAGATACTTTTTTCATGTAAGGCATAAAATCCTACTGGCAGCTTTCCCTGCTCCTGCAATAGAAATAACTTTGCAAACTGAATAACGATTTGATGTATTTTGTAATATTCAAAATGTTGCATGAAGTAAGTTCCTGACTTTGTGTAATGGACAAATCAGCACTCAGACTTAAGTTAATCCATTATGAAGTGAAATCATGTAGACTTTGAACCAAAAGTAAAATGAAACATGGTTGCTTATTCATCTGCTTCTCAAGAGCAAACCAGTTCATAGCCTCTATTTTTTTTACAATTGTGCCAAACAGAAAAGTATTTCTATAAATTTAGAAAAACCAAGGCAAAATCTATACAGTCTTTAGAAATATCCAGTCTAATATCTTAAAAAACTGACATATTTGGCTTTTATTTTTAATAACAAAGAACTTTAATCAGGCTTTACAATAGCAGGAACAGTTTAGGATACATCATATTGTTCCAACAGCAACCTGATAATCTTGATTCCCTAATGAATCCCATTTCCATATCTAATAATATTTGACCAGGATGCCTGATAGTTTAGAGCAGGGGTGTCAAACTGCCAGCCCGCGGGCCGGATGCGTCACCAGGAAACCGCACCCACTCCATTGCTGGCAATGGGGAAAAACCTCCGATACGTCGCACAATATCATGTGACGTCATGAGTTTGACATGTCTGGTTTAGAGCATGGGTGTCAAACTCATGACATCATGTGATATGTCATGACATATCATGTCTTTTTTCCCATTGCCGGCAATGGGGTGGGCGCATTTTTGACGTGATGTATCCGGCCTGTGGGCTGGCAGTTTGACACCCCTGCTTTAGAGGGATGCTATTTGGGACCAGGGTTGCTCCAGTAGGTTCATACATGTCTTGTAAATGTTCTAGGTAGGGAAATCAACTACTGTACTCTGGATGAGGCCCCTCCAATAGAACCTAGATAGAGAATGCTCATCTGAGGAGTCAAAAAAAAAAACATTTTAAGAGGTTTCCTAGATTTTACCATATTCCCTCATGTCAGCCTTATAAGGTAGACTAGACTAAGAAACTGTGCCGCCCTGCTCACACACACACACACACACACACACACACACACACACACACACATGCATACCACTGTGAATTTAAAGGGGTTATTCTTCCCTGAGCAGGTAATCAAAGCAGCATGAAGTGCTTGAAGCTTGCAAAAGGATTTCAGGCACTCTTAATAAACCAGACAAGCTTGCCGTAGACCTCGAACCAGTAGAAGTTATACACCTCTTCTCTAAAGCAACCCAGAAGTGAAGAAGTGAGATTCTCCTCCTTTAGGAGTTGCTACCCCCTACCCTTGATTTTTTTTAAAAAAAAACATTATAAAGTCAGAGCTCTTCCTTCTGGTCTTTGAGACTTAAATTGCTGTTGTTTGGAGGTGGGGTTGGTGTCACATTTAATATTATTTTATTGGTCGTTTTATTTCAAGTGTTTTCCAGTTAAGTATATTTATTATCATTTATAAATTTAATAAATAAATAAACATCACTTGGTTCCCTCATGAAGAAGTAGTTTGAAGATCTTGCCAGGGTAAAAGCCAAATAGACAGTCAAAATGAGATTAAAAAAGGAACTTACTAAAGATACATGAGAAAGACTTAAGACCAGGGGTATCAAACAGTCAGCTGGGATGGATGCATCATCTGGAAGCCACACCCACCCCATTGCCAGCAATGGCAAAATAGTCCCGAAATGTCTCGCGATGTCACGTGACATTGCGAGTTTGACATGTCTGCTTAAGACCATGGAGTAGAAATACAAGAGCAGGTGGCTCTGCAGTTTTTAAGTTAATCTGTAACTAAAACCTCTATTGTATAAGTGAAACAAGTAAGATGGTTAACAAGTGAGCATCTAAAATTGGCAACCAGTTTGCTCACTATCTTTAGTTCCAAATTATGGTCCAGCTGTAACTCCTAACCAGTGCTTTTTTTGCAAAAGAAAAAGGTGCCGAAACTCACACACGTCATACAACCTGCCTTGCCTACCCTACAAGGTTCCATCCAAAAAAGGTGCCGGAACTCCGTTTTGGGCGTTCTATGACAAAAAAACCCCTGGTCCTAACTATCTGCAAGGGACATCCCAATAAGAGTAAGCCAGCTGGCTAACTTTGGGTTAGTCACTCTCTCTCTCAGCTGAACCCACCTCATAGAACGGTTGTTATGGGGAAAATAGGAGGAGAAAGGAGTATTATGTATATTCACTTCCCTGAATTACCTATAAATTAATAAAGACAGAATAAAACCCAAATAAATAAATAAGATAAAAAGCATAATGAAAAACGCATTGTAACGACCTACATGTATTAACATTGTAAGTGTCAGTCTCTCCTCCTTCAGGCAGGTATGTACTGTATCTCAACAAGTCCATGTCTATGCTTAGTGCCATGTTTTATTTCTATGCACCGTAAACCTGGCATGTTTTCAGTTTATTCTTTCTGGACTTGCTTCATGAACAGTTTGGAAATGAAATATTAATGGCAGCTATTAACAATGATATAAATAAAATCACATGTCACTTAGCATTGAAAAATATAGATTTTTATTCCTCAATCCTGACTTCTTCATAAACTCTATAAAGCAATATTTACTTAGGCCTGCTTTTAGAACTTCCACTGATCTTTTTATTTTTGTTTATTACACTCAAAAGTTTTATTAAATTTGTACTGACACAAAGAATGAATTGTCTGTCTCACTGTGAATTGTGATGTCACATGAATGTGAACTTATTGCCTGTGTCTTAAGCTAAATGTCAAGAGATGTACCTTTTTCTCATAGAAAATAAAATTGCTTTCTGCTACCTTTTAAAATGGCACAGTAATATGCATATTATATCTATACAGTATTTAGAGGAAAATAAGCAGGTGAACAGGGGTGACTCCATCGAACCAGTAATATTGGCTATGATAAGTATAAAAATGTTTGAAGAACTGGTGGTTAATTCATTCAGTTGTTTCAGTTCTATGAGAAAAATATAGGGACATATAGACTTAAAGAAAACTCCACAGAGCTAAATGGGTTTTAGAGTGAGTGGAGTTCATTTTTTATGATGGAAAATGAACCATTTTGTAGCTATTATAGATTAACATCATCAGAGCTACAATGTATGTTTGTGGGTGTACTTGTACATGTTTGAAGTATTTATTCTTTTTGCTTTGTCCTTTGCTTTTTTAAATTTCTGCAATAAGAGGTTTTGGTGTTTTTTTGATATTTGGGGCTGGGTAAACTGGACAAGTGGTCTTTGAATAGTCAATTAAAGGCTTCCCCTGACATCTCCCATGTTTTGGTCCAATTGCTTACAGAATAATATAAATAATTTAGTAATGACAATTGAACTTTCCATCATAGCACTATAGAGGCTCAGGCAACATACAACCCTTACAGCAGGGGTCTTCAAACTTGGCCCTTTTAAGACTTGTGGACTTCAACTCCCAGAATTCCTCAGCCAGCATGCCTGGCTGAGGAATTCTGGGAGTTGAAGTCCACAAGTCCTAAAAGGGCCAAGTTTGAAGACCCTTGCTTTACAGCTTTCCTTCTTGGTGATGACCCCCTTAATCATAATAGATGTAACAGCTATTTAGTGATCATAGTTGGCTTGTCCATATGCATAGGAATGCATTATTTAGTTCTGATCACATAGGGTGATTTGGGTGGATGGTGAGAAGGAGAGGCATGTTTACTGCTATTTGAGCATACAGTAGCTCAGTAATATGCAATGTTTGCAAGTTTTGGCTTCCTTTTTAAGAATTAGTCCATGATGATTGTCTATAAATTTTCTAAAGAGAAATTCAGAAAATCAAACTCATCAGAGGCTGCTCATCAACACTAACCATTGGCAGCCAATTGTCCCCTGCTTCTGCTAGTGTAGGTGGCTGACCAAATGGTCAATTCTCCCTAGTGCCATTATCAGATGGCCCAGAACTGCCTCTTCCTCAGAACCCATGCTCTCTGAATGCTCCTCAGGATTCATGTCACCCCTGTCTCATGGTCCCAGTTCTGAATCATCTTCCTCTTTCAAATTGGCTTCTGATGAGTATTTTTATTGTTTTACAGACTTGAAAACTGTCTTTATCCCGATTTATCGTTTGGGCCTATAGCTCTGCTCTGGCTTCTGCCTATCACCAATTTCTGGAATATACATATCCAATTCTATACACAAGCATTGAGATTTAGCTCTTTCTTGGCAGTGAATTTGGCTTAAAAGAAAAACTATTGATAATCATCATGTCTCCTTCCTCAACCATCATAATAAACTCACAAAAAGGCATGCTGAATGCTGCTTGTGTCCATGGAAATTTCAGGGATTCTAGCCAATTGGCATTCTTGTTCAGGAATAAATCCTAGATGACAAAATATTTTACTATACACTGACCTGGCATCAAGTTAGAACAGAACAAGACTGAATGGCTGTTTGACAAGGCAATTTGGCTGAGAGCAGATCTGTGCTCGGTTTCTTTTCTTCTCTTTTTTTCTTTCTTTTTTTGAATACCTAGTTCAGCATACAAATTCTGTGACGGAAAGTAACACAGCAAGACAATTTATGAATTTGTGAAGTAAATTTCATTTACTGTAAGGTAATGATAATGCAACTGGTCCCAGCTCCAACAAGAAAACCCAAGATGTCCCTCATAAGAGTGCAGACCGTGTTTTCCAAAATAGTCCCATATGAATATAGCAGTAGCAATAGCACTTAGAACTATATACTGCTTCATAGTTCTTTACAGCCCTCTCTAAGCAGTTTACAGAGTCAGCATATTTCTGCCAATAACCTGGGTCTTCATTTTACCGACCTCAGAAGGATGGAAGTCTGAGTCAACCTTGAGCTGGTCAGGATCAAACTGCTGGCAGTCAGCAGAATTAGTCTGCAACACTGCATTCTAACCACTGCACCGCCATGTCTCATATGAGGTAGTACAATTGCCACAATTCTCAATTAGTTTTGACATTGGACAGGAGGAATATGGGAAATAGACTTAATAGTTCTAACTAGGTTGGAATGAAAGACATACATTCATCATAATTATCTCAGCCCAAAGCAGCTTCCTATATTCATGTAAGCCAACAGAAATGAAAGAACATTTGAATAAATAAAATAAAAATCAACAAATATCAATACCTATTTCTTCCAAAAAATAATTTCTCATTCTTAATTTAATGTTGCAGGAAGAACTGCAAAACTCTCTCTTTTTCTCTGTTAATTTTTGAGGAAACAATATTTTTATAATATAACGAGTAATTTTTAAGAATAATGTCTTTTACATTTTATATGCATTTTTCATAGAGATAAATTAAACAATTGTCTGTCTTATTATTTCAGTCTAAATAATGCTCTGCAGATGGCAAATATATTCAGAAATCAATGAATATAAAACTAACAAATGATATTAAAACATATGAAAGAGCTAAACTAGACTGTTATATGAAAAGGTTTTCAGATCTCCAGTAACTCAGGGGAAGATTTTGACCTCTTGTCTGAAATCCATTAGAAGCCACTTGGCTCTTACAGTGTTCTCTCACATCAGCCCAAACTGCATTTACAGTGTTAAACCTCTGTAATAAAGATACCCTATACTGAATAACATTTGAAAATGCATTGTATTTAATCCATAGTGCTTAGACTGCAGATCATTTTAAAGAACGACCAAAAGAATGGTCCATGGTAAAACTCTCTTTAATTGGAAGGAACACTTTAATCCATTTTAGCATACTTTATGGTTATCAAAGAATAAATTGTTTTCTTTTACAAAATATAAGTTGTAGATTGGCAAATCATTCAGACTTAGAGCTGAAATTAGATTTCTAAACAACTGGTTTTGCCTTCACTTTGAAAACTGTTAAAGTGGATGTTTAAAAAGCTGAAAATAAAGCTGCAATCCATGTCTTTTAAATAGCAGTCAAAATTTTGATGTTAGTTCCAGTGGGAAGTTGACAGCACTGACAGCTCTAAAATAAATGATACTGGCTCAGTTCAAGATTTAGTTGTACATAGAAAAGGCCCATTGAAATCGATGGGATTTAAATTGCTCATGACTAATGGAGATCTCATTGATCTGAGTAGTTCATTTCCAAATGTGACTGAATCTGAAACTAACCCTTTATTAACTAAATAAACTCCTATGACAATTTTAGATTACCCATTTTTAGACAAATGGTAAAATGTTAAAATTGGACGTGAGTGAATGGAAGATGCAGGATTTTGTGTATAGCACGCCTTATTGCTATTTACAGGATGTGTTGCTTATTCATATACATATTTAAATGCTAATTTCAAGATTATGCTTCCTGCCCACAATTCAAGTGTCAATTCTATTATATGAGGAAAAGAAAGAGATGAAATAAAGAAGCTTGGGATCCAGTGTTTCATTAGACACCCCAAGAGATGGAAAATGAGAAATTCAATTGAAGAAAAAAAATATCATATCAAATATTATAGTTTGAAAAAAAGCTTATATAGCTATTTTACCACTAGTACACTATTTCAGGATGGATTGCTAAAATGGATAGTATACTGGAAATGTAATAATTGGGTCATATTATTTTTCCATATTTGGTGACTGATTTGTCACCAGGCCCAGGAATCTGAAGATGTGACTGATTATAACCAATGGTTGTCTTGCTTTGTTATTGGTGGCTTTGTTTTTAACCACAGCTGTGGATCATATGTGTGTGCCTACTTTCTTGTTATGTTTGTATGTTGTTTTAAGTACTGATAGCTGCTCAGGATCATGAACCTGAGATAGCTGGACATCTGAATTAAGATATAGAATTAAATAAACAAATAAAATATTGTAAATCTCAACAATTTTGGAAAATTATAATGAAACAAGTGGAACAAAATTTACATTTCAAAATCTTGTTTTCAACCTGTTACTATGGTTGCTCGGGAAAGGCAGGCCTTCCAGCTACCATAACGCAGGCCAGGCCTACGACCATTCGCGATGGTGAAAAACGAGGACCAGTCGCCGACAAAACCCAGTGGCGAACTGACGAACAGCCTATTCCCAGGATGGTGGGGAACGGCAGAAGGTGCACAGAGGGCCGTATCGTCACCGGGAATGTCATCTCCGCTCTGTGCAAGCGGTGAGACGCTCCGACCCTCTGTACTTCCCCGGAGGACCCGGGAGCGAAGGTGTGCAGCCTCCTATGCTAAGGCTGGTCTACCTGAATGCCAGGTCTGTAGCTAACAAGGCTCACCTCGTTCGTGACCTAGTGGAGAGCGAGCACGCGGACCTGGCTTGCATCACGGAAACCTGGCTGGGCCCAGAGGGTGGTGTCCCTCTGGTTGACCTTTGCCCGCCAGGTTTCCAGGTGCTGCACTAGCCTCGGACCCATGGGAGGGGCGGGGGAGTGGCAGTTATCATCAGGGAATCCCTTAGCCTGCGAGAGACCACCGTCCCTCAGATAGTCGGGTGTGAGTCTCTCCTTCTGAGATACGGTCCGGGGGCGCAGTTGGGCCTGCTGCTGGCATACCTACCACCTAATCGTGCAGCGGCAGCCCTGCCCGAGCTACTCGATGTCCTCTCAGGGTTGGTGGTTGAATTCCCAAAACTCATGGTCTTGGGCAACTTTAACCTACCGTCCCTGGGAGGATCGTCCGAACTGGCTCGGGAGTTCATGGCTTCCATGGCGGCCATGGACCTGTCGCAAATAATTTCTGGACCGACTCATGAGGGAGGCCACACCCCAGACTTGGTGTTCTTGTCTGGACGGTGGCGTGATGATATCGGTGGGGGTGCCACGACTGTTACGCCCCTGTCATGGACCGATCATCACCTCCTATGGCTAGACTTCCCCTTTGCCACCCCCCACCGTGGGTGCACAGTGCCAACCAGATGGTACCACCCTAGGCACCTAATGGACCCTGATAGGTTCCAGGCAGCGCTTGGGGACGCACATGCACTCCCTGCTCACAGCTCGGCGGATGCCTTAGTGGAAGCCTGGGAAAAGGCAGCCACGGAGGCTCTGGACCGAGTTGTACCCATGCGGCCTCTGACCCGGCGCAGATCCCAGTGAGCCCCATGGTTCACCGCGGAGCTCCGGGAGATGAAGCATCGGAGACGGGGCCTAGAGAGCCGTTGGAGATCCAGTCGATCCGAATCCAACCGATTGCGATTAAGAATCCTCACCAGGTCTTATCTCGCTGCGATAAGGGTGGCAAAATCCAACTACTTTTCCACCCTCATCGCGTCCGCAGATAATCGCCCGGCTGCCTTGTTCAGGGTGACTCGCTCCCTGCTGAACCAAGAGGTGAGGGAGGAACCCTTGCAGGGTCGAGCTGAGGAATTCGGTCAATATCTGCTGGATAAAATTGCTCGGATTCGAACCGGCCTGGACTCCAACTGGGCTGAGTTGGAAGAACAAGACATGGACAGTCTTGTCGACGTCATCTGGGAGGAATTTGATCCTGTGACTCCTAAGGAAGTGGACAGGATTATGAGGAGGTTGAGCTCCTCCACATGTTTACTGGACCCGTGCCCTTCCTGGCTGGCTTATGCGGCTCGAGAGGGGACACGAGGCTGGTTCCTGGCGGTCATCTCTGCTTCTCTGAGTGAGGGTCACTTCCCCACCACCTTGAAGGAGGCGGTGGTGAGACCTCTCCTCAAGAAGCCCACCTTGGACCCATCCTCATTGAATAACTTTCGTCCAGTCTTCGATCTTCGCTTCCTTGCGAAGGTTGTTGAGAGCGTGGTGGCGCACCAACTTCCTCAGGTCCTGGATGAAGCGGTTTATCTAGACCCATGCCAATCGGGCTTCAGGCAGGGCTACAGCACGGAGACGGCATTGGTCGCTCTGATGAATGATCTCTGGAGAGCCCGGGAAAGGGGCCATTCCTCTGTCCTAGTCTTATTAGACCTTTCGGCGGCTTTTGATACCATCGACCATGGTATCTTGCTGCGGCGCCTCAGGGGACTGGGAGTGGGAGGCACAGTTCTGCGTTGGTTCTCCTCCTTTCTCCAGGGTCGCTCGCAGTTGGTGCTGGCAGGGGGACAGAGGTCGACTCCGAGGCCTCTCGTTTGCGGAGTCCCTCAGGGGTTGGTCCTCTCGCCTCTCCTGTTCAACATCTACATGAAACCGCTGGGTGAGATCATTCGTAGCTTTGGAGTAGGGTACCATCAGTATGCTGATGACACCCAGCTTTTCATCTCAACTCCAAACAGCATCAGTGATGCCCTCGACATGATGTCCCGCTGCCTGAAAGTGGTCCGGGAATGGATGGGGAGGAACAGGCTTCAACTGAACCCGGACAAGACTGAATGGCTGTACGTACCGGCAAGCCAGGTTACTCAGAACATCCCATCCCTTAACATCGGGGATGAGTTACTACCCCCTGTTGATAGGGCCCGCAACCTGGGTGTCCTCCTAGACTCACAGCTCTCCCTGGAAGATCACATAGGAGCTGTGACCAAGGGGGCTTTCTCCCGGGTTCGACTGGTGCACCAACTACGGCCTTATCTGGACCTGGACGCCTTACGTACAGTCACCCATGCCCTTGTGACCTCTCGCCTAGACTACTGTAACGCTCTCTACATGGGGCTGCCCTTGAGATCCACTCGGAAGCTTCAACTGGTGCAAAGTGCAGCGGCATGGACACTTTTGGGAGCCTCCCGATACTCCCATATCACACCTCTCCTCCATGCGCTGCACTGGCTTCCAGTTGCCTTCCGGGTGAAGTTCAAGGTGCTAACAATGACATACAAAGCCCTACATGGCATGGGTCCGGACTACCTACGGGAGCACCTTCTGCCAATGTCAACACCCCACCGCCCTGTGCGCTCCCACAGAGAGGGCCTCCTCAGGGTGCCACCGCTCAAGGAATGTCGGCTGGTGGCCCCCAGGGGGAGGGCATTCTCAGTGGGTGCGCCAGCCCTCTGGAACTGCTTACCAACTGAAATCCGGATGGCCCCCGACCTCCGCACCTTCCGGCGCGACTTGAAGACTTACCTATTCCAGCAGTCCGGCCTGGCCTGATAGCTCTAATTGGGGTCCCAGTTTGTTTGTTTATTGTTTTTTCAGTACTGTTTCATTATGTTTGCCTACCTTACTCTGTACACTGCCCCGAGTCCCTTGGGAGAAGGGTGGTTTATAAAAACAAATAAATAAATAAATAAATAAATACTGTCAACTCTGCAATGAACCTGGGTGAAGCCATCTTGCTCGTTTTCGATTGCCACAGGAGTGGGTGGAGGAATTGAGAATTTTATGCTAGTCTAAACATTTCTCTGTCCCTTGGGAACCAAGGTCATTTCTGTTCATTAGACTGGGGGTTGAGCCTAATTTTAGAAAGCCCTCCAAACTATTCTATTGGGAAATGTAGTTGATTGCATAGTTTTGCATAGGGTGGGAAGTTTAACTTTGTAATACTGTAACTTTTGGAGGGAACCTTAGTCCTGGTTTCACTGTTGTCCATGCTGATACTTTGTAGCCAATAAACATGTTCTTGGAGGAAAACTCAGGCCTCGGAGTTCTGCTTTAATTGGTTTCATCTATCAGAACCATGACAGCTACAACTTACTGAATATTACATTCAATATTACATTCATTCAATCAATGACTCTGACGAGCTTATAATTAATAAAAATAGTACAATTAAAAATAAAAAAAATCCAAAATAAATATACATGGCCAGAAAATGCCAGAAAATGGCACTTGCAGCACCCCAGATTCAAGAGTACAGCCAGTTTTTTAGAACTTTACAAAAGGTTAGCAGAGTTGGAGTCCTTCTAATCTCCAAAAGGAGATTAGAGTAGGGGCTACTGCATCTACTAGTCTCACCAGCTGTCACTCTTTGGCTGATGAGATCTGCAGAAAGCCCAATCTGCTAGATCTACCAGATAAAATAAATCTGACACAAATTTTAATTCAAGTTCTTAATTTTTCATTAAGAAATCAAAAAGAAATATGTAAGCAAACACAGATGACAAAGTACATTACATTTTTAAAATGACTAGGAAAGAGTAATGGAATACTTGTTTTTGTAATTGCTCAGACTCCTTGCATGCAGTAGAGATTTACATTTAATTATAAGAAATTATAGAAAATTACGCCTTTGGGATGATGCTATATAAAAAACATTAAGTAAAATATTATTTGATTATTATCTGCAGTGTCTACAACTAGCAATCATAAGATGCACTTATCTTTCTTGGATATAGGATCACTTTGGCGAGCACAATTTTTGTGTTTTTGTTCATATACTTCTCCTCCCAAGGGAAAAAGAACAATATAAGATATCTTCCTGACAAGCACATTGTTTCCAGGAGTTCCAAGGGAATGTCACAAAAATAAACCATGTGATCTATAGCCCAGACCCTTCTTATCTGCATCTGCATCATTTTGACATAATCTAAATTTGCTGCCTCCCCCTGTGTATCTACCAAATTGATGGTCTGGTCCTCAGCTCTTCCAACAGTCTGCAAACAGAATGGAAGCTGTTTCTGCTGAGCATTTAAGAAGACTAATTGCTTCCGAGTAGACTGTATATTTATGTAGTAGAATGTTCTATATTTACCATACTAAAAAACTCAAATCTAACATATTACCTCAATCCAAGTACACTTTATGGTTTATCAATGAATGTTGTGTGAATACTTTCTACTGGGTAGTTTAGACTTCTGACTTTTAATATATATTAACAAATTATTTGATTTAATTGTCTGTAGGTTGCTTAATTTAAACAATTAAAGATGATACTCTTGAGGATATGTTACTTATCTTAGAAGAATAACTGTTTAAAAAGAAGTCAAAAATTTGTACTGGGCAAGAAATGTACTTGGCTGAAATGGACAGCAGTGTCCGCCAAGGTTCAATATTCAGACCATGTTTATTGGATTTATTTGTCAATGATTTATTTCTGGCTTCTGTTAAATCTATTTTACAACTATATAGATGATGCAATGTTACAGCTTAGTTCTAATTCACTGGCCATTGCCTAGAAGTATTCTGATAATTTATAGTGATGGCTTTAGAAAGTCTTCTGAAAAACAAGAAAAACAGCTAGCTCTCCATTTTTCAATTAACTCCAAGCAAACAGATCGTTTTTGCATTCCTCACTTAAGCTAACTTGCCAGTTTCAATTCAAGATGACAGTAGAGTTACTCTCTACTTTTAAGTTTTCACAGAAACAAAAAAAAACATATGTTATTCATTGTTTACCAAATATTGAAGCAATATTCAATGCATGATAAAAAATTTCAAACACTAAATAAAGATATATTTTTCAAACATTTAGGAATGCTAGAAACTACATTGATTTAAAAAAAATATTAAAAGTAGGTAAGTAGAAAATTTTTTAAAAAAACTTCAAAAACTAAAAGTGAAAAAAAGGTTGATAGTAATGTAAGAACAACTACTGTTACTCCTAGAATTACATAGAATACTATGTCTTCTAGGATATAAATGGGCAGGTTTGAAATAAAAAGGAACCAATAGAAATATAATAAAAAAATTTCAGGCCAAGACTCTTTCTCCTAGGACAAATGATCCCCCTCCACCTACTTTCCTCACTACATAGATGAAACAAATTTCTAGAGGCCATTTACAATGTATTTTTTTAAGTGTAAACTTTATGAAACATCATTGCATTGTTCTTATGACTTCTGTGCTTTTAATCACTAAGATATGTGTTCTGTGCAATGATACATAAACAGAAGAAAATTGTATCCCTTCGTCTAATGGTTCTAGAAATAAAAAGCCATTACAGTAATAATATTTGTACTTGGCCTTAATATCTTTGCATGGAATCTGAATGTCATCAAATAATTGCAAATAGGAGCTGATGAGGACATCTGGACAGATAGTTACATAAATAATCCACTTTACATAGGTGCAAGGCAAATTTTTTTGGATCTGATTTGGAAAGTAACAAACTGAAAAAAAAACTTGTAATCATTTCCTCCATCACTGATGCCTGATTGATTGATTGATTGTAGGATAAACACTTCTTAATGGTATTTCTGCTATGACTATAAAAAATATATCACTGGAATGGGTTTTCTGAAAAACTGAAGTTTAACTATGAAGTTTTAAATAATTGTACCTTTGGGGGTTTTTTCACTGAAAAAGTTCTTAGGAAGGAAATGTTAAATACTTTTGTCTTGACCAAACTAATCCTCCAGACATGGTCTTATACCAATGTAATCAGAGTGGGTTTTTTTACAGTTGTAGTGTGTTATAAGCTATACACAAAATTATAGGTGTTTCTGATAACAACCAATGAGATTCCAGGCAGATGCACTCATACATGTTTCCTTAAATACAACCATATGTGTATATAATGAATCACAATTCTGATGAACTGCATTGAATGCTGTTATTTAATGATTATCAAATTCATTTCCCAGCTAGATGATATTCCATATTAAGAATTATATTAGTATCAAAGTATAGCAAAAGTTTCTTCTAAAAAGTAGGGGTTACATACATTCTCTTCTGAACCTATTGATTTCAGTGGAGTTTTCAAGTGGGCAACCTATTTCCCATATAATGTGTCTGGTATGTAGTTCAGCTTGTGAAAACTAATAAATTGTTTGGTCCTTGTTATCTACAATTAAGATATCTTGGGAAACAAGTGTGATGCACAACATTACTTGAATTGTTATTGGGCTTTTCTGGCTCACCATCATGGCTGCATCTATCTATAGACTGTTGAGGAATTATCAGATTGTAATACAAATTTTCTCTTATATTCCAGCAGTCTGGCCTGGCCTGATAGCTCTAATTGGGGTCCCAGTTTGTTTTGATTATTGTTTTTCAGTACTGTTTCATTATGTTTACCTACCTTACTCTGTACACCGCCCCGAGTCCCTCGGGAGAAGGGCGGTTTATAAAAACAAATAAATAAATACAAATAAATATACTGCCCAGATTAGTCTACAGATTGGCCCTTAGTTTCTCACTTTTCAAAGTCCATATGCAGTTCTCAAAACTAAACCAAAATACTAAATCTGGAAATAAAGTACATTTTTAAATTTATATTTAACGAAAGTATTTAAATGCAAATATTAATGCAAGCATTTAAAATAGCATACATTAGAGGTCAGCAACATACTGTATTAGGAGCAGGAAGCAACTATGTGATTTCATGTAGTGTAGATCATGTCTCACATCTCTATCTTCAGTTATATAGCTATATAGTAGATCTACAGTAGAGATAGGTATAGATAACCCTAACCCATTTTTATCTAAACATTTATAGTAATATACTGATAGATTGGTGAAAAACACTAAAAGTATCACCTGTAAGAGTGTTCCAGAGCTTCATATCTTTGAAAGGATATTTGTGTTTTCATCCAAACTTGGTCATATATTCAGACCAATTTGGTTGCGTGCAAACAATCTGGCTTTCTATTTGTTTAAGTGGCTATAAATTCAAATTGATCAGGACTTAGTGAAAATTAGAACACTCTGTATGAAATGCAACCAATGAGATTGTGATTCCAGCAGGCTCTAACTCATGTTAAAAGCCCACAGGAATGTTTCAGATTGTTTAGTGTGTTCTTTTAAATGGTATATTACTTCATAGTGTCAATACCAGAAACACTATTGATTTAGTTCACATTGTTTGCTTTCTTTTTTTTAATTCATCATTTTAAAATATTAAAAATAGCAATTTCTTAATATATTGCTTTCTTGAGTTATTTTTCATTATTATTGTCTATGAATCTACATGACAGTTTTTAATATTTTTAGTGCCAGATGGAAAACTCATATAATGGTCATAGTCACTAGCATAATGTAATCATATAACTGATTTCTATATGTGGCTACTTCATTCATTCATAATATAAAGGGATGTATATTCTTTTATAAAAATGGTGTCTATTTCTTTGTAGTTGTAGTAGAAACAAAAATGGTTTTATAAAAAGTACAGAAATATAATTTCATAGATAATATAGAAATTGGTACATGATGCTTTCCCATACTCTTAGTCTCGCTTAAGCAAAATCTTTAAGCAGGGTCAGAGGTGTGAACATTTCAGTGGGGACTGTTTGAAATGAATTACATGTGAGTGCAAGCAAATGCTAGGAAGAATGGAGAAGTGAGACTCTGAAAGTAAAGATAGATCTGAAAGACCAGCCTGGCATATGTTACTATCTGTAGACATGAAAATGCTTCTCAATTAGTAAGCATCTAAATTAGGCCTATAAACTGTATTAGAGGAATTAAATAATCAGATCCCACATCTGTGCGATAAGCATTGCCAACAAGGTTTTAGAGAGAAAAAGAGAAAAGGAATAGTTACTAATGCATCAAAGAGTGGGCTGGAATTCAAAGAGTGCCATATGTCAAAAGAGTTTTCATCTATAACAGAAACTTGTGATTTAAGGGCATTCTTCATATAATTATCCAACATTTACACTCCACGTATTTACTCTAGAATGATGGCATCTTGCTACTTTCCTTTAAGCACTCTTCTATTCCTTTTATGCCTGTGACACATAATGAACAGCAAGGTTATGCAAGTATGTATCATGGCTAAAAGCTATTACACTGCACTGGATCATCTTAAACTAATCCACAATTCTTGGAAATATAAACTATTGGTTTTGAAAACATTTACTTTGGGAATCATCAGTAAAAATAATTCACATCTTTGTAGGACCATTTCCAGTCCCAATTACTTCTGGTTTATAGCAGTCGCTGATGCTACCGTTCAGATTGCCACTCAGAAAAGTATTATAAGGAAATATGGATCGGGGAGCATCAGATACAGCAATGGCAGCAGTCTTGAGAGAATCGAATCAATCAATTAGTTTAGTGAAAGAAGGTTCTGCATGACAATAGTATACTGAACAAAATGCAACATGTTGCACAAGGTCATGATGAAAAGCTGTCATACTTGTTTCTTCTGGATCTGTAGGATGAGTCCCAGTGGAGCAAAGATTGCAGAATGGATCCATAAATGCAAAGCTAGAAAATATGAAGAATGAAAATGTATCATTCATGATCCAGAGGAATCTTCTATTCTGTTGGTTCATGGTTCAAAAAGGGTGAAAGAAGGCCTGTGTATTCTGCTGAATAGACTGAATAGGGTTAAGACAATGGTTCTGGTAGGATCTTTATTGAAAAACCACCTTCTTGCTTGACTTTAAGTTAATTTGTGAAAGAGCTGACTTCTCATAATTGAAGTCAGGTTTACATTCATTTATTGGGAAGGAACCCATACTCTTTTATTACTAGTGCACAATGTTAATTTATTGTTAATTGATCATATGTGAAATCAAATTGGAATAACCAGGAAAAATATTTGATTTCTTTTGCTTCATACATGGATTCTAATTTAGAGAAACCTCTTCAGCATAACTTAGGCAGACTGAAGGAATTGTGGCCCTAAGGACAATTATTTTATGAACAATCTTTTAAGATAAATTATAGATTAGCAAGGCATGTTGTTTGATTTGTCATTCCATGCTCCAAACTTTTGAATGGGTCATATGACTTCTTCCTTAGGTTTTGAAAATATGCATATCCATTCCAACAATATCAATCTGGAAGTGATTTGCTCAACAGCAGTAACCTGACAAATCTGAAGAACATTCTAGGTGTTGCAATTAGTGCTTTGAAATATCCTGTATAAGTCACCAGAACCGAAAGTGCTCATAGGATTTCAGGGATTTAAAATAATAGCACAACTCTAACTGCATATCAATATTTAATTTGGCATTTTAAGTGCGCCTAATAATAGATCATAATGCTGAAGACAGAGCTCTAATCTGCACATTTCTGAAGGGTTTGAGTGTTTCCACTATGATTTCCTGTGGAAAAAGGGGAATAAGAAAGTGAGGGGAACCGTTTTCTCCCTGATGAATACTAAAAATTAATGTCTGTCTTGTTGTCTCATATTATCCTGTGCTTTGGCAGCTCTCAGCTATCTGACAGATGCACAAACTAACACATTTCTACATTGTAGAGTTTTACCAACCTTTCTTTAATGCTTCATTTGGTAGTTCCAGACATGCTTTTGCTGGACAAGAAGAAAGTGTCTGCTACTGCTAAGTTTCAAAGTTAAGAAGAAACTGTTTCAGGCTTTGGGACATATGCTGTACATATAATATGTAAGTATATCATGATTAAAAAGAAACAGTTACTAATTTTATCTTTAATTATAAAGATACAACCACAGTATACATAACATAGTTCCATGTAAAACCACATTCAGATGCCTCTCCTATCTGACAGATGCAGAAACTAACACATTTCTACATTGTAGAGTTTTACCAACCTTTCTTTAATGCTTCATTTGGTAGTTCCAGACATGCTTTGGCTGGACAAGAAGAAAATGTCTGCTACTGCTAAGTTTCAAAGTTAAGAAGAAACTGTTTCAGGCTTTGGGACATATGCTGTACATATAATATGTAAGTATATCATGATTAAAAAGAAACAGTTACTAATTTTATCTTTAATTATAAAGATACAACCACAGTATACATATCATAGTTCCATGTAAAACCACATTCAGATGCCTCTCCTATTTTGTTAAGTAACATATAAACAATTTATTCAATTTCTTTCTATTCTATATGGTTGATTTTATATTGGATGTCATTTTGAATGGCTTTCCCTCCCTCCCTCCCTCCCTCCCTTCTTTCTTTCTTTCTTTCTTTCTTTCTTTCTTTCTTTCTTTCTTTCTTTCTTTCTTTCTTTCTTTCTTTCCTTCCTTCCTTCCTTCCTTCCTTCCTTCCTTCCTTCCTTCCTCTTTCTTTCTTTCTTTCTTTCTTTCTTTCTTTCTTTCTTTCTTTCTTTCTTTCTTTCTTTCTTTCTCCTACCTTTAATAACAGAATATTTAATATCTGTTAGATGAAGCTTATATATGATGTTGCCTATCTAAGTAGTCAAACACAAAAGGCAACTTATTAGAAAAAAGACAAATTGCTCTCCAAGTTTGCAGCAAGATAACTGTATTTGTCAGGAAATTCCAACACCCCTCCCATTTATTTATAAAACAACTGCTTTATAATCCATTTAAACTAACATACTTGCCACTAGGTGGCTGTTTTTGATCTGATCATTTTACCATTTTAATTACATTTTTAATATCTTGGGTGCATAAACAAGGATAAATTACAAATGTGGACACTATCTAGCCGCTAGCTCAGGAACATTCGGTAATAATATTGGCTTTTGTTTGTGCTTCCTCTTAATTAGATTCTGAAATCTAGGCTTTTATCAATCAATAATTTCAGTTTCAGAAATGCTTTTTGATCTTACATTTTATGTTTGTTTTTGGAAAATGATCAGGAAAACAAAGCTGATAATTTATGCAGAAATAAGCTTTCTGCAGAGTTAAGGCACATTCCATATTATCAACAGAATGGAGGAAAAACTGCCGTCTATGCTTGACACAGGTCTAATTAGCATGCAGATACATCACCTCATTGGCAATTCAAATAGCTTTTACATATATACAGTATAATGTACCTCAAATTGTGCAACTCACACTGTATTTGATTTCTAAAGCCCCCTGGGCATCCCATAATGTTTCTCTTCATCCCTGGTAAGAAGCAGTTATTGAACAATCTGATTCTAGATAACTTTTCAGGGGTGGGGAAACAAACACCCCTAAATCTTGTAACCCAGGACCAGCTTTTCTTCCCTACTTGCCTTCTGCAAAATCTTGCTTGAATGCCACACTCTTGCAGATTATAGGTTACCTTGTAAGTTGCCTGCTGCAACTGAGGCTGATGCATAGAAGGATTTGTTCTTATGACACTCACCTTTAAAAAAAAACACAGGGGGGAGGGAGGATATCTCTGAGCACATATTAATATGCAACACATGTCCATATCTCTGAATGCCAGCCTTCTGTTCTTCATTAAACAAAATGTCTGGATTGCAATGATTGTTTTTCCCCTTCAGATACAGACACTCTGTCTTGCTCACTTTCATTTACCTCCTTCCTTCCTTCCTTCCTTCCTTCCTTCCTTCCTTCCTTCCTTCCTTCCTTCCTTCCTTCCTTCCCATGCACACAAACATTTATGCTTGCCTTAAACAAAGCATCACATTGTTCTCTTGAGTGGGGCGTCCCAAGTTCCATGCAGATTGCATATTGTACAAGCAGAGTCCTGCCAACGTCAGGCCCTTTTTTTTCTTTTTCGCTTTCTCTTTCTCTCTCTCTCTCTTCCCTTTTTTCTTTTCTTTTCTTCTTTTTCCTTGCCAAGCAGCAACAAGTGGCAGAATCAATGGTGTACAGTTATTCAGCAATGTAATTCATTTCACTGGCTTTGGCATCTTGCCAGATCCGCCATCTGTCTCTTGCTCTTTCTCTCTCTCTCTCTCTCTCTCTCTCCCTTGAATTTGTCCTACATTTTGTAACATTACGTGCTTGCCATCCTTATTCTGTGCCAGAGATAACGCACGGCTCTTAAGTCCCCCCCCCGAAGAATTCCGGCGTGGAGTTCTCAGAGTTCGGTGCCAGTTTGGATGCTCCAGTTCAGTGCCAAGAGAAGAACAGAATAAGCCAGAAACAAAGGAATAACTGCAGGGTGGAAATGGTGCTCCCATATATCCAGTTGCTATTGCCTTGTAGGATTTATTATCATTATTATTATTATTGATATCATTTAAAGCACTGAGATGGATCCGTCTCACAAAGGAACTTTTTCCAGCTTCATTAATGTGATCTTCGTTTTCTTCATCGGTTGCTGGCACCCCATGCCACTGCAGAGCTTTGTTGGATCCCTGCAGATCCCTGCCACCAAACAACCTCCTGCATCGAAAATGGGATGACTACGCCTGGATCTTATGCGTGCTTGCTGTTTGAAGCTGCAGAAAAGTGAATAATCAATTAAGTATTGATTTCTTGTAAGATTTGTAAATTTCAAAGGCAAGACAAAGAGGATGGCTTAAGGAAAGCACTGCAGGGACTTGGCGTAAATTAGACAACTAACAGCAGTGCAGAATAAAATAACACCTCAACTGAATATTTCCTTGGAAGAATTAGCACTAGCTATTGGAAGACGATGGTGGATTTAATCAAGACAGCAGGCATGCTTGAGTTTTAAACCGTGAAACCTGAGAGAGGAACTAATTATATCCATCTTCTTCCCCCCCCCCTTATATGGAGCTAATTTGACTGAATGGATGCAAATGTGTTTTATTTATGGATGAAGAAGCAAGCCCTACAGCATGGACTTTAGGATCATTGCATATGCTAAGCATGACAGCATCTTTTAAAATTAAAAGCTAGAGTACTTTGTGTATACGGAGAAGGTATTTATGTGTAGAACAAAAGGTAACGTGTTTATCCAAACAGTGTCTAGCATTTACAGGTTTAATGATGATTTCTGCAGTGCCTTTCTTTTCTTCATTTAATATTGCTTGACATTTTGCATGCGAGAAGACCTAGTAACCAATAAATGTGTGATTTAAATTATCAGAATGTTCAGTGTATTGTTTTAATTGTCCCTAAGTTTCTGAATTTGTTTAGTTATTCAATAGTATTGTATGGGAAAGGGAAAAGTGATGTTTGGTTGCTGGTATTGGTGTTGGTGTTAATAACAATAATAATGTGCAACATTTTGAAAAGCTAATTATATTTCTGATATAGCTCTACCTTTAGTAAAGAAAGCAAAATTGTTCCCACATCGTGGCACTTTACGATGGGCACAATAGTATGAATTCAGTAAAAGGGGTTTGTTGCATTTTGCCTATGAAAAATGTTGCTGATTGATTAACTCCTTCTCTTCTGAGAGTGAAAAACAATGTACTTTATATAATATACTGCTTGAAACATTGTCATTTATGCATTGTCATCTTGAAAGTCTTAGCCTAATTTCTTACCATTTATACTGGTTCTCTTATTCCTTTTGCATCCAATTTATGTTCCCCATCCTTGCCATCTTTTTCTTTTTTCATATTTGTTGTCTTACAAGCTACATTCCCTGAGCAACCACAGGAACCAAGTTACATTAAGCTTCAACACAAAGACGATGTAAGAATAATGAATCCTCATTTGCATCCCCATTTGTATTCAGATTTGCCAGGCTATAAACTTGGCAGATCAAGCGGAATATTAAGTAGAAGTTTCCCTTGTAAATGGTGTGCTTTGCAATTGCTGAGTCGCTCTCTCCATTTTTGTGTGATGTCAGTGTCTATGTGTGTCTCTGATGGCAGGTAGAATCCTCAATAGCTGGAATGTATTGGACCTCTTACTGTTTCCAATGTGATGTCAGCATTTTAGCTCGAGCATGTGACTGGAGCATTAACTCTATCGTCTAGGGACCATGTGAAAGAATTCTTTAGGCAAACAGATAAACATGCTAGTAAAAACAAATTGAGTCCTTGTATCAACTGGAGATTTCATTTCAAAGCTTGGCTCAGAGAAAGGCCAAAGCAAAACATATATAATCACCCTTAAATCTATAATCACACTTAAATGCTCTGTAATGTGATATATTATTTTATTAAGATAATCTGACACTCTTACTTCTACGCCATGGTGACTATGAGCTTCTGTCTCGATTAAAGGCCTTAGGCCTAATTTTGCTTTTAAAGCATTATTGATTTAGACACATGCCATATTTATATTCATTGTCTAAGAGTGCAGTGTGGCCCTCATTCTTAGGTGCTAGACAGTGAAAATTTCCCTGGAAATGAAATTTGATATGCAAAAAAATCATTGCAAATTATGATTATTGTTTAGAACTGTTTCCATCTGCTCAGAAATTTTTCAGATAGTCCTTTTGAAAAATATCACACTTTTAAAAACAGTATATGTTAAAAAATAATTATATTAGCAAATTCTATATTTGAAAATATAGCTACAAATTCCTTTGATTAGGTCCAGAATCCTACCTCAATTTTATTAAAGTTGATATTATAAATTCTAATTTTCAAGGATTTATAGTGTAAGACACTAAAGTCATAACCAGGCAACTGATAGCACAATGATGGAATCAAAGTGTAAATTGAATAATCTCATTTTGAGGCCAGCTCATAAAATTAATAGCTTTAGACCCATTTACTAATGAGAAAAAAAGAGAACAACTATTGATTCTGAACTTTTAATATGAAAAATTACCTGCTTCTCTCTCTGTTCATATGTGGTAAATGTATGGCTTATTTATCTAAAAATCCTCCATGATTTCCCCCCAGATATAATCAAATCAGTTACCTAAGAAATCTAGTTATCGCCAATTATATAACTTGCTAACATCTGGGGTAAACTTTGACTTTAACAAAGTATGCTTTAAATTGAAAGCGGAAATAACCTAGAACAGTTTGCAAAACTCTGCTATTCAGATATATATTCCCAAAGATAGCTTCAAATTTACTAGACAAACATGGATTCTCAGAGGGCTTTTCCTCCCCAGTCTCTTAGACAAATTAACTAATTAAGAGCAGAAGCAATAGTAATCAGGCTTTGAAACGGAGATGAACACCGGCCCCTAGAGTCGGAAACAACGAGCACCCATGTGTGGGGGAACCTTTACTTTTACCTTTACCTAACATTTCCTAGGAGCATGCCACATTTTGTCCAGTCTTTTATGGTTTTCTCGTTTTTGCCATACTAGTCAAAGTAAATGGTTTTCTATATAATGGGCATACTATACATTGCCGTACAGTATGGATAATGACAGTTTTGAAGACCATGCTGTGCAATGACAGAAAATCCTAATGTTAGGCTGCCCACGATTTAATGCACAAGTGGGCATTACTGTTACGCCATTGAATGGACAGAAACATTACTTATGTTCTAGTTTTCACCTTACTTATGTTCTAGTTTTCACCTTTCTGTGTATTTTCCCATGAAAACCAGTTTTTGAACCCAATTATCATTATTAGTCACTAGTGGTTTCTGTGACAACATCAAAATTCCCCAAAAATAGAGTCTCCTAAACTTTTGATTGTCACACTTCCTTTTAGTGGAATTAATGTGCATGCCTTTAAAAATCCAGTCATCAAAATGAGTACAAATGAGCAATAAAAACAATACAATGAAACTTAGAGATGGATGGATTTATTGTAACAATGTACCGTTTGCACATTCTTCATACCTCCCCTTTCTGTCTGGACCTAATAGTTTGAAAAACCCTGCCTTAGGGTTAATTTTATTTTATTTTTTAAAATAATGCCTTTAATGTAGCCATAAAAATAAGAAAAGGTTATCTAGCCCAGAGAAATAAAGTTCTTGTCCTTTGTCTATGCAAACCAGCCATGAATGTACTGTATATTCATAGCCTAGATATTATAAAAAATTCTAAATGTAACATGGAACCCACAATGTGAAATATACCAGTGGTATCCCATGGCGATTTATATTACATCATGGAGCTGATAATGGGGAAAAATGAGTAGTATATGTATCGTAGTATTTTATATACATATAATTTATTTATTTATTTTATTGGATTTGTATACCGCCCTATTCCCGTAGGACTCAGGGCGGTTTACAGGGCAGTTAAAACCATGAATACAAAAAATTAAAAACAAATAAAACAATTAAATTAAATTCAAGCCCCAAAAGTAAATCTAAAACCCATATATATATATATATATATATATATATATATATATATATATATATATATATATATATATATATACAGAGAGAGAGAGAGAGAGAGACAGACAGACAGACAGACAGAGACAGAGAGACAGAGTGTTATCATTCTCTTTTACTGTATTTGTAGTTTAGACACTATCCTGTAGGATATTGAAGAGCACTTTTATGCAGATTTCCTAATAATGCATTCCTACTAAATTCATAATGCTTTGGTCTATAGGTTTATGCCCACTTATCTAGGTATCCTAAGAAAATTCACTGCAGCTTAGTTCTGGGTAGACTTATTCATGTTTGCTAAGTAATTTTCAGTTCTTCATATATCACATACTTTAAAAGTATCAGTTTGTTCATCTTTTTACAGTGGCATAATTTTGAATGTGAATAACCACAAAATTGTGAAGGTGTTCATAGCCAACTAACAATCAAAGAAAGACTGTGCAAATCAACATGAGTAATTGGTATTTAGTTCCAACTATTTACTGAATACAAAGTAAACTGTATTTAATTGTCATTGAAATTTTCTGAACTTAACTTAGCCACTTTATATGTTGATTTCAATGGTTCCTAAATTCATTTAATTTAGCCTGGTTCTGACCAAGAAAATTATCCTTGTGTTTAAGAGATGATAGTATGCCAACTTAGATATATAGGTTCATAGAGGAAAATTTCTCAGTATAAATATATTGCTTCTATTTTCATTATTTTCTTTCATTCTGGATTACAATATTTGAATTTGTGAATTTTGGATACTGATATTTTTTGCATCCAATAAATTAATACTTTAATAGCAGTATTGAAAGACAATGTGCTAGAAATAGTAATAACACCCTCTATCAACATAATAGATACTCTTTCACTCCCAAATTCCTCTGTATAGTTTAACTTTGCTCTGGCAGTCTAGAAAATCCAAAGCAAAGGGCACTCAGAATTTGTAGGAGCAAGAAGAGAGAGAACGTTTTTTTTTTTTAAAAAAATTGTACTCAAATCTGCTCATGGAATGTCGGATGTCACTGTTAATTTTCTGCTATGATTTAAAATCGAAATATAGATTATTTAACAAGCAAAATATATATATTTATTATAAAATATAGAGTGGATGATAATCTTGAACAGTTGTGCTACCAAAACAATAAAAACTCAGGATTCCATAAGAATATGTATCATAAAATCAGATGCAGAGTACAACTGCATATTTATCATGATCTCCTTATTTTTGATGAATCCAAAGGCGATTCCCATTTCATTCAATTCAATTACTAATGCTTTCACAAATCTTAAAATGTTTATTAACTTAGGGCTAGTCTTGCTTTCAATTTCATTCTATCATCCTTTAGTAGTGAGATTTTATCTTGATCCATTTTGGAAAAGGAGAAGATACAAAGACAAATTGATTAATTCTACATTCCAGAACACTGAAAATACATTTGTTCTTCTATTCTCACTTCCTCAAAACTTAGGACAATGCATATTAGAAAACTTGGGATTTGACCATTTGAGGAAATAATTGCACAATAGCTCTACCTGTGACAGTTCCAGAGCACAGTTCAGTATATATTCAAAGGCACCCTCAAGCAATGCTATGTGTGGCAAATAATGATGAGGAAGCAACCATGATACATATGCATTCGGTTATATAAGAAACTGTATATATGTAAGAATATGGTAAAGGTAAAGGTTCCCCCGCACATGTGTGCTAGTCGTTTCCAACTCTAGGGGCCAGTGCTCATCTCCATTTCAAAACTGAAGAGCCAGCGCTTGTCTGAGGACATCTCCGTGGTCATGTGGCTGGCATGACTAGACGCCAAAGGTGCACGGAACGCTGTTACCTTCCCACTGTAGTGGTCCCTATTTTTCTACTTGCATTTTTACGTGCTTTCGAACTGCTAGGTTGGCAGAAGCTGGGACGAGTAACAGGCACTCACTCTGTTACGCGGCACTCGGGATTCAACCTGCCAAACTGCCGACCTTCTGATCGACAAGCTCAGCGTCCTAACCCACTGAGCCACTTTTAAGAATATGGAAATAGCTCTAAATAACAGAACAGTTTTAGTTCCAAGATCTATCAGAAACTTTTGTTTTGAATGTAATATTTCATAGCTGAAATATGCTTGTTTTATCTTCCATGCCCAGACAATTCATCAAAAGTTGGAATGTGTATATGTAGATATGTACCAATACATTTAGAGCACTCTTACTCATCATAATACAAGCTCAGAGTAGTTTACATATTCACAAACATTATATGTTCAATATAACATTTTAAATGTTTACATTCTAATTGATAACATTAATTAATCATTTTTTGTGAATTAGCTGTGTAGTTAGGTATCTCATTTCCTATTACCCCTTCAACTGATCTTTCTAAGAATTCAGCATCAAACCACTAGAAGAAAAATAATTACTAAGGAGTTTGTCTCTCTGTCTCTTATACATATATCTATTTACATTTTATCATATGTACACAGATAAATATGCAGATAAACAGAACAGTACATGACATCTTTGCCTTATAAATAAAACAAATGGAAAGAGCCTCTTTTGTTATATGAAAGGAAAAGGTGAATGTAAAAACTAGAGAGGGGTTAATTTGTCAAATGTGCTTAGGAAAGCATTCAGTAGAATTCTGATTGTAGAATATGAAAGATGAATGTGAAAACTTGGGAAGTAAGACAGGAATTATACAGATCAAAATTTTACTCTTTGGTAAATCACTGAAAAGTATCTACCATAAGTTAATTGATCAGAGAAAGCATATGATAAAGTGAATGCACCTATATTATGTAATGTTTTGGATGAAATAGAAGTTTGTTGCTGAATGTGACATGAGCAGTTTATTTACTTATTTATTTATAAATCAAATTTCTATAGTTGTGTAGCTCTCTCTCTCTCTCTCTCACACACACACAGACACAGACACACACACACACACACAGAGAGAGAGAGAGAGAGAGAGACTCTAGGCAGTATTCAGCAAGGCTAAATAACAGCTAATACATACTAAACAGTGATTAGCATTACCATTATTAAAAACATTAAAAAACTATCAAAAAAACTAGAAGAGAAGAAATATTTGTCAAAGAGATGTTAGTAGTAGTGGAGCCAATTCATTAATTTACCATTCCCTTGAATTCCCTAGGCCTGATAGCACACAATCAGGTTTTGAGGAATCTTCAGGAAATGAAAACAGTTGAAGGCATAAATATATATTCCATAAATATAAGATGATAGTTAAGCATTCATAAGAATAAATTGAATGCTTAGTGAATTGTTCAGAGGTAGAAAGTAAGACAGGATTGTCTCTTCTTTGTTGTTAAATGTGTTTACTGTAGAAATAGATTATTTTACAATACTGTGTATTATATATATATATATATATATATATATATATATATATATATATATATATATATATATATATATATATATATATATATATATATATATATATATATATTTGTTTTCTGAGGTTTTCGCGGGTGTTTGTATGTGGATCTTTGGTCATTCGGGTTTTTTCCCATGTAGAATTGAAGGTGTAGGAGCAACGTTTCGACGGAATCCCATCCGTCTCACACACACACACATCAACAAGCTGTAGTCACAACTGTGACAATTCATTATTTGTGTAAATTTTTTGGATTGCTAACAAAGAATTATCAGTCTCCCTTTAATTCTTTATTAGCAATCCAAAAAATTTACACAGACAGACACACACACACACACACATATATATACATATACAAGATTAAATGATATTGTTATGGATATAAATATATGTGTACTTATATGTAGATGGTGCAATTTTCTTGGTCTAATTGTTTTCAGTGAAGATTACAGCATATATTGCACTGAAGAATATGATCTGAAAATTGTATCAGAAACTGAAAGTATTGTGTTTGACAGGTAAAATGAACAATTGCAAGTCATACATAAATGATGAAAAGTCAGACAACTGGATAAATTTGTTCAGCCTGGTCGAATGCTTACTAAAGATGGGGAAAGGGATGGAGAAATCTAAAAAAACATGAAAATGCTCATCAAAAAATAATTGCTAGTGTACAGAGATTAATTTTATAACCTCTTTGTTGAAAGAATGAAAAAAACAGGTATATTACAGTATGCTATTATCTATATTATTATATGGAAGTGAAGGTTAGGTATGTCAGGAGAAAAATAAAATGTTGAATACAGTGAATATTGGTTATTTAAGGAATTTATGATAAAACAAGAAGAGATAAGGTCAAGGATGTTTGAGTGATAAATGAATAAGGCATCAAACAAAGGAGCTTGGCTATGTAAAATAAGTACTTTGAGGTGGTTTGGTCATATAGAGGGAATGAATGGAAATCATGCAGAAAAATATATAAGGGGAGAATGAATAAAAAAGATGAAAAGAGAAAATCATGATTGGATGGAGTTCATGAGATCTTCAAAAAGAAAGAATGAAAGGTTTAAATTATACAAGACAATGTATGAATTGGTATATCAATATGGTATAAATAAGGAGAGATAGATAGGCCAAATGATGTGGGCACAAACTAGATCTAGTTAGCTATACTTTTTAATGCCTACCTTAAATTTATTTGGCCCACTAGTAGTCATTCTTTTTCTCCATATTGTGTAACACAGAGAATGGTGTGAAGTGTTTGTATACATGTAACTTAATTAAATTCTTGCTTCTCAATGTCACTTCAAACCATTGTTAGAAATGGACCTATCTACCATATTTGATGCCACTATTTGTTAATTTAGGTGTTACAGGTCATAGTTTGTACAAATGGTAAAGGAGAGGAAAGATCCTGTACCTGGAAAGGGAAGAGGATAGAAGCAATGGAGATATATTTATTTATTCAATTTCTACTAGCCACCTATCTTAATCCAATTGATTCCAGTTGAGATAACGGAACATGTGAACCAAAGTATGTATTTGGTTCAGTATTTTCACGATGTTCTAAGCCACTGTTTGAAGAATTATCCAAATTAATTCACTGGATTTTTTGACAGATAATTTTGAGGGATGGTGTATTTTGTTTAATTCAGTCTCATTGTGATATGACAATTCTCCTACTGCAGGTCAATACAGAATGGCCAAAGCAACATGCTCTAATGTTATGTGGGGACTAAGCCACTGTTATTATATGTTTGAGAGAGAGCCAGTTTGGTGTAGTGGTTAAAGCATCAGGCTACAAACTGAGAGACCATACGTCTTAGCCCTACCTTAAACATAATGTCAAAGAGTCAAAGTTAAGAATCAAAGTTATACCCACTTCTCTTTACCTGATATTACAATTACAGAGAAATTGTTGTTAATGGTATAGAATATTCATGAATATTCAAGATGATATGTGCATTTTGAACAAAAACAAACAAAATAAAACAGCTTGGGCCTCAAACACTTAATTCTTGATTTTCAGCATTGTAAACTGAAATGATTATGTCAGTAGGATTATGTTAAAATAAGATCTCTGAAGTTACTCCCCAAAAATGTGGCACTTCCAAAATAGTAACTTTGGAATGTCTAAAATTATTTATTTTTCTGTAATAAGAATCCCATTTCTTGGAAAGCAAAAATAATTCATGGGCTCTTCAGAAAATTTAAACTAGAATGTCATTATTTTAGTACATAGATCATAGACAGTGCAAGCATTTAGAGAAACATGTTTTCATACTGTATCTTATATAAGGTGCTTTATACATATCAATATAAAAAGATACCTTGATCTCAAGTGTTAAGAAGGTCAAATGAGTTGTTGTGTCTCCCTTCCTGTTACCCCCAGGAAAGGAGTAGATAGAACTGGGTTGAATATCATCATATATATAACAGGGGAAGAGGGAGGATCTAGTACAAACAAAGGAGGAGAAAATATTCCCTTTTTTACTACTCCCTCATTTAGAAAAGAAACCACAGGTGGGATCCATGAAAGCTTATAGAAGTCAAGAGAGGTCAAAAACCAATTTTCTCACTTGTTGAAAACACCCTACTGATTCTTTGTAGGATATTTCCACTAACCCACCACCCACCTCTTCTTCATCATCATAGTCTTTTTATTATTATTATTCTTGGTCATAGAAGAAGCTTAATAGGCAGTCATATTGTTGTACTGAATTTTTCCCCAAAGTATAGTGACATGGCATTTGGTTCATAGATTCAATCCATGGCATTAATATAAATAAACTTGGTGGCTTAAATGTTGCTTGCTTACTCCAAGCAAGATAAAAACTAAAACAAGTAGATTTCTAGGAAAACTTTAAATTAATAGTTTCTTTTCTATGTAGCTGATTTAGATAATGTGATCATTAACAGATCATAATCCCATTATTATCATTAATATTTATGTGCTAGAGTAATATAGGAAAACTTGGCTGCATGCACACAGGGACAGGCTGGGCAATGGAGGGGCGCACAGGGCAGGACGTGGGGTACAAGGATGAATTTGAGAAGCCAGAAGAGAAGGGAGCAAGAGAGTCACTCCTGTGCATGTTCAAAATGAAAACCTCCTGAATGAAGTTAGAACTGAAAGTAGCTCCCTGGATCCTATTGTGATCCATGATGATCCATATGACAAGATCCTGAAAAAGGAAATGAGTCCTGAAATTTCAAAGGAGGAAGAGGAAGATGGAGAATACTATCTAGACCCCAAGCCGGAATCCCATCTTGCACAGCCTTCATCTTTAGATTCTCCTCCCCGTCTACCAAACCTCCAACTTAACAGCCTACTTAGATGATGTCAACCCAGATGCCCCTATTTCTGAAACTGAACCTTTCAAAATCAGAAGAAAAAATAGACTTGGGCAATTTGAATGTGACACAAAAGGAAACCACGAAAAAGAAATCAAAGAGGGTTCTCACATCGGGTTCCTAAAATGCTTCTTAGATGGTGCTGGAGAACGTACAAAATCCAGATGTCAACCAGAACCTCAACCAGGGCCATCCTACATGCAGGTCAGCCAGATATGCTACAGTGATTAAAGTGGATCACTTGTTCTTCAGGCTCTCTTTGCTTCTGGTGTCCAAAGGCAATCTGGGTGGAATTCAGGATAAAAGAGATCCCGGTTTGCTAGAAATTCCCTAAGAGTCTGCTCCACCAGCTCGGAATAAAACACATACTTTCTACAATGTTAAATAGCTACAGGAATTGGAGAAAGTGTTCCAAGAAGATTATTATCCTGACAACAAGAAGCCTCAAGAAATTGCTACCTTGGTTCGTGTGATGCCCCAGCGCATTATGTTCTGATTCCAAAATCGCAGAGCCAAGTGGAGAAAAATAGAAAAGTTGATGGCAAAGAACAATAAGAAATATTCTCTCTCAGCACCTGCTTTGCCAGTGGATCCCCCCAGTAAATGCTGCAAGGCACAACTCTGTTGGCTGTCACTTAGCTGCCTGATCCTGCAAACAATCAACCTAACACTGCAAGTGTGACTTATTCTGGGGTCCTAGGTGGACCATCCATCTCATTGTCCACCACCTCAGGCACTTGAGCTTTTATGACTCCCTCCTGACAAAGGCAACTTCCTAGGGTGCCTTGGGATCCCTTCGGGAAGAGCTGTTTCCTGCCATTCAAGCCCTCCATTAATTCACCAAGCAACCTTCCACTCAACATGGTCCTGAACCCAGATTACCACATTGTTCCATTGATGCTGGACAACAGCCTGCCCAGTGAACACAGCCCCTCCAGCCAGGAGAGCAGCTCCAGCGAGGCCCTCTCCTTCAGCATCCAGATGCAAAGCATAAGTTCTCCTGTGGACTGCAATTATCCGGAACAACTGGAGCCTACAATCAACCTGGAAACCCCCTGTTTTCACCCCAATAGCCAACCTGGTATGCATCAGCATGGCCACCAGTATTATCAGCATGAGATGTCCCACTTCCCAATCCATCTTTCTGGCAATACCTTGCGTGACTCACAACAGCCATGCCCAGTAAATCCACAACTTTTTTTCTCGCTACCTGGCAGTAGCGGACTTGTGACCTATGGAGCAGCAGAGTGTTCACAAGGTTTCCTACAGAATCATGTAGGAGCTCACCTCCTACTACAGCCATCAGCTGGGAGCTCAGGCTTCATCCCTGCTTTTCAGGTTTTCCCCTGGAATGAGTTTTCCATGCATGGAGCCTCCTTCACCCACTCCTTCTCCCTCCCAATACCACATTCTGGCTTGGAGACAATTGGCGGGGTGTCTTCCCAACAGGTTCCCTTTGCCCTGAACCAGACCCTGCCTGCCAGCTCCTGCCTCCTCCAGCTGCCCAGGCTCCCTGGGCCCAGTGCCACCTTGTTGTTTAGGACCAAGCCAGTGATGCCAGCCAATTTGGAATCCCCATCTCAGCCACTGTCCAAGATGCTGACAGAAGGGGACTTGGATCCTGACGACGCCACTCAGGAGGAAGAGAGTGGGTCGCTGCCAGATTTCTCCGAAGAAATCAAGACCTGACTCAGCTTTTCTCCTTGCCAGGAGGGAGATGAAAAAAAAAACACATTCTGATTATTATTATTACTATTATTATTAAGCAGTTCTTGGCACAATCAACAGAAACATTATATACTGTACCTTTGAAGGTAAACCTCCTGGAGAACTCCAGAGAAGGAAAAATACCAGTATCGTCACTACAGAACTTTTTCTTACTGTTGCTGCTGTCGTTATTATTTATTCTAGCACAGGAAAGCTAAACAATTAAAACAACTTTGTTTGTATAATACAGTGATTGTGAAATAAGCCTTTCTGCATTTTTAAATTGAAGTACAAATAATTCTTTCCAAACTACAGTAATTAAAATACACATTATTTAGAATCTCCCTTTGTGTATAATGAATGTGTACGGGAAGTTTTTCTCTAATAAATTGCATCCAAATTATATTAGAGAGGATAATAGAAGAGATATTAAATAGGTTAATGGCAACAGAAAAAAAAATCATGATGTTTTATCATTTGAAAAGGAAAGAAAAGAAGTTATTTTCATGATTAAGCTCTATTTTTTTTCTTTTTTATTAATTACTGTAGGTAAAACAACAAAAAAGCAAAAACAAAGAAATTTGTAAAATAAACTTCACGCTAGAATGAAGGTAGAAATATAGTAATTATAAAAAATAAAAAAATAAATGGAAAAACAGATAAAAAATATAGGTAAAAGTATACTAGTTGCCCCAATCTTTCTACCCAGCCTCTTCCTTTTTCTCTCAACCACTAATTGCTCCTGGAATATTTTTATACTGTGCTTTGGGTATCTGAAATTATTGCTCATTTAATTAATTATTTTAAACAATTTCTCTTTTTCTTCAAAAAAAGTAGTGTTTGAATGTCTTAGCTAGACTTGCTCTGTAGCGTGTTGTATGTAGGGAAAATATTTTTACTTGAATTTAATTATACTTCTGCTGTGATATAGTCAATTTTTCCATTGCCATGTATTTTCTAATTTTAGTCTCCCAACCTTACATTTCAGCAAAGTTTTTTTATAAAAAAATATTCTACCAATATGATTTTTCCTTCTGTCAGCATGTATATTAATAAATTGTGATGCTATTCATTTATATTCTCTAAGATTGTATCTAATAAAAATATGTGGTTTTAATTCTAATTTTATTTTGAGAATTTTATCTCTATTTTGCTGTATTTCTTTGGTGTTAGAGAGACTTTTAAGTCTCTTTGCATCACCACCACATACGGTAAAATGTTCCTTTGTTTTTGCATTTCCAACATTTATGGCTAAAAAGTAAATACACAGATGCATAATTGATATTAGCCTCTGAATAAAAATAGCAGAAAAATGAGCTGATTAGCTAAACAATAATTTTTACAATAAAAATTTACATTCATGCATAATACTTACCATCAGTCTGCATAAAGTCGGCTTAAAAAGTACAAAATGTTCGCCGGTGTTCATCGTAACAAAATATTTTGAACGTACCAACATATGAGACAGTAGTTTAGTGTTACCAAAACAAATCATTCAGACAGAGTAGGTAATTCATTTAGTTATGTTGCTTTGGTTTTTGTTCTCTTCAGTAGTTTCAAAAATCTTCCTGTGACTTGAATATAAAAACTAACTGTATAGTTTCTCTGTTTATCTTTACCAGTGTTTCTTAAATGTTTTTTTTCTCCCAGAACTTTTCTCACTTTTAAAAATTATGGATGACTTCAAAAAAGCTTTGGTTATATTTATGCAAGTTTATTTATATTTATTTATATTTATTTTATTTTAATTCCATTTATATCCCGCCCTTCTCCGAAGACTCAGGGCGGCTTACAAGCTTAGCAGTAGCCTTCATTCTATGTATATGCCAGCTTGTTAGGGCTTTCACACACACACCCAAGCGGCATTATTACAAAGTCAGCTTAATTGCCCCCAACAATCTGGGTCCTCATAAATATGAGTTATATTTATTTATATTTATCATATTAAAATTAAAATTGACACATTCACTACAGGTACCAATTCTCACAATTTAATGGATTTTAATATTGTATTATTTTTCAACATACACTGGCAAATAATTTTGATTTCTGAGAAGGTCTCAGGGGGACTTCCAAGGTTCCTAGGACTGTGCTTTAAGAAACACTGCTCTATATTGTTCTGACAGCTAAAGGAGGGAATACAAGTGTCTTCTTCTAACATCAGAAAATTCTCTGAAGACAGAATCCAAAAATATCAAGGAATAACACCAGGCTACAACATTTCTCTGTATGTAATAAGCTTTGGACATTTCCCACATGCTTCGCACAACAAGATTTTCAAATGATGAAATCCTGTTCTTCATGGCTTTGTTAGATGAATTAGGAAATCAAGGAATCTACACAATAATTACTCTGCATTTATTAATTTATTCATCTATTTATATGCTGGAATCTTATGCCAATGTCCTTCAAGAAATTACCAAACAACAGAAATATTTCAGACATTATCTGAAACAGAAATGCAATCGTATAACTGAGCTTACAGCAGTAAAATCACAACAAATTGACCAAACTATCAACTTAGAAGACTTCAAATGTCATTTTAAATAAATTAACCTTGAATTGTTTCTGGGAATATACCATGAATAAGAATCAGTTCCATTACAATCTCCAGATGTCTATGCAACCTTACCTCAGATAGAGAGGAAATGTAAGCCATGAATTTTTATATGAAATACTTTTTTAAAAAAGCAAAAGATAAAATGGAGAACCTTTCCAAAACTGTACTATCAGCAAAATCCACTATGCATGAAAAAAATGTAAAAATAAATGCTTAGTGCTAATAATAGTATGCTAGCCTAGGACTGGACAAACCTAAATTCAAATCATGGAAGCTTTCCAAGTTGCCACTTGTCACTCAATCTCACAAGATTCAAAGAGAGAAATCACTTTAAAAAAAGTGGGACATTCATTCAAGAGGAACAATATCGCAACAAACTTCCTATCCAGTAATTTTAAGAAGCACTGTCTGTGGAGCCCAAAAATCTTAATATTTCAGTATAGTCAGGGCTTTTTTTCTCATAGAATGCTCAGAATGGAGTTCCGGCACCTTTTTTGGATGGAACCTTGTAGGGTAGGCAAGGCGGGTTGTATGACATGTGTGAGTTCCAGCAGCTTTTTCTTTTACAAATGTCATTTTTTAAAATGTAATTTCATTATTATTTTTTCTGGGCCATGGGCATGTATTTTAATTATTGTGTCATTATTACTGTTTATTCTCTTACATAGTCTTGAAATCTAGTGACAGAACAATCAAAATAAATATATAAATAGTGGACTGGAATAGTAATAGAATGACTATTTCAAGAGTCACCAATTTTTTTTATTGTATTTCCAAGCTTAACAAAGAAAATAGGCCTAGACTTTATATCAAGTATTACCGTATAGTATTATTTATACTGCAAATGACACAATAATGTGTGTGTGTACACACACACACACACACACACACACACACACTCACATAAAATAAAATTTCAGTGCTCTCCCCTTATATAGTCATTAAATTTAACAATGCTGCTTTGGTCTAGTGGTTAAGGCATCAGGCTAGAAAGCAGGAGAGCATGAATTCTAGTCCCACCTTAGCCATGAAAGCCAACTGGGGACTTGGGCCAGTCGCTCTCTTAGCCCAACTCAACTCACAGGGTTGTTGTTGTGGGAAAAATAGGAGAAGAAAGGTATGTTAGATATGTTTTCTACCTTGAGTTATTTATAAAAATAATAAAGCCAGGATAAAATGAATGTAAGAATGTAAATGAATGAATGTAAATGAAGACTGATAAATTTCATGGCTTCCTAACATTATTGAGTCTGCTATTATATAGAAATAGAGATCTTTCAGATCTGTTTCAGTAAAGAAATGTAGCAGAAGCATTCAAAGTGCAGCTTGATAGAGCCTTCCAAACAACATGGAATTGTTTTGATCCCATGTGGCTATGAGAATGAACATGGTGACAGAATACTGCTCTTTGATACACTTTTCTTCATTTTCCTATCTGTCTAGTCTGAGCACTATGTCATGATATATTTTTTTAATTATTTTATTATTAACTAAGGATATAGGTCTATAATTTTGGATTGATGTATGGTCCGTGTAACTTTTGGGATCAGAACAATATTCGCCTCTGACCATGACTCTGGAATTTTTGCTTCATCCAGGACTGTGTTGAACACATTCAATAAAGGTTGTCCTAAGATGTTTTGTTGTTCCTTGTAGATTTCTGTCGGAAGACCATCAGGGCCCGGTGCTTTATTATTTTTTTGTTTAGAATAGCCGTAATCACCTCTGTCATCCTAATTTCTTCATTCAACATATTTTTGATTTCATCTGTAACTTTTGGTAGTATTGCTTTTTTGAAACATTCCTCTGCTTTCTCTTCATTTTCCTGGTTGTCTTCCTTGTATAATTTCTCATAGAATTCCTGGGCTATAATTTTTTTCTCCTCTTCTTGATAGTGTATTTTCCCTTTATCGTCTCTTAATTTACTAATCCAACTTTTCTTCTTTTGTTTTTTCAATTTGTGTGCAAGCCATCAACCAGGTTTGTTTGCATTTTCAAAGAAGTTCTGTTTTATATGTCTTATCTGTTGCGCTAATTTTTCTTTTTCTAAAATGTTAAGTTTGTATTTAATTAAGTCCATTTGTCGTTTTACATTCTTTTTTGTGGTTCTTGTTGGAGTATTGTTTCTAATCTTTTGTATTCCCCTTCTAACATTTTCTGTTGTTGTTTTTTCTCCTTATTCTTTTTCGCCATATATGCTATAGCTACTCCTCTCATAATTGCCTTAGCTGTGTCCCAATGATTTTGGACAGAGGTATCTTCAGTTTTATTTTCTTTAAAAAAGAAGTCCAATTGCCTCTCCATCTTTAGTCTAAAGTCTTCATCTTTTAATATTGATCTTTGTATAGTCCATCTAGATGTTTTTTGGACCCTTCCTGCCTAAATTTCACAGGATTGTGGTCTGCCCAGGTGCTTGTCTCTATACACACATCTTCAACTTCAGAGTTAATTTCCCTTGACATCCACACCATGTCGATCCTAGACCATGAGCTATGTTGATTAGAGTAGTATGTATACTGCCTTGCCTCACGATTCCTTTCTCTCCATATATCCTGAATATTTAGTTCTTTGGCCAATTTGAAAAAGGATCTTGATAGTGTTCTTCTTTTCCTTTTCCTAGTCTTATTACCCTTGTAATCCAAATTATTATTAATAATAGCATTGAAGTCTCCTAGCACACAGATCTCATTGTAATCTAGATTACGTAACTTATTGTGTAACGTTTTGAAAAACTGTTCTTGATTTCCATTCAGGGCATATATTTCTACTATCACTACTTTCCTATGGTTTATTTCTACCTCTACTATCAATATTCTACCTTCTCTATCTTTATAAACTTGTTTAGCTACCAGTTTCTGATTCACATATAATACCACCCCCCTTTTTTGTTGATCTAATGATACGAATATATTTCCTAGTTTTGGCTGATCTAACAGATGTTTTTGTTGTTCTTTTATATGAACTTTCTGAATTGCTATTATATCTAGTTTTTCACGAATAAGTTTATTAAAAAATTTCCGTCTTTTCATTGGCAAATTTAAACCATTGATATTCAGTGACAGAATCCTGCATTCTTCTCTCTTTATTTTACTTATATCTGGGTCTTGTGCTTCTCTTTGTGCAGATCTCTTTTATTTCTGTGTCTCTGCCTTCATTTTTCTCTGTAGTCTCTCCAGATTTCTTTCCTCTATCCTCTGTTCCTAGTACTTTCCCTTCTATAGCCATCTGTCTTGCATCCATTTCTCTTATTTCCCCTCCGTCTTGGTCTTCTACTTCATCTTCATTGTTAAAATGGAGCTTATAAAAATCTTCTGCCTTGTCTATCGAATCTTATCTATACCTTCTATCTTGCCATGTGACTAGGATGCCTTCTGGAGTTAGCCATCTAAAATTCACATTGTACCTAATCAGTTTCAATGTCAAAAATTGGTAGCCTCGTTTCAAGTCTCTCATTCTTTTAGGTATTTGTTTGAGAATTGTTATTTGTTGTCTTCAATAATCTAGTGGCTCCTCTCTTGATCTATGAAGTAGTTCATCCCGGGTCGATTTTTTAACCAATCTCACATGTACTTCTTTCGGAAGATTATGTCTCCTCGCATAATTAGTTTGGACCCTATAGGTCTCACCTATTTCCGCCAACATTTCATCTTTTCCTATGCCTAGTGCTTTCGCCATTAAGTCCGCCATCATGTCCAGCAAGTCTTCACCTTTTTTTTTCCTTAACATTTTGAAAGTGCAGATAGTGGACGGCTTTCTCCACTTCCAGGAAGATCACTGTTGTTTCGAACTCTCTATTTGCCCGGATTAGAGTTTCACTTAAGTCCTCTACTTTCTTCTCCTCCTTCTCCATTCTCACTTCCATTTCCTGTAATCTTTGCTCGTTTTTTTATTAATTGTTGTTGAATCACCTCAAATTTACCGTCAATCGCTTGTATTTTTTCCTTCAGCTCGCCAATATCGTTTCTCACTTGGCCTATCTATTTCTTCATCTCTTTTTTCATTTCTTCATGGTTCCTAGTCATAGCTTCTTGCATATTTTGCAAAAGTGCTTGTAGATCTTTAAGGGAGTTTGACCTTTCCCTTTGTAGCATGTCGTCAATGGACTTCTGACTAGAACGGCTTGAAGACATCCCTAACCCCTGTGGTTCTGCCCTCTTTCCTGTGCTGATCTTTCTTAAGTTAGGTATGCTTGTCATATTTAACCAGATTTTTATAAAAATATTCTTTATGGGGTATTTCCACCTTCTTTTCTCCCCTCTAACTCCCTCCACCACAACCTCCTTATCTATTTCCTAATTCGGGGGAGATATGCCGAAATCAACAGCCACCCTATCCTCTATCTCTAATCTATTGTAACTTGTATAATATTGATGAATTCAACCAAACCCCTAAGACATTTGTCAGTTAATATCACTCTTTACAAATACTTAATTCCTTTAACCTTAAATAACACTTTATCAATCAGTTATATATAAACAAGGGACAAATCTTATTTCCTGTTTCAGCCTAACCCAAGGCCATCCACAGACAGTAGTCACAGCAGTGACAGCTCATATTTGTGTAATTTTTTTTAGATTGCTAACAAAGAATTAAAGGGAAACTGATATGATCATTTCAAACTTATTTGTTCTCATGAGTCAGCCATACCCTTCTGAGACTCGAACCTGGGCCGATTGCACCTTAGGCAATTGTTCTAACCTTTAGGCCACTGGCTTTTTCTTGCTTTGTTAGCTGAGAAGCAAGGGAGAAATGTGTTAAGTGTTTGTTAAGTATTTAGAATACCTTGCTAGGCCCCAAACATGGGACAAATCTTATTTCCTGTTTCAGCCTAACCCAAGGCCATCCACAGGCAGTAGTCACAGCACTGACAGCTCATATTTGTGTAAATTTTTTTGGATTGCTAACTAAGAATTAAAGGGAAACTGATATGATCATTTCAAACTTATTTGCTCTCATCAGTCAGCCATACCCTTCTGAGCTACCTGATGGGGAACTCATCAAATTTGCAGACGACACCAAGCTGGCAGGAATACTCCAGAAGATAGGCTTAAAATACAGGAGGATCTGGACAGACTCGAAAACTGGGCGCTATCTAACAAAATGAAATTCAATGGTGAAAAAAGTAAGGTTCTACATTTAGGCAGGAAAAATCAAATGCACAGATATAGTATAGGTGGTACCTTGCTCAATAGTAGTAACTGTGAGAGGGATCTCGGAGTCTTAGTAGACAATCACTTCAATATGAGCCAGCAGTGTGCTGCAGCTGCCAAAAAAGCCAACACAGTGCTAGGCTGCATTAACAGAGGGATAGAATCAAGATCAAGTGAAGTACTAATACCACTTTACAATGCTTTGGTAAGGCCACACATGGAATACTGCATCCAGTTTTGGTCACCACGATGTAAAAAAGATGTCGAGACTCTAGAAAGGGTACAGAGAAGAGCAACAAAGATGATTGGGGGACTGGAGGCTAAAACATATAGGGAACGGTTGCTGGAATTGGGTATGTGTAGTTTAACGAAGAGAAGGATGAGGGGTGACATGATAGCAGTGTTCCAATATCTTAGGAGCTGCCACAAAGAAGAGGGAGTCAAGCTATTCCCCAAAGCAGCTGAAATGAGGACAAGAAGCAACGGATAGAAACTAATCAAGGAGAGAAGCAACCTAGAACTAAGGAGAAACTTCCTGACAGTTAGAACAACTAACCAGTGGAACAACCTGCCTCCAGAAGTGGTGAATGCTCCAACACTGGAAGTTTTTAAGAAGAGACTGGACAGCCATTTGCCTGAAATGGTATAGGGTTTCCTGCCTGAGCAGGGGGTTGGACTAGATGACCTCCAAGGTCCCTTCCAACTTATTATTATTATTATTAATTCTGGAAATAACAGGATAATGTTTATGAAAGTAGTGTGTATACATATGCACCATAATGTACATATAGAATTGGTAGGAAATTTCAAGCCCTTCTGGACTTTTACAATCCATGCAATTAGTTAACATTTCTAAGTTCCTACCAGTTGTGTCCCACTTAGGCAACAGTAAAATCATAAAGACATTTATGTCTCTGTATCAAATATTTCTCTTTTTTCCCTCTGTCTGCCTGACTTTCTGTCTGTCTCCCTCTTTGATTCTCTGATGCTTCTCTTCCACTTCAGGATGGTCTATTTAGCAGTGTGTGGGAGTGAGGCAGAGGCAGAGATCACCAATGATCCTTTAGACCTCAATACTTGCCTAGACCTGCAATGTTCTGTTTGGCCTTGTCAGATTTCGAAGCCCTGATGTTCAGAGATAGTGGAAAGTGATGGAGTCTTCTGTTACTAATCTCCCTTTTGCGACTGTAATAATATCTTGACCTCAGGGAAAGAAACTTGCACTCTTAAGGCTATGAAGGGCATAGTCTTTATTTTAAACGTTATAGGAATGGGAAAGATAAAGCCAGTGGTATAAAACTTAACAATACCAGTTCAGAAACTGTTAAATGACGAAATTTAATAAATAATACAAATACCCACTGGGAACTTTTCAGAATCAGATAAAAAACATTTACATGTATTTGCTATACAGTAAATATCAAATTTGTAGGATCTAAAATACAGTAAACAGAGATAGTTAATTCAGTACAGAATACCTTGTATTATTAATATTATTTCAGCCAAGTTTCCAAATGATAAAACATAAATAAAACAACACAGAATACTTGAAATACACAATTTCAGTCGTCTCAGAAATGCCATACATTTCGGAATCCAAACCATTCTAATTTTCGTTTTTGTACATTTTCCTTGTGGCAGTCCCTATAGGCAAACAAAACTAGACTAGCTTGAAAGAATAGTCATTCTTCTTATTTCCACAGACACAAAAAATGTTTCTCACCCTAAATCATATAAGAAAGGGAAGAAAGAGGCATTGTTTTTTCCCCCTTACTTATATGATTACCTTGTTCTGAAAAGGTAATATTTAGATAGAAAGAGGGGAGTAGTTAGCCCCATGACAATAATAACAATAATAACCATAATAATGCAAATTGCAACTTTACTCGTAACAGCTTATATCCTGCAATAATACCTGTAACACCATCAAACATCCACATCCGCCTATCTGAGTTTCTTGGGAAGGACTTTATAGGTGGATAAAAAGCCAAATTCAGTCTAAACATCTGGCTGACTGTGCAACAAATCATAATGCAACGAACCATAATGATAATAAACCTTGAACCCTTTCCAAGGACAATCAAGGAAAGCAGTTGAAAAGAACAAAGGTGAAGGCTGATTATAGAAAACAAACAATAGTAAACCAGTTTGTTAATTGGAAGATGAGGCCAATGCACGGTCAATACCTAAATAAAATAGAAAAAAAGGTGATTTTAAAAAAACTATATGGAGTTCATTAAGAGACACTCTCTCAAATATCAGGCCCCATGCCATAGAAGGCTTTAATGGTCAAAATCAGCATCTTGGACCTGGAAACAGTCTGAATTGGCTTCCTAGGATTGAGGGAGATTGACTGGCCCAAGGTCACCAACTGGCTTTGTGCCTGAGGTGGGACCAGAACTCACATTTCCTAGTTTCTAGCCTGGTGCTGACACCAAAGTGGCTCTTGTGAATTAGCCTCCATTTTTCTTTAAATTCAGAAAATAAGAGACAGACAGAGACAGAGACAGACAGAGAGAAAGAGACAGAGACAGAGACAGAGAGGCAGACAGAGACAGAGACAGAGATAAACAGAAAGACAGAGAGAGACAGGGAGAGAGAGAGACAGAGACAGAGAGACAGAGACAGAAAGACAGAGAGAGAGAGAGAGAGAGAGAAAGAGAGAAAGAGAGAAAGAGAGAAAGACAGAGACAGAGACTCTTAATGGAATTGCAGTTGTCAAAACATGAGATGTAAAGGTTTCCCTAAGAGTAGAACAACATTTAATATTGCAATTTACATTCAGATCTACCAGGAAAGGTTAAATGTCCTGAGTACCTAACACTTCAAGTGTTATCCAGAGGCCTCTCATGAATTTTTTTTTTTAAATTCCATTTATATCCCGCCCTTCTCCGAAGACTCAGGGCGGCTTACAAGCTTAGCAGTAGTAATTACATGTGGGATTGTAAGAGGCATCCATTAATACTGTGCAGAAAATGTATCTTCTGTTTTCTTCTCAGTTCTCATTCAGCTGAGGAAAGAAAATTTGCTTTCTTGTCTTTTTTCATCAGATTCAGCAACAAAAAAAACATGCTTTGTCAACCAGGGAGATACATCTGGAGGGTTCAAAAAGCTGGACCTTGTCTACTATGTGTACATGCTTTATGGAACAACCTTCCTCTCAAAGTGAGGCTAGCTCCATCCCTGCTTATTTTCCAGAGTTCCCCAAAACCTAGTTATGCTATCAGGCATGGGAACCTCAGTGGACTAGTGAAAAACTGAGATGGCTTCATTGTTTTTAACACACAGTTATCTCTTCTCCTTATGTTTTTTTATTTTTTTTAATAATAATTGTTTTTATATATTGTTTTCTAGTCTTATTGTATGCTACTCAGAGACACTTGAGATTATTAATTATTGAATAAATAAATAGTTTTCAGGGACTGGTACAGGGAGTCACCAAGAGTCAATATTGTCTCAAAGGCATACACATATACACACAAACAATGAGAAGGATGATCAGCAAATGCAGTTACTTTTTATTCTCCCCTTCTTTTACAGGCCCACATCTGTGTCTACAATTGTTCAGTCTTCTCCATATAGTCTCTATGTATGTTATGTGTACAGTAGCAATGTTCTAGATCAGCAGACAATGGGACAGCAGGATTTGCTGCTTGTTTTAAAATGGCAATAGAAAATGCCATTTTATAGTAAACGCTGATGCTGGAATTGTTTCTGTTTTTCCTCTTGTCAGTTTTAAAACACCATTATATGTAATGAATAAACGCCCATTTTTAAAATTGAATATTTATATTTTTGTATAGTAATTTTTGCCAAATATAACAGATATGTTTGAGATATGTCCTGCTTTCCATTACAACATTTAAATTTCAATCTACACAATTGTGGAGACCTATACCATTGCTAATCTCTGTTGAGAACTAAATACAAAGCAACTAGCTATTTACTTTATAATTTCCAACATAGTTTGCTCTTATATTCTTTTGTCCTTTGAAAAAATAGATAATATGAGGTAATCTAAAGCATTCTTGTAATTAAGAATACTACTAGAAGCTGACACTGGTTTTCCAGTGTGCCAATGATAGGTGTTCCAATGTGTGGGCCATGGCGATTAGTAATGGAAAGCAGAAGGAAAGTTAAAAAAGAAAAAAAAAGTTTGATGAATCAAAAACAAAGTAGCCTTACAAAAGGCATTTATTCAGAAAAGTCTGGTTGATATTTTTCTGCGGTAACCTTACTTGCTACAATTGCCATAGCAATTTTTATTTTTCACATAGCAGAGGCAGGTGCCTATTATTCTTTCCTACAGGCTAAATTCATAAATTCTCTCTCTTTGGTCAATGGATCTTACTAAGCTGGTTTTCCATTAATGGAAAGCATGCTTTTTTCTTTGGTATCTTGACCTGTGTGTGATATTAGAATGCTATTCCCTTCATATATAGTGACCTAATTAAATGTGGAATCATTCTTAAGATCAATATTTTCCTTGTTTATTTATTTTTTATTTATTTTTTTAATATCCATGCCCTAGCAAGAGAAGTTCCCACAGTGCCTGGGAATCAAAACCACTGCACCTAAAAATAAGGAATTGGAGAAGGGGTGATAGAAACTGTAGACCTGAACAATAGCCAGAGCATTTTCTCTGCTGCACAGCACCTGGCTTTTGGGGGTAGCAGTACCACGTCGACTTTGTGAAGCCTTTCTATTTAAGGAATAATGAGCCTATAATACGTCTTCCTAGTTCCTGAATGACTTGGGGAAAAGATACAATTGACTTTATATATTTATATTTGTGAACATATGCTTAAAATATCTTTATAATGAAATTCTTTCTGCTTTGCTTTATCCTAAGGGATGGGCTGGGAATTACCATAGCTACTCAACTAAGCTGGTATGTCAAGTCACAAACCATCTGAAAAGAAGCAATTGTACACTAAATTACAATAAGAAATTGCAGGCAGTTGTATTTTTTCCCCCTGATATTGGTCACATGGCACTTTCTCTTTCTCTGTTACCTCCATCTCTCAATGAATGACTGAGTGACTGATATGAACTGCGCTCAAGGCTGTTTTTGATCTAACTGTTCATGTGTGCACTTAGATCAGCTTATGGGACCACTTGAAGCTCAAAGAGAAATGAATCCTTTCAAGAAAGGAAAACAAATATCAAAACCAGAAAGCATTAAAAGTGGGAGGGTAGAGTTTGAGAAAAATACTTCCTTTTTTAGAAAATAAGATTCACTAATATAGTTCAATTTGATATCTTTACCCAACTTAAAAATATCACTGTGAGATTTTCATTTATGACTTGTGTAGAAGAAGAGCCAAGTTTTCTATTCAGATTGGAAATTGTAGAATTAGATTTCTTTCTTTCTTTCTTTCTTTCTTTCTTTCTTTCTTTCTTTCTTTCTTTCTTTCTTTCTTTCTTTCTTATCTTGGCCACTGGTGATAATGAACACTATATGTTAATCAAATTCTTTTAGAATGATAGTGAAAGCAGCTGAGTTTTCAAAACGTTTTCAGGGAAAAACTATACAATGCCAAAACTAATAGCACAATATAGAAACCAAGAACGTGGTTATATTATAAAAGTTATCTCGTGTACTTTTTTCCATTGCCAAAACATTATTTATATTTATTGAAAAGTCTGTAGATGATTTGTAAGGTTTTATTGAATTAATACAAGTGTTGCTGTTTAATTATCACAGTTGTATTGCACAGTTGTATAATTGAACTATAATTTTATCTCTTCAGAAATAAGATGTATTGTTTGCAATCTACTTGACTCTTAAGCACACACATTTTCAACTTTTTGGTTTGAGTCAAGAAAACAGTTCTTGCACCTGGCTCCAATAATTAATATCATGTACTGTATAGATCTAGCTATTTAAGGTTGGACAAAAAGAATGAATGCTGGGAAAGGAGAATGAATGAATGAATGAATGAATGAATGAATGAATGAATGACACAACTATGTCCCTGTTCTATCCTTAGGGAAGCAGATCTTTTCCTTTGGGGTTTAACTGAATGGCACTCATATGATTATTTAGTGAGACCCATGAGGACTGCAACTGTTCCACATTCCTTTCTCATCTGCAGTGCAGTGCAAGTACCTGATGGTTCACTCATTAGAATTCCACTAAAATATTCTTCTTTGGAGGGGGGAAGCAAAACCAATTTATTTTCCATATAAACTAAGGTGAGTAGTTGAAAGAAAATTATGAGTGCTGCTCCAAAAGCTATCAAGAAGACACTTTCTTAAGGTGATCAACAAAACCTTAAAAATCTAAATTCAACTGACATTGTGACAGTAAAAATGTACTTGTTTTATTTTTGTTTTGTTTTATTTTTTCAACTTGAAAGAAATTCCAGAAATGTCATAAAGGACATTGATACCCTCATGGGTGAAAGAATACAAACAGTTTTATAATGTTTCTGAGATTAGTTTCTAACTTTTTGAGCTTTCTAGAATCCATTTTTTCCTGCTGAAATACAATTCTTACCATTCCATTAAGATGCCCATGTGAGCATGGATGTATAAATGTATACCATAAGGATTCAGTGGACCATTTATTTCATGGGTGTCAAACTGCCAGCCCGTGGGCCAGACACGTCACCAGGAAACTGCACCCATCCCATTGCCAGCAATGGAGAAAAAGCTCCAATTTGTCGCGTGACGTCATGTGACGTCGCAGGTTTGACATGTCTGATCTAATTGAAATGTTAATTCGGTAGATTACAGTCCTATTGCATAGAAAATATATAAATCTGATCATCTTAAAACATAAAGCTTTTCTTCCCTAAGATAAGTGCTAATGTGGAATTATCTGATAGTCCAAGTAAAACTCACCATAATTTACTTAGCCCTAAATGGCCTTACTGAGTTGGGCAAAATCAGTGTTTCTTCACTATTACTAAGTTCCATATCTGAGGCCTGCTACACAGGGTAGAGATGAATTAGCTCTTGCTAAATTAAGGAATATTACAGCCAGTAATATGACATTCTTTTTTATGACCATGGCTTGGGTTATAATGTGACAGGAAAAAAATGTAATGTTTCCAAAATGACAGTTTTTAGATTTGTGTTGCCTGAGGTAGTTCAGCTGAACAATAAACTATAATTTGATTGATGGAAAATTGAAGTGGTTCATCTAACTTGCCAGCCTGTCATACCCACAAGGCTTTAGTTTTGCATGTATGATGATGTATCGCAGTTTTAGAGATAATGTTGTTTGTATTATACATGAAATTTTTTTAGACACAAAAATGAAGACTTCATTACTCAGTAAAGATCAAAATATGCTACAGAGTAGCCAGAAATCAGATTTGTTTCAGAATGGATTTGTAGATATAAATGGGCTCTTTTTGTGGAAGCGAATGATGAATAACATATGGCTGAGACTATTTTTATTTTCATGTGAAAATTGCCATATCACTGATTGCAAAATTATTAACTTAAAGATGGGGACATCTATACTCAAGAGAGACAATCAGAGATATGCAGTTTTGCTTTTATACAAAATTAATGTTATAGATTCCTAGGGTGGGTCAGCAAAAATCTTTAAAAAGGACAATATTCTTTTTTCATAGATTTCTAAATGCACTATTTGGGGAAAAGTTGTGGAGAAATAGCAAAATTAGACAAAGTGTGTGTGCATATGTCAATCTGTCTGACTGTCTGTCTCTCTGTGTGCGTGTGTGTAAATAGGTGGATAGGTAGCAATAGCTTTTTGAAAACTGTCTTATAACAAAAGTTAACTTAAGTAACAATAATAAATTTTATTAAGGACAAGTGATTTGATATACAATGCATGTAGAACCGCTATTACATAAACTTCATATGAATGATTGAGCAATAGTACAAACCAAAGCCCTGTATTTTATCTTCAAAAGATTATTTATTACTCAGGGAGAGACTTGATTTGTATCACTGTCTGGAAGGGGAAGATTTTACTCTGAATTAGCAAAATTTAAGCAATCTGAGAAGTTAAATGGCAGCTTTCCACAGGATTACCTATCCAGAAATCATCATGTAGTTAATCAATACAGAATTTAATAGCACTTTGAAAAAGTAGCATGCATTTTTATCTAAGTGCAATACTAGACTTATTATTCTCTCACAACAACAAGCCTGTGAGCTAAGTTAAGATGACAGAGAGTGACCAGTCCAATGACACTAAATGATCATTGGATATTGGAGTTTCACTTGGGCAACTGCAGTTCTGTGGAAAGATTTCTATAGGAAACATCCCTCTGTTACAGAGCTTTTTCACCTTTTTATGAAAGAGAATGGGTCAATTCCAAGCAAGCTTTCTCATGATACCTTTCAAAGGTTAGTGCTGTGAAATATGACAATGAGAGCCTTGGCAAAGAATCATCAATTGTTAGCCTTCAGGTAGTCCAGACAGAAAACACTACCAAATGAGCTCATTCTGCTTTACTGTAAGGCTATATTATCAGAATCTTGCAAGTGTCAAAGTACAAATATCTCACCATCTCTTTTACCACATGATACTTTCAGGCGATTCCTTTCTGAGTTTCTTTGCCCATTATGCATTTACAGGCTACACTCCCTCTTCTTTGACCATCCCTTCGGCAGCATCTCTTTACTTGTCTCCCAAGGTCATTCCCACATATCATTACTCCGTAAGCCAAAAATGGTCAAACTTGTTTTGGTCATTAAATAAACTTGATAGTCTATGTGTTAGAATGAATCAAGTCCAAAGCTATCATATGGCAATAAGATCCAAAGGAAGAAATGGGCTCATAAGTTCTTTTCGTGAACCCAAGCAGCCCTTCAAACAGTAGCATCCACACAAAAGACATGGTGAGTCAGACTTACTTGTTGCAGGGTCAGGACAAAAGTCCTGCCCTTTTCCCCTTGTGCCGTGATGTCATGTTCATACAATGAAAAGAGGCAGAGCTTGCTTTGTGACATCACGATGTTCTTTTCATCCTTTTCGGCAATGTTACTAGTAAAACAAAGGGATTTTATGGATGCCATTGCTTACAAAACTCTTCCCTCAAGTTTCTTGTGTGCAAGAGTTGCTAGGCTATACTATCATATTTAAGATAATGAAGAATTTGGTGTGGGACTTTCAAGGCATACTAAACTACACTTTTCTGTGCCTGTTCAAATAAGTCCAAAAACACAGCAGCCTTTTATAAGAAATTACATTCTAAGAAGCAGGCCCTAAGGCATTCTGGAGTGGTGATGGGAATGTTGCCTGTTTGAGTGTTGAGTTATTTAATATTTTCGGGAGAATCCAACAAATAGGCAAAATTCTCATCACCATCACCAAAGCTCAAGAATAATCATTGGCACAAAAATTGAGAGACTGTGTAGTTAGAAGGAGAATGGAATAGATTGGCTGAAAGAAAAAAATCAGCAAAGAATAGCAGCATTGTATAAGGGGTTTCCTCCCCTTTTTTTTCTTTTATATTTCTTACCACTATCTTTGTGAGGATCTCATCAACTCCATCCAACCATGATTGTTTTTTCTGTCTTCTCACAGCCCAATCCATCCACCTAGAGATGAAAAACAAGCTGCCTTTAGCATTCCATGACTCTTTTATTTACCCATAATAGGTATAAACTGTATGGTTCTGGACAAACTAGCCCACCTTATATTGAGTTTGATCTGCATAAAAAAGTACCAATTTATGTTATTACAGGCAATCCTTAACTTATAACCACAACTGGTAACAGAAATTCCATTACCAAGCAAGGTGGTTTTTAAGTGAGTCATGCCCATTTACCATTGTTTGTTAAGCAAATCACTGCAATTGTTAAGTGAATCACATGGTTGTTGAGCGAATCTAGTTTTCCCTTTGACTTTGTTTGTCATAAGGTTGCAAATGGTGGAGCAGTGGGCTAATGCCTCCTTAAGGAACACCAGTTGCCTGCAATTAGTGCAGGTTCGCATCCCACCAGGCTCAAGGTTGACTCAGTCTTCCATCCTTCTGAGGTAGGTAAAATGAGGACCCAGATTGTTGGGGGCAATTAAGCTGACTTTGTAATAATGCCGCTTGTAGGGGGTGTGTGAAAGCCCTAATAAGCAGGCATATACATAGAATGAAGGCTACTGCTAAGCTTGTAAGCCGCCCTGAGTCTTCGGAGAAGGGCGGGATATAAATGGAATAAAAATAAAAATAAATAAAATAAAATCATGTGTGTTCTTAGAACGCTGCAACTGTAAATGCATGCAGATTGCCAAGCACCCAAAATTTGATCACGTGATTATGAGGATACTATGATGATAATAAGTGTCGTAAGTCACTTATTAATGGTCGTAAGACACTATTTTTAATGCTGTTTTAACTGTGAACAGTTGCTAAATGAATGGTTGTAAGTCAGGGACTACCTGCAGTACAGAACAGAGTTTTAATTAAAGCAGCCTGTCTTTGTTCAGAACTATACAGCAGGGAAAGGAAAAAGAACATTCTGGATGCTACAAATTTTCCTGAAATCAATGAGAAATTTTTCTGTATAAGCACTTTAATAATGTTTTTCAGGTCATTGCTCCCAGCTCCTGCCCTCCTTCTCTTCAATTCCACTTGCCCTTCCAAGCAATCCTGGGTGCTGCACTGTTATTCCTATGGGTACCTGGTACAGCAAAAGGAAATTCATGAGAATAAGAAAATGGCCAATATTCAAGAGACTTCAGAGATAGAACACTATGTTATATTCTGCAGACAGCAAGTCTTTGCAGTTTAAGTTTTAGTAAGAAGAAAAATCCCTGGCCACCTCAAATATAACATTAAGCAGATTCATTCTCCTATTACTCAAAATTCAATGTGATCTTCAGCCAGAAAGTTGTACATCCTACTCTGAAATACTGCCATTAGAAAGTTACCTCAGACTGGCTCCACTGAGAAACTGCATTACCTGTAGGTCTTTAAAACTGCTTCTCTTCCATTGATATGTCGTTTGTCTTAAAGATCTGTATGCCATTCATAAACTAATTTTAATTTCTTTATTTTGAATCTGTACAGGGAGTTCTTGACTTACCACCACAATTGAGCCCAAAATTTCTGTTGCTAAGTGAGATAGTTGTTAAGTGAATTTTGCTCCACTTTGCAACCTTTCTTGTCCCATTTGTTAAGTGAATCATTGCAGGGGTTAATCAGGCTTCCCCATTGACTTTGCTTGTCAGAAGGTCGCAGAAGGTGATCACATGACCCTGAGACACTGCAACTATCCTAAATATGAGTGAATTGCCAAACTATAAATTTTGATCATGTGACCATGAGGATGCTGCAACGGTTGTAAGTGTGAAAAATGGTCATGTCATTTTTTCAGTGCCACTGTAACTTTGAACAGTCACTAAATGAACTGTTGTAAATCAAGGACTATCTGTATAAAGAATAATCTATTAACCACCAACCAAGGTCTAATCTCAGGGCTGAGTTTAGCCTTATGGCACTGGGAAACAGGTAATGAGGTGAGGATTGGCAAGGATGGATTATCATTAATCCCATAGTGTGAACCAGGGTTTAGGTTATCTTCTGTTACTGTGAAATTCTTTTCTTCTAAAATTTTCTAAAATATTTAATTTTCCTAAAAGGAATAATGGTTTTTTTGTACATACTCATTATAGATTACATACTCAACTACAGATACTGTAGTTATTTGCATTTTCCCCTAAAATATTCTTTAAAAGACTTTAAATATGTCTGGGAATTTAAAAACAAAAACAAAACAATTCAATAAACGCCTATCTCCTATTTTTGGTACAGATGTATATCAAGAATAAAGCTCATGATCAAATGCAACTCTGGGGATAGTTAAGTGACATGCTACACTTCTCATTTTGTGTATTTGGAATTAGAGATGCTGAAGAGTTAGGATTTAATCGACACATAGCACCTTTTGTTATTACATGGAATTGTATCTGAGACTGTTCTTGAAGTAACAGAGGATCACTCCATAATGAGATTTCTAAGATTACTGTTGGGAATTCTCTGTAGTGAAAGCGCTTCCTTCTTGGGTCATTACATCGCCATAAGTCTTAATTTTCCAGACATTTTACTCTTTCTCCCACAGTGTCATTCTCTTTATCAAGAGCTTGGATCTGAAAGTAGCATTGTCTTTTCCTCATTTTAGCTTAAAACTGAGCAGTTCTCTGGAAGAATAATGCACTGAGAATAGAGGTGGCCATTTTACCCCTGCACAAGAAGCAGCGGGCGAGCTATTTTAGCTTTCAGTGTGCAGGAGGGGAATTGTAACATTCAACTAGATATGCTGAAGGTGTAATTGTTGGAAACCAGCCTATTTTAAAGCCATTTGTTATGATTATTATTTCTATCTCTTAAAATATTCTCAGGCATTCAGTTAGAAGCTGGGGATTCATTTTTAGCTTTACAGATATGATATTCAAACCAGATATTTCTGTGACATGGAGGTTGAAGAGATTATATATCTTGGGAAAGAACCAGTAAACTTAACAATAGGTCCACTTTCTTTTCTAGTGCTCATTTATCTTGCCATCTGGTTACAGCATAAACTCTGTCACATTTTAGCCCCACTGCACAATTGATCCATGCTATTTTGTGGTTAAAACAATTGAAGGGAGGAGAGCATGCAGCTTTATTTATTTATTGTATTTACCACATCTCTACACCACCCATTTCGCTTAAGTGATACATTGGCTTCATTGGGGTTCACAGCCCACTGGGGAAACTGAAATAATATACACCCAGATCTAATGTTGTATCCCCTGTATCAGTCTTACATAACCTGATACATAAAGCAGTTTTTAGGGTCCTCGAATTTTTTATCCTGCACAAAATACTATAGTGGCTTGTCACAAAATTTTAAATTTATAAGTTCTGCAAAAGGATTCATTACCATGACATGCATTATCAGTGCATTACAACTCTGCTGATATCACTTATGCTGGTGCAGATAGTTACTGGGTGGAAATCTCTTCTTATTCCCAAATTCTCCAAATATCGCGTATATTATTATTTTTTTATTAGTAATCTGGAATGTATACATTTCTTTATTGTCTCTACACCCATGAGTTAGAAGGCAATAGCATGTATGAAAAAGACATTTAGTTTAGCTCTAATATAAGTTGCCTTCACATTTTTGAATCCTCTTTTTTCAGGCTTCTAAATCATAAGAGGAGCTGGCATGATCACAATAGATTCCTCATCCTTACAGTGCTATGCAGTTCATGGAGATCAAACAGATGGTAATAAATTGTACACTTTTTTCTCTTATCACTCATGCAAAAGGATGAATGGAAATTATGATTATAGATATAAAACATTTAGGATCATACACATTAAGGATTGCTGGATTGTGAGAAGGATTTTTTAAATGAAACTAAGTTACAAGAAAAAATATAGATGATAGAGATTTTTGTTTATTTGTTTGCAATGGAAAATAGGATCTTCCTTAAAAGGCAACACACTTTTTGCATGGTTTATCTCTGACTGTTATCTATTTGAGCAGGTATATATAATACAGGAGCCTTAATGTCATTCTCAGAACCTCTTCTTTGCAATTGATCAGCCTTTCAAACTGAGAGAAATATTTTCTGGGGAGAGGATAGAGAAATCCTTATGTAAAGAGACATGAACATTAGGCTCACTAGCAAGACCTCAGCAGACACCACACAACTTAATTAGGTTCTAGATTCATACTTGTCTTAAGGGTCTTGGGTACACAACATGACATGGCTGGATTAGAATCTTTGTGGCCTCCCAGAAAGACATCGCTTTTAACATGAAGATGATTTTCCCCTTTTATATCTGCTGTAGTTTAATTCTAGTGCTTCTTTCTTCTACATCTCACTGTTGAATGGATTTTCTTTCCTGTTCTTCCTGGCTGTAAAACTGAGTGGCTGTTGCCCATTGACATCAGTGATATCTCAGTCCTGAGAAATTATGTCTTCATACTGTAGATGTTAAAAAACTCCATTGGAGATGAATCTAAACAATAACATGAGTTCTAGCATCAAGTGAAATATTCTACTGTTTACTACCAGAAAGCAAAAATACATATAATAATGCATCTGGTAAAAAAAAAATACTATACAAAGAGCTAAGGATACATTTTAAAAAGAAGAAGCTTACATAAGGTTAAAAGGCTGCATCAGAGAAATTTACATATCAAAGCATAAAAGCAAAGTGATTTGCATTTAAAGAAGATTCAAAAGCAATTTACATAAAAGTACTATTCAAGTTATGAGAAGATACAGATACAAGCGCTCCATATAAGGAGCTTGAAAATACAGTTTCAATTATTTCTTTGTTTTTTATTTATTATATGGATATTTATTTATTATATAGGAATAAAACATAAGCAAATGTATAAAAAATACTGGACAAGAAATACATGGTGATGTTCTACAAATGAATACATTAAACAGATAAAAAAATTGTATTGGTCCTCAGATGTTTCTTTATTTGTTTTCCTAGCATTTGAATATTCTTTGTAAAGTTGTGCTTTAATTCTAAAGTTATATTTACTCTCTTCTATGTTTATATTGCTGTGTTGTATTCAGCGGCTATGAATGTCTCCTAACAGAAGAGAGTTACAAGTACATGATTCTTGTACTGGCTGCCAAGAAAGTAGGTTTCATTGAAGATTGTCAGGTGTTTTGTAGAATAGATATTATTGCCTGCATATTATTCATTTTTAAACATTTTGTTTATTAGCTAAAAAGGAAGGATGTATGCCTACAACTGTACTGGGATTCACAGAAATTTTCCCTTTGAGTCTAATTGGCTGCCAGACCTAGAATATTTATCCTTGTGAACTGAAAGAAAGGACAGTTTGATTTTAAAGAAAACTCACATAAATTTAAGTGTAAATATCCTACAAAGAGGAGGCAGGAATATTGAGATATTGAAAGTTCACTTTGAAGATATCCCAGGAAGAAGCTAGGAAGATGCTGCCAGTCTGGATTGTAGCTGTGGCAGTACCTGGAGACACAGAATAGAAAGAACTGGATAAAGTCTCAAAATACAAAGACGTACAAATAGAAGTAGAATCACAGTGACAAGAGAAAGGAAAGATTGTACCAATAAGTGATAGGCACCTTGGGTGCAATCCCAAAATACCTGGTGCACCACTTGAACATCATTGGCATTGAAAAACTAACCATCAGTCAATTGCAAAAGGCATCTTTACTAGGAACAGTTTACATCCTGCAACTATACATTTTAACAGCATCAAACAACAATATCTGCCTATCCCAGGTCTTTGGGGAGGACTCAATAAGTGGATAAAAATGCCAAATCTGTCTAACTGTGTGATCAGCTATAGTAATAATAATAATTTCTTATTAAATTTATATGCCAAGATATATGCTTGCAAATGCTTTCTTGGGCATGGTAGATTATCCTTTAACATGGGTTGAACCAGAGACTCAGTGGCAAGGAAGGATGAAAAAAGTCACAATGGTGGCCACAACCACATGATTGACCACTAAAAGCATACTATATTGAAGCTTCAAAGGTGTGATCATGACACTCATCATGACTTTTGACATTCATACCCCCAAGAATGACTCTGCAAGAACAACATGGTGAAGTCACCATTTGAGAACTGTACAATATTATAAAACACTACAACCTGACATCTTTTATCTGCAGAATATCCTTGATGTTTCAAGCCGCATTGCTTTCCTTAAGTTTTATTTTATATTTAAGTCTAGGAAAAATTTAAACTCCAGGCACTTGGTCTACTTATTGTAACAAAAGAAAAAAAGAGAAAGTGCATTTCATAATATACTTTGAATTTGCATTTGACCTGATTACTGGAGGGATTTTTGTCTGTCTTAAACACTGGAGTGTCCTTTATAACATTAGAAAAACATTGTATTTCTCTGTCTCTCCCTCCCTCCCTCCCTCTCTCTGAATTTTTTTAAAAGGAATTCTAACAACAGTAGTTTATTCTAGTTTTAATATAAAAATACGTGAATTATGAAATGGCCAATTTGGCAGAGGGTAGCTACAAGAGGTAGTCATTATGTAAAGTTCCCTGTCTTTTCTGAATTCAGACTTTAGACAGCATAGAAACCATAAAAAAAATGGTGCTATTTATATGAAAATTGGATTTGATCTCTAAATCTTTCTCCTCTTCTGAGAGCCACTTGAAGCCAAGGATTATTCAAGCAGCTCTTTCTTAACTGATCAGATATGCTGGAATTGTCTAGGGGGTGGCATAAGAAAAAAAATCCCTGAGACACTATCGTTCTTAGGGGCTGCCACTGCATGATTAGCTGTTTGTATTTTTTCCCTTTACAATAATAAAATTGAATGAATTGTTATTGAGTGTGAAAGCACACTACATAAATAAATAATCAATGTGATTTGTTTCTCCCTCTCAACCAAACTGCTACCTAAAACAGTAGTTTATATCATTTTACTCGGAGATTGAGCTCCTGGTCATACAAGGGACCAATTTTCAGGATGCCCCTTTTCTACTCAGTTCTTTGCATTGCAATTTATACCAGACACAATGTTTCATCCTCACAAGGTCTGTGGAATTGCTATGGTATCGCCTTGCTTCATGTGATACCATGGGACATGGCAAGTGAAAAAGAGAGAGGGTTTTTGTCTGCATAAAATACAAATTAAGAAAAATAAAATGAAGTCAATTTAAGCTTTGCTCCTTGCCCCTCCCAGTACTTTTCTGACATACATAAAAAGGGTCAGGGCTTCAATCACCATGATTGTGCTTATTGACTTAGGTATTTTTGATCCCTTGCAAACATCCCTGTTTCAGAATGTGCTTCCTGCCATTCCATTCAAACACCAGGTGCATTTGCCACTCTTGAAAAAGTGGTTTATCCTAGGTCTCCAATAATTCAGAAGGGATTCCTAACCACTAGTTCTGGAAAACCCATTCCGGAAAAATTGCTTGTACTGTTCCGATGTTGTGAACATTGTGGGATTCATGCCTGGGGTTCAGTTTGAATGACCAGATAATGTATGAAACAGCACAGTGTAGTCACTTCTGCACTTTTGACATTGAATAACCTTAATATATTTAGTCTGTTTTTGAATGTTCTGTTTCATAGCTGTGTTTATTTATTTTATTTATCTAATTAATTTATATAGCCACTGATCTCAATGTGACTTCGGGTGCTGAATAATATTAAATAAAATAAAAATAATTACAACCATTAATAAAAAAGATTAAAATGCAAAAGTGCTGAGAAAATGACATAGTCAACCAATGCTAATACAGTCAGGAGATAACATAACTGTGCATTTTCTAGAAGTTATTTAATATTGATTGATTGATTGATTGATTGATTGATAACTAACCTAGTGTTGTCTATTTATTCTATGCCCTGCAAATTAAAATTCTAGCTGTTCGGTTTTAGGCCAGTTTCAAATCATCTTCAAACTCACCCCATGGACAGTGTTATTGGAGTAATGTTATGTAGGACATAACACAGACTCTGCAGGCAAGTTCCTGATTAAAGACAGGATATAGTTAGCCCTCAGTCACCCTTAATAACACCAGTGAAAATCCATGTTCAAACTCTTACTAAGCTATCAATCTCTCTCTTTAGAATAATTCATTCTGCAGCTTATTGATTAAAGGTCTAAACTCTTGCCACTATTTATTTTTACATAGTCATAGCATTACAATAAAATCATCTTAAAGCTGAATATAAAAGCAAACTTTAGTACTGCTATCTACGGCAGGCTTGAAAACAATCAGTGTACAATATGATACTGCTAAAGTATTTGATGATAGTCCCTCATAAAGTCCAACAACTGAGGAAGGGTTGCATGCCCTACATAGAAAGAAAAAAGCAACAGACTTGTTATCTTGAAAAATCTGTCTTTCGGATTCTTTGGGGGGGGGCAAGTTCTGTTAAAAAGGCAGCATTAATAGTTGAAAATCTGAGAGAATCTAAACTGGGGAAAGGGATTACAGTACTTAACTGCACTCTGGCTAAAGGATTCAGCCTTAGGAGCCCTTCCAAATTGGCTGAAATCAAGATATTGTGTAAGCAGATAAGGACTCTGCCAATAAAAATGCTTAGGAATAGAATGACAGATCTTATAACCTTCCAAGAGCCCTTAGGGGCACATAGAGGGTAAAGTCCATAGCTCTCACTCATTTTAAGACAAAAAACTGGGGTTTTAGTGCTGCTTAAATGAATGAGGATGAAGGTTTTTCCCTATAAAAGGAAAATCATCCTTGTTTAGCTTAAGCTGATGTATAAGTAAGTTTGGAAGTAAGGTACAAGTAATAGTGAGAACATTAATTAAGAAATGTATTTGTAATTCTACAAACTGGAGTGTTTTGTTAGAGGTTTTTATAATTATTATAATATATAATAATTTATAACAATTTGTTATGGGAAACTGCCATCTAAGACTTTCCTTTAAATGCATAGCAGCAGTATTAAAATGCTTAATTAAAAGTGCCCTGTCTATGCATATTGCAGAATAAGGTGGTAAAATAGACTGTAACACTTTAGGGGGCAGATTCTCAACCCTCTTTAAAAGGATTGCCTATCTAAGTTACTGTCCATAGGGTTTGGTAGAGGACAGGAAGGCCTGGAGGAACATTGTCCATAGGGTCGCGATGGGTCGGACACGACTTCGCAACTAACAACAACAACAATAACAACATCTAAGTTAACAATTTATTCCAAAGATAATTCCAATTAACATATGAGAGATTAGTTAACATATTTCTCCCTGGATAAATACTTTGTGATAACAAAACTCAATACTGTTTTTACAATGCAGTGTGCAATCAAAATGGATAGTCCACTGTACACCTTGAAATGATATATTCCATACTGTTTTCACTGTCTTTGGCCATCATTTTGCTACATGAAAAATCACAATACACAAAGACCTATAGACAGTTTCTCACACCTACATCCGCATTAACAAATAGTTTCAAAATAGATAGCAAAACAAGTTCAATGAAATTGGTTTTGGCAATTGATTCATATAAACCTTAAGTTTGTCTAGCAAAGCCTATGAGTTCCAAAAACAACAGTTTTTAACAATTGGAATTTTTAAGGAGCCACCCACTAATACTCATGGGACTATAGACAAAGAACAAGGTGAAACTATAAAGTGAGAAAGTGAGATTAGGATAATTATATGAATTATTAGGGGTGCCAACAGATTCAATTTGACCTAAATGAAAGGACTCTTTCTGTTTTAAAAGAGTCCAGTTTCAGGAAAGAAATGAAGGAAGGGGATATTCATCAATTAAAACCTGGCCTAAAAGGATCTGGGGCTGTCTAGAAGAATGCAGGTGCATAGGATAAGAAGGTGTGCTATCAAAATTACTCTTTTTCTGCAGGGGAGCATATGGTGCACAGCCTTCATTCACAGCAAAGGAGGTCATTTTCAGCCAAAGTGGATATCTTCTTCAAACATGACTAGGTTAATGCAGTCTCTGGTTGCCTCTGGTTACTATCTTGATTCAAAGCGTGGATGTTTCCTAGAACTGATATCTGTGAATTGGCTTACATACTGAAAATTTATCTGGAATCTGGCTCCCACAATTTCCACCCCCCCCCTAAGGTCGAAAACTTAATATGTGACAGAAATGTTAATTTTTTAAAAGCTTCCCCAAAACATTTTCTTTTTTTAAAAAAAATAGCAAATTAAAATTATCAGAAAAGGGTATACCAATTCAGCCATGACTAAATCTTCAACCCAGTTCAGATTATTTGTTAGAGTACTGCTGTGCTTATGAGTGGGATTTTTATATTATTTCTAGCTTGGTATTTCCCAAACAAGGGGACTAGATTTGAGGTATAGAGTTTTATGCAAGAAGGCTGAGATAATTATAATGGAAAGTTACCTCCCCATTTTCTCAATCTTGTGAAATTTCACTTGAGACTCTTGTTAAGCAGAGTCCTGCCCCGCCTGCAAACACATCAGTGCCTGAACTGTGTACTTCTGTCATCTGACAACCCATTCTGTGTAAAGGTAACCCTGCAAAGAGGGGGGGGGAAGCCTTCCTTTTTTGCCAATTATTATGTTTGCCTTCTCTGGGCAAAGCCAGTGAGAGCTCTGATTCCTGCAGATTCTGAAGAGCTTTCCTGCCACTTCCTTGTACAACTTGCTTATGTTTGAATTGTAGAGCTGGTGTCTCCACTTTCTGCCTGGAAGCTTTGAGAGGAAGATGGTGTTGTTGACCTATCTAATGCTGTCAAATGGTCCCTCTTAGTCTGTTTACAGTCTTCCTGCCAAAGTGGGATTGGGATCACGACCCTTTGCCCCACCTCATATGTATAAGCCATAGCTTGTCAATCACACCATCCTTCTGTTTTTCCTGTGCTTTAGCAAGGTTATTTTGTGCTGAGGCCATAAACTCTTTTGCTCTCTTGTGGAAGTCCAGCATTTATTGTAGTCCTGACTGCTTTGATGTTCACAGATTGACTCTATCCTTGTCCCTTGCAAAGCTAAGCAGCCTTCAGATCCATAAGCAAACAAGGAATCTGTGGAGATAAACTACAGTATTAGTAAGGTTTGCTTCCTTAATTCTTGCATGATTTGTCTGCATAATAATGAGCAGAGATACCTCTTGACAAATGCTGCAACTGTTGCAAAATTATTATCTTTGTATATTTATTTTATGTTTATATTGATAAAATCATTATTGCAGTGATTGACATTTCACTGGATAAGAAATAAAATCAGTGCAACTTGAAATTTCAGTAGCTTATTTAAGGCATCTTAGTGCCCAGTTAGAAATATGACGATTGCTGATGGTATTCTTGAAACTATTGTTTTCCTTGAAACTTTTCCCCAAATTTCCTCAAGAAGAATTCCCAAAGATGTTTCTAACTGCCATTTTGGGCCAAATCTGGCAGTTTCCAGAAAATGGAATTAATGCTTTCTGTACATTATCACCTAAGGTTTTCTGTTCTGGTTCTGCTTTATGACTTTTAAATAACAATTTAAAAGATTGACCTGTTGAAAAATATTTTGGATGAAGCAGTGGCAGCAAATTACTTCTGTGCTGCTTACTGGTATAGATGGAAGGCTGGAATCAAAAAAGACAAGATGGTGTTCACGCTTGTGATTGAAACGTTGCCTTCTTTGCACATGCTGATCACAGACATAAAGTGGGAGTGCTTCAACCATATGACTCTCTCTGCCCTTTTTATCTTATACACAGACATGCAAACCACTGATACTGTTGGCAAGAAAACTATATAGATGTATCCTTGAAGTCACCACGTATTTTGGTAGATTTGAGACCATCTTTACCTTTTCTATTTTTTATTTATTTAGTTTTCAAGCACTTCTGAACTTGAATGAATATTTTGCTGTAAAATCAATACTAGCTGCAAAATATAAAGAAATTCAAAAACAGATTAATTTGTTGATATTTTAGAATTAATATTTAATCCTATAATGAAGCCTTTTAATGATGCACAACTTCATTATTTTGCTTTTGGAATCATTACTATATTCCCACATAGTTTTCATCTATAAAATAGTGAGATAAATGTCCATATAGAGCCGAGGTGGCCAGTGGTTATAATGCAGTACTGCAGCTACATCTTCTGATTGCTGGCTGCCAGTAGTTCAGCAGTTCGAGTCTCACTGGCTCAAGATTAACTCAGTCTTCCATCCTTCTGAGGTCAGTAAAATGAAGACCCAGATTGTTGGGGGCAAAATGCTGACTTTGTAAACTGCTTGGAGAAGCTTGTAAAGCATAGTGAAGTGGTATATAAGTCTAAGTATTATTGCCATTGCTATATGGGCAATATCCTAAGCCAATCACTTTTTCTCAACCCTAGGAAGAGTTGGCAAAACATTGCCAGAAAAACTGCAGGGACTTGTGAGTTTTGCTCTCATTTCCTAAGACAGAAAAGCTTCCTTTAGAAAAAAAAATTACATACAAAAGTGTACATATGTAAACTATACATGAAAATGCATTTAGTGAAGCCAAAACAATGATACATTGGGAAAAGAACAAAAACATAAAAATGTTGATAAGCTGAAATTTTGTTTTGACATTAACAGAATCTAGAAATTTGACAGATTGGTTCAAACATATGATACGAATGCCATAGATCTTCTTTATGTTGCTACCAGCTACCAGCTCTGAGATTTAAAAGTCTAAAAGTCAAAAATAGTCCTTTCCAAACCCAATCCTTACCCAACTAAATCTATTTTTATTGCAATATCTATCAACCAGCAACTTTACTTTTTGCCATATGCATTCATCATGCTCTAGTGCTTTAAAGGCTCATATATTATCTAAAAAAAGTCTGAATTTCAGACAACTTCCCAACCACAACCAAAAGAATGATGATTAAACAAGAGCAACATTTGCCTTCACTGTCATGTTTTCAGCACTACAAGATGAACTTCCCATTCTAGAAGTAAATTGTTGGGTGGGGAACAAATCTTTTTAGTAAACACAGTATTTATTACAGTTATTACATTGTTTATTCTGTCAGCTGCATCAAATAATATTCTAACCCACTCAACAAAACATTATTCCTCATACTATACTATATTTGTTACTATGAAGGAGCAAGAAATCACAGAGAATTTGGGGACAATTTGCTAGGACAGAATACAGATGTGCTTCTGTAATAGATGTTCCTAGCATTAGATTCTGCAGAACTGCCAACCCATTACTATGATTGAAACTGTACCCTCACTGTATATGCATCACTATACACTCACACAAAGAGCATGGCTACAATTACAAAACCTTTCTGCCATCTTGTGGATTTTCACACCTCTCCATATACCCCTGGTTCCAGCCTCCATGGGCAAAGAATATAGAGCATGCACACACACAAATAAGCCATGGGGTACCCCATTCACAACACATTCTGTCATGTTTCTCAACTATTTATTTGCCAATGAGAAATGTTTTGAAGAACTAAAGTAAAATATTCCACCACTGTTATGCTGTGGGTGCAAGATATAATATACTGCAATAAATGGATTTGATTCTTTCATAAATATCCTTAAAGCATTTTTAAAATATATAGCTATAAACAGGCAGACTGTTAGAAAGTTAGGTAGAAATTCTCTGCATTCTTTATGTGTTTGTGTGTGATACTTAACACAATCATATCATTTTGGTGAAATGTAAAAATATTTGCAATGTATTGAAATAAAGTTTTTCTTTCACACTATTGCTACTTTGCTTCCTTACTTTGGTTTCTGGTTTTCATATGCACCATTCTTAAATTACTTAATGAATCATTAAGATTATTATTTTGGTACAGGTAAGAAATTATTATAGCTTTAATCTTATAATTATGTAGACTCATTTCACATCTGGAAGTTTTATCCTATCATGTTTGAAAGACATTCTCAGTCCAAAATGAAGAAAGGAATCTGATTCAGTATGAAAGGAAACTGACATGCTAACGTTTGGATAAATGATTTTTTTGTTAATTTTAGAAAGTGTACATTCCACTGCAATTTAGGTTTTCAATGTTTGTTGATACTGCTTTTTTAATGTGACAACAGTGACATACATTTCCACAACAGATGGATTAATGTCATTTTTAAAAATTACTTCACCTAGACAGGTGTTTCCTGTATATGTTTGACATAAAATTAAACATAGCTCCAGATGTTCCATACAGCAAAGCTGGTTAATTTTATTAGAACATTTAATCATAGATCAACCGTCTAATAGAATATCAGTCAATGTGAAGTGGATGTTTAACAGAACTTCCTAATGAATACAGCTATATATGGAGTCTTTGCAGAGTTTTGATGTGACTCCCATGATATTCATGCTAGAGTTGGTGGATTCAGATTGTGACCCTTAGTATATGTTTATGTCAAAGAAATTTCACAGAGCATAGGAACTTTCAAGTGGGAATATTAAAATTTGTCAAAAAGTTCCAGATGCTCATCTTGAGTTCTACTGTCAGTTTGAGCTAAAGCTGTGGAGTATCCTACCCTGGTCCCTTTAGAAAAAATGGGCTAGGTTTGGGTGTTTAGTATCATCTCGCCAGTCTGGAGGTGCTGATGTTCACAGCTGATTGCTTTTATTACTTGCAGCTACAGGCAGCTGCAGAAAGTTCTGCTATGGCGGACCTAAACATCATTACATGCCTGGTTATTCTTCTTCCTCTAAGATTAGCTATAGATTTCCCATTAATTATTACATCAGGTTTATTCATCATTAATAAAATAGATTTGGTTTTGCTGTCATGGATTCTTTCAACTTAATGAAAACAAAAGAAGAAATCTCTCACACACCCTCCTTTTATTATACCTTTATTATATTTTTCTTGGTCATCCAGGGGTTGCAAAGACTGTATTTGTGTTATGTTTTTATTTTTTTTCCTTTGAAATATTAGAGCATCTTAGGTGCTCTAATAAAAACTTGAAGCCTTGCTATGATGGATGCTTTTTGTTGGCTTGTCACCCTATTGTATGGAAGTTTGTTTTAATGAGTTTCTTTAATGAATATTTTATATTGATACTTGGATGAATGACATATGGTAAATGCAGGGTAAATTACAGCTCTTTAAATAAATATTTTTCATAAATGATTTATTTTTTGTGAGGCCTGTATTGTTTAGACATCATGTCAGATTTACTTGAGCACTTATTTGGGAGTTGAAAAAAAGTAAAAGACTTTTAATTATTAACTAGCTTCCAATACATCCATGTAATTTATGGGAAATTACCATAAATTATATAAATTGCAAATTTATAAGAACATAATTTGCTATCTTTCTAAAAGAGTAAAAAGAATCTGGGATACTTATAGTAAGCATGTTCATTTAGTAATTTCATAAGATTTTAAGAGAAAAGGGAAGAAATCCATGTTGTTTGGAAAAACTCTTATCTATAAACTGAGCACTTATTACTCTATTTCAATTTATTTAAATTTATTCCTGAATTTAAATGTATATAGTTTTCAACTGGATTAAATTGGCATGAATTCCATATTCTAGCTCATTCTCACTTGACTATATGCTGCTCAAATTCTCCCGTGCTGATGAATTATTACCAAGACTTTCAGATGAAAGTGCAATGTGCCTCTGTTGTTAAAAGTATTATATTTGAGATGATCCATCATGATACAAATGCTTTGTATTCTCTGTTTTATACTTGCATGTCATTACTTGATGGATGGACATTGCTCAGTAGTCCTGTAGCTGTGTCTTGATTTGGGGAATCTTCCACTTTAAGGAATCTTTTAAAAAATGAGGAAGAAGAAAGAAAAAGATATTACAAATAAGAGCTATAGTCAATCTGAAAGCCCAGTCCTATTTCATCTACTATGGTGAAGAAGATCTCATTAGCCAAGATTGTTGCTTCATTTCTCCACTCCTCTTTTCTGAATTCCCATTTATTCTTAGGATTAAAACTAGGATAATGTATCTATATAAGCAACTGAACAAATAAAAAATGGATGGCTGCATTAAATGACTCTGCCATCATAAGATTACCCAACCCAATTTTGAATATTTTTGGAAATAAACATTGCCCGGTGCAAGAATGTACCTGTCAATGCTGCAAACATTGACATGTTTTTGCACTGACAATATAAGAGGCAGCCTTTGGCTTTAACTGTTTGGCTTTGAATCACTAAAGCGCAGGAGAAATTCAACCCAGATGTTTTGAGAAGATAAGGGATAGCATGCTTCAGAAGTGAAGTGAAACTTTGTGTGTTAAACTAATTGGTGAATATGATTCATGACGTGTAATTAAGGGAGGGAATTCTGTATGATATGATGTGTCAAGGGGAGGAGAATTCAGATTCAGGCATCCATCCATGAGTGCCGATGCTTCGTTCTCATTATTATAGACTTTTTTAGAATAAACAATCATACAATGTTCTTTGATCTGTCTCATTAGTCGGAACCATGACAGTAACACTACAACATCCCTAATAGATGGCCATTTCCAGTGAAGGGGAATCCACACACTGGTGGGATTCAGCCAATTTGCACCACTTCAGCAGAACCGGTAGCTATTTTTTTGTTGCCCAGGCCCAGAATGGACTTCTGGAAGTGGCATCCACACAGAGAACCGGTTGTTCACATATTTGAATCCCACCACTGAATCCACACCTCTCAAGGCAATCTGTTCTATTGCTTAATAGCTTTTATTATTAGAAAATTCACCCTGTTTAACTGAAATATGATTTATTCTAATCTCAAACCATTTTTTTGCCTTTAGAATAACACTGAAGTCCACCTTGTCTTTTGTAGTATAGTTTTATATACTTGAAGAGTATTATGTCTCCTTAGAGTGTTCTTTTCCACAGGTTAAATATATGCAACACTGCCAATCATTCCTCCCTCCCTCCCTCCCTCCCTCCCTCCCTCCCTCCATTCCTTCCTTTCTTCCTTTTGTTATTTTTTTCCTCTTCTCCTTGGATGACATACAACTATACTTCCTTTATTTTATTTTATTTTATTTTATTTTATTTTATTTTATTTTATTTTATGTACTGAGCTTCTTCTGCCTGTGGGATCCAATCTCATTCTTTTGTACACTTAGTGAAATTGGTGTCCTAAAATCAAGTGTGGATATAAAAGTAAGATTTAATTTCTCTTTCAACAGTTTCTTGAATCCAAAAATTACATGCTCATTCCTTCCCAGATTCCCATAACTTTTACCCCTTCAACCAACTTTGTTAGGAGCAAATCTAAGGCAGCTAACTTCCTTGTTTCTTATTCAACCTTGTAGAAAAATGAAAGAATTCCTAAGAGAGCAGAGAAATTATCAAGAACTTGCAACCTTGGCCAACTTGGTTTTTCAGCTGAAGTCTGGGAAGTTAAACTGCCACACTATTATAATGTCTCATCTCCTGAAAGTTGTATAATCAAGTCCTGGAGAACCAACTTGTTTGGCAGTTTATAGTGTAGTCACACAATATGATTAAGATTTACCCTTCTTGTATTTTTACAAAATGCTCTAAACATACCCTCATTCCCAAATTTCTGCTTATAATCACATATAATGCTATTTTTCTCCTTTGGTTTGCAATTTATTTCTTTTGAATGCATTGTATCCTTTTATTCCTTGCAACCCACCCATGAATTTTACCCTACCACATTTCAATATAATAAATCATATTTGCCTTCCTACACTAAATCTTTATTCCTTGTACTCCAGGCATTTCTACTATGTAGAGACATTAGAAACCATGGATCATATAACTTGACTTACTACTTGCTTTATTTATATGCTCATATGGGTGCCTTCCCATCTTGTACAACATTTCTAACCTCAATATATTTTATAATATAATGATGTTCTGAAATTTATTCTAATGTTCAAAAAAGAACTCTTTTTGGACTGTTCCAAGCCTACTTCTACTTTCTCAGTACTCTTGTCCTTCCCTTCTCCAAGCACCATATGTGGCTAATCCAAGAATTCTTTATCTTTCTTGATATGCTGGAGGACAGACTGTTTCATCTCTAGCCCTGACCTCCTTTCTTGCAGGAGGTCAGTCATCCTGCAGTTGCAACATGGGTAGCTATTATCATCTTTAGGGAAGAAAACAAATATAGCACATCCTCTGCAGTTGATGAAAGCAGTTTCATCACCATGTTCCTCAATGAACAGAAGAAAAAAGGAAGCCATCCCCTTCGACTTCTCCATGGGTTTCCTCTCAATTTTACTTGCTTGTGGGGTCCTAAAAGATAATAAATAAGAAATATAAAAATACTAAATCATACATGGGAAACTACAAACTGATTCTAGGTAGGTGATATAATAGAGGAATATAGCTGCATCTGCCTTCCCAAAGCACATGAACTATATGTTTATCTTTTTATTTGGCATGAGACAAATCAATGTATATATAAGCACTGCATGGGACTTTTTCCTGTATTTTGAATCTTGTTTGCTGTCATAAAAATTATCCAACTAAATAATACCATAAAATGGGATGGTTTATTTACACAATTTAAACCAGGGACCTAATCACAATCATAGAGTATACTTTTCATATTTCCTAAATAAGCTTGATTTTCAGGAGAAGAGTGGTTTACTAGTTCTATTTAAGTTCTTTCTATTTTCCCAGAATTCCTCAGATGTTTTATTTAAAGATAAACTGGTCCAAAAACAAACTAACTGTTTCAGAGAGGCATGAAATAGTATTCCCCTCTTAGGAAGGCAACATCTGTCAAGCAGGGTCCTTCTAAGAAAATTTTGCTGTAAGTTTTCTCCTTCAGAGAAAGGCAAGAACAGAGCAACTATTAATGATCTGATTGTATCTGAAAGGGAAGGCTTATTGGACAGGTTAGAACTGGTTGAAACTGTGGGAGAAAGTGCTTATGTAATCCTGGAATTCTTGATTCTTGGAATTAAAGAAAAAGAAAGCTGACTATAATCAAATGCATATCTTGGACTTTGTTTTTTAAAAAGCAGATTTTGTACAAACCTAGCAAAGATACAGATTTTGTGGTTCACTGAAAGAAGTCCAAAGCAATTATCAGTTCTAAAAAATCAATATTGAAATTGTATTTTAAAAAATCCAGTTATGAAGCTAACATCTTTACTGTATCTAAAAAGTTTAGTGCAACTCTGAAAATCAGAAAAGGCACTAAAATAGATTACCTCCAAGCAATTGAGATTTATAGCTATAGTGTTAAGAAAACTAAAAATCAGAATGAATGGAGGTTAATGATGGATACGGAAAAAGCAAATAAACTAAAAAGAACTTTTTCATATTTGTTAAAATTAAAGAGGAAAAAATATTTAAAAATATACAGTCAGAGTCCAAACCAGCCCAGATCTGAGTAATTTTGTCTGTCAGATGATGACTAAACTCCTCGGCTCGTCCCTGTAAGGGATCCTCCCTCACCCCCTGATTAAGAAGGGAGCGAGTCACCCTAAACAGGGCGGCTGGGCGATTATCTGCGGACGCGATGAGGGCAGCAAAGTAATTAGCCCTCGCTGTCCTCATCGCCGCAAGATAAGACCTTAAAAAGGCTCTTAACTGCAATCGGTCAGATTCGGAACGGCTGGACCTCCAACTGCTCTCTAGACCCCCGTCTCCGACGCTTCATCTCCCGGAGCTCCGCAGAAAACCATGGAGCCCAACGGGATCTGCGCCGGGTCAGGGGTCACAAGGGTACAACACAGTCGAGTGCCTCAACTGGGCTATGAGTGAGGGCAATGGGTATAGACCCAAGCGCTGTCTGGAACTGTTCTGGGTCCATTAGGTGCCTGGGGTGGAACCATCTGGTCGGTTCCACAGCCCAGTGGCAGGGTGTGGCATAACGGAAGACCAGCCACAAGAGGAAATGATCGGACCATGACAAGGGAACAATAGTTGGTGAACCCCCTCCCAAATCATCCAACCATTGTCCAGACAGGAAAACCAGGTCAAGAGTGTGACCCCCCACATGAGTCGAGCCCTGAATTACTTGGGTCAGGTCCATGGCCATCATGGAAGCCAGGAACTCCCAAGCTAACTCAGATGACCCTCCCAGGGAAGGCAGGTTGAAGTCTCCCAGAACTATAAGCCTGGGGAACTCCACCGCCAACCCTGAGAGGGTGTCGAGCAGCTCAGGCAGGGCTGTTGCCACACAGCTGGGTGACAGGTATGTGAGCAGCAAGCCCATCTGAGACCGAGGGCCACATCTCAGGAGGAGGGACTCACTCCCGGCCATCTGAACAATGGTGGTCTCCCGCGGGCATAAAGTCTCCCGGATAACCACCGGCACCCCTCCACCCCTACCCTAAGCCCGTGGCTGGTGTAGCACATGGAAAACTGGGAGGCATAACTCGGTCAGAGGAACCCCTCCCTCCGAGCCCAACTGAGCCCTCTTCAACATCTTCATCAACAATTTGGATGAGGGGATAGATGGGGAACTCATCAAATTTGCAGACAACACCAAGCTGGCAGGAATAGCCAATACTCCAGAAGATAGGCTTAAGATACAGGAGGATCTGGACAGACTCGAACACTGGGCACCATCTAACAAAATGAAATTCAATTGTGAAAAAACTAAGGTTCTACATTTAGGAAGGAAAAATCAAATGCACAGGTATAGTATAGGTGGTACCTTGCTCTATAGTAATAACTGTGAGAGAGATCTCGGAGTCCTAGTGGACAATCACTTAAATATGAGCCAGCAGTGTTCTGCAGTTGCCAAAAAAGCCAAGACAGTGCTAGGCTGCATTAACAGAGGGATAGAATCAAGATCACGTGAAGTACTAATACCACTTTACAATGCTTTGGTAAGGCCACACCTGGAATACTGCATCCAGTTTTGGGCACCACGATGTAACAAAGATGTCAAGGCTCTAGAAAGAGTACAGAGAAGAGCAACAAAGATGATTGGGGGACTGGAGGCTAAAACATATAGGGAACGGTTGCTGGAATTGGGTATGTGTAGTTTAATGAAGAGAAGGGTGAGGGGTGACATGATAGCAGTGTTCCAATATCTCAGGGGCTGCCACAAAGAAGAGGGAGTCAAGCTATTCTCCAAAGGACCTGAAAGCAGGACAAGAAGCAATGGGTGGAAACTAGTGAAGGAGAGAAGCAACCTATAACTAAGGAGAAACTTCTGACAGTTAGAACAACTAACCAGTGGAACAACCTGCCTCCAGAAGTGGTGAATGCTCCAACACTGGAAGTTTTTAAGAAGAGACTGGCCAGCCATTTGTCTGAAATGGTATAGGGCTTCCTGCCTGAGCAAGGGGTTGGACTAGATGACCTCCAGGGTCCCTTCCAAATTATTATTATTATTATTATTATTATTATTATTATTATTATTATTATTATTATTATTATTGTTGTTGTTGTTGTTGTTGTTGTTGTTGTTGTTGTTGTTGTTGTTAGATAAGAGCATTCCAAGTCTACAATGTTCTAACTAGATTCTGTATATTTTCTCTGTTAGCTATAATATTACTTGCATCAAAGTATCTGCAGAGAATACTAGTTTCCAAACAAGATAAAATAAATAAAATAAAATAGATTACAAAGAGCTATCTACATTAAATTTCAAGTGAAATAGCTAATAAATGTTTTAAATGTTTCCATAAAACTAATTAACAATGTTCTTGTTCAAAAGACATAATTTATACTTGTTTTGGAAATTATGCATGGAATTTTGGTAGATTACAAGAAATCAGTGAATTCTAAATCATATTTATTTCACTTGTTACTCCTTCAGTATTGTAAACGATCTCCCAGAGGTTTACAATAAAACAGAAAGCTGGCATTAAAGCAGAGATATTAAAAATCAAATTTAAAAGCACTGGCAATTTAAACCTGCTTTAAAAGTGAATGGTTTTGAGCAGTGGTAGGATTCAGCCAGTTTGGACCAGTTCGGCAGAACCGGTAGCTAAATTCTGTTGCCCAGGCCTAGAATGGACTTCCAGAAGCGGCATCCACACAGAGAACCAGTTGTTCACATATTTGAATCCCACCACTGGTTTTCAGGCATTTTAAAAAGCTTATAAAGAGATTAATATGGTACTTTGAGTTGAAGACCAGATGGTTACAGAAAAGGCCTCAGTCAGTATACATCACTCTACTCACCAACCAGCAGCTGTGGTACATTCACCAACTGAGGGGGTGTCCCTGTACATTCCACATTATTACAGAAAAAACCTTTGAAAAATCCAAAACCCTAGTCATATAAGAGCTTTCACCTTAACAACCAGCACTTTATATTTATTTTGAAAACAAGCTGGTAATCAGTTTAATGTTATCAGCACGGATGTAATATGATTTTTTAAAAAAAATTTCAGAGATAACGTGGCTTCTCAGTAACTAATTAGCTACACACATTAACTAAGATTTACCAAGTTTTTAATTAGCTAGATTCAGTCCATTCACTCAGAATTATTTTGCTTATTATTCACTGCCAGTAACTGTATCTCAGGTGAGTTTAGAAATGTCCTTTGAAGTTAAGAATTAATTCTTTGTCTTCTGATAAGGTCAGCAAAAGTTTGATTTGAAGCAGGTAAAATGAAACTAAGGGTGTGTCTACCTGGAAGGACCATTCAATATCACAGTAGTCCGAGTCTATGACCCAACCACCAGTGCTGAAGAGGATGAAATTGACCGGTTCTATGAAGCCCTACAGCACCTTATAGAACTAACACCAAAAAATGATGTCCTTATCATCATGGGGAATTGGAATGCTAAAGTAGGAAGCCAAAAGATAACTGGAATAACAGGCAAGTTTGGCCTTGGAATACAAAATGAAGCAGGGCACAGGCTGATAGAATCTTGTCAAGAGAATACGATGGTCATAGCAAACACTCTTTTCCAACAACCCAAGAGATGGCTCTACACATGGACATCACCAGACGGTCAACACAGAAATCAGATTAACTATATGCTCTGCAGCCAAAGATGGAGAAGCTCTATACAGTCAGTAAAAACAAGACCTGGAGCTGACTGTGGCTCAGACCATGAGCTTCTCATTGCAAAGTTTAGGCTTAAACTGAAGAAAGTAGGGAAAAGCACTAGGCCACTTAGGTATGAACTAAATCATATCCCTGTTGAATATACAGTAGAGGTGACAAATAGATTTAAAGAATTAGATCTGATAGACAGAGTGCCTGAAGAACTATGGATGGAGGTTCGCAACATTGTACAAGAGGTAGCAACTAAAACCATCTGAAAGAAAAAGAAATGCAAGAAAGCAAAATGGCTGTCTGAGGAAGCTTTGCAAATATCTGAGGAAAGGGGGGAAGCAAAAGGCAAGGGAGAAAAAGAAAGATACGCCCAATTGAATGCCGAATTCCAGAGAATAGCTAGAAGAGATAAGAATGCCTTCTAAATGAACAGTGCAAAGAAATAGAAGAAAACAATAGAATAGGGAGGACCAGAGATCTTTTCAAGAAAATTGGAGAGATGAAGGGAATGTTTAATGCAAAAATGGGCATGATAAAGGACCAAAATGGCAGGGACCTAACAGAGGCAGAAGAGATTAAGAAGAGGTGGCAAAATTACACAGAAGAACTATACAAGAATGAGCTTAACGTCCCTGATAATCACAATGAGGTGGTCACTGACCTCGAGCCAGACATCCTAGAATGTGAAGTGAAGTGGGCCTTAGAAAAGCTGAGCAACAACAAAGCTAGTGGAGGTGACAGTATTCCAGCTGAGCTATTCAAAATCTTAAAAGACGATGCAGTAAAAGTGCTACACTCAATTTGCCAACAAATTTGGAAAACTCAACAGTGGCCACAGGATTGGAAAAGATCAGTTTACATTCCAATTCCAAAGAAAGGCAGTGCCAAAGAATGTTCAAACTATCGCACCATTGCACTCATTTCTCACGCTAGTAAAGTTATGCTTAAAATCCTACAAGCTAGACTCCAGCAGTATATGGATCGAGAACTACCAGAAGTGCAGGCAGGATTTCGAAGAGGCAGAGGAACTAGAGATCAAATTGCCAACATATGCTGGATAATGGAGAAAGCTAGAGAGTTCCAGGAAAACATCTACTTTTGCTTCATTGACTATGCTAAAGCCTTTGATTGCGTGGATCATAACAAACTGTGGCAAGTTCTTAAAGAGATGGGCATACCAGACCATCTTATTTGTCTCTTGAGAAACCTATATGTGGGCCAAGAAGCAACAGTGAGAACTGGACACGGAACCACTGATTGGTTCAAAATTGGGAAAGGAGTCTGGCAAGGCTGTATACTGTCGCCCTGCCTATTTAACTTATATGCAGAGCACATCATGAGAAAGGCAGGGCTAGATGAATCAAAAGTTGGAATTAAGATTGCCGGAAGAAATATCAACAACCTAAGATATGCAGATGATACCACTCTAATGGCAGAAAGTGAAGAAGAACTAAAGAGCCTCTTTTTGTAGGTGAAGAAGGAGAGTGCAAAAGTTGGGTTGAATCTTAACATTAAGAAAACCAAGATCATGGCATCCGGCCCTCTCAATTCCTGGCAAATAGATGGGGAAGAAATGGAGGTAGTGACAGATTTTATTTTTCTGGGCTCCAAGATCACTGCAGATGGGGACTGTAGCCAAGAAATTAAAAGATGCTTGCTCCTTGGGAGGAAAGCCATGGAAAATCTAGACAGTACACTAAAAAGCAGAGACATCACCCTGCCAACAAAAGTGTGTATAGTCAAGGCTATGGTCTTCCCAGTTGCAAAGTATGGCAGTGAAAGTTGGACCATAAGAAAGGCTGAGCGCCAAAGAATTGAGGCCTTTAAACTCTGGTGCTGGAGAAGACTCCTACTTGGACTGCAAGGCGATCAAACCAGTCAGTCCTAGAGGAGATCAACCCTGACTGCTCTTTAGAAGGCCAGATCCTGAAGCTAAAACTCAAATACTTTGGCCACCTAATGAGAAGGAAGGACTCACTGGAAAAGAGCCTAATGCTGGGAAAGATTGAGGGCAAGAGAAAAAGGGGACGACAGAGAATGAGGTGGCTGGATGGAGTCACTGAAGCAGTAGGCCTGAGCTTAAATGGACTCCAGAAGATGGTAGAGGACAGGAAGGCCTGGAGGAACATTGTCCATAGGGTCGCGATGGGTCGGACACGACTTCGCAGCTAACAACAACACCTGGAAGGAAAGACTATGAGAAACTTTTGCCAGTCATAATGTGCATATATATTCCTGTGTCTGTGAATGTTTTGCTGCATGTATATACCAGTAATCAGTGGTGGGATTCAGCCAGTGCACACCACTTCAGCAGAACCGGTAGCTAATTTTTTGTTGCCCAGGTCCAGAATGGACTTCCAGACATGGCATCCATACAGAGAACTGGTTGTTCACATATTTGAATTCCACCGCTAGTAATGCTCCTGAGCAAATTTTTGAACCTGAACCTGCTCACTTTTTCTCCAACCCTATCCATTGTTAGAATGAGATAATGGGGCCCTCAGGAAATATCCCCCATTCTGAAAGACAAAGCTCTGTAGCATATCTGGCAGAAATTTTTCTCATCTACCAGAACCTGTTTTTACATCTCCGTGGGCTCCAGTCCATTTCCAGAATATGCTGCTCTGGCATTTACTATGTATTGCAGAAAATTTTTCTTCTTATCTATCATGATACAAAGTGTGCTTTAGATTTAATTGAAAGGTCCAAAGTTGAAATTGTACAGGTCAAAGGTTACACTCTGCACATTTTCTGACCAGGTTCCTTCCAACATTACAATAGAAGCAAAAGGCCTATAGGTTTACTCTTCGAACTCTGTTTTAATATCACTTCACTTAATATCTCACATGTGCATATTCTGATCTGGCTGCACTCTTACGAGCAAAGCAGCAACTGAATACTGTAAAATATCAGCCTTATCTTAAGACATATTCACTGCCTCAGGAGTTAATTTTGCTATTAATGGTAGCTGCTTAGATCTCAGCCAATACTCCCTTTATTTCTAGTCCTGTTGTCTCTTTTCTACTTTGCACATTGGTTCAGAAAATCTGCTGCCTGTCATATACTATTCAAGGATTACTCATTCACGGATTCTGAGCGCTGCTTTCTGATTAGGCTGAGGATCATTTCCATGTTTTAATCCACTACAGAAACTTCTTGACTGTATGATTGGCTTACATGAATATAAATATAAATGCACATCAAAAAGGAAGAAGGTGTACATTAATATATATTTATTTAAGGAGCTATATTGTTGTTTTTTTCTAAAAAAAAGTGAAGCAACATTGACTCATACAGTATAGTAAACAACTTCAGTAGTTTAACTCCACCCACAATTTAATAATCAACAATAATCAATTAGTATTTCACATAAATTGAATGCAGATTTATGAGTATGTTGGTTTTCCAGGTTTATATATATGTAACTTCCAACAATCTAGGATAACTTTTATCAACTGAATATTTTTTCAATGTGGACAACTGAAAGAGAAGTCAGTTACTAAAAAAAAGTCAAGATAATAGTTATAACCACATGAGTAAACACCTGCTCTTTTTTAATATGTGTCATACATTATACATAAAAGGTTCTGGCTTTTATTGCATAGTTCTCGCTGCCACCTTGATGTTTTTTAACTCCTCCCGGACCATCTTGCATTCAATTCCAAATATTTATTTGTCAAACTATTATAAAATATACAACGTAGATCTCCTCTGTGTCTTTCCATATAAAGAAAAGCAGTGAGCAACTGTTTTATTTAAAAAATACAGCTTCTATATGCTTATTGGACAAGCATTTGCTAATAATAATAGACAGGAAATTGAAAGTTCCCCTTCATACTGTAGTTTTTGGATATGCTTACAATAATATTCTGCCTTTCTAAGCTGGCTAGAGAATATCTTGCTACTGTCAACAGCTGGGATTTATTCTATGCCTTAAATTCCAATGCATATTTCTAAACTGAATATCTGAAAGTTTCACTTTTTTTTTCTTTACCCACATATGCTGTCAGTGGCAGATTGTGTCAATTAAAATGATGCCCTCATTCTGCTAAAATAGTCTGAAGTGGCTACATTTATTATTTCCTTGAGAAAAATCTAGATATACTATTTTTCCCTTTTATTCATGAGCTTGCATGCTATTTGTTGGCAAATGTCTCTAAACATGTTTTCTTCATGTGGTTCCCATTATTATACCATTATTTATCATTCAAGAGCTTCTTCATCCATCCAAACACAAATGAAAGAGCCATGACAATTAAATAATTGTACTCCGTAGTCTTGAATTATGCACTTTGGCTTTTGCTTTCTTCTTCCTATAAAACCCTTCTATTTCTTCTTTTTAAAAATGCTTCTGGGTCCAGCCACTGACTTTGACGCCCCTGGACAGTATTTGAAGAACTCATTTGTTTGAGGGGGTTTTAATCTGAAGACACTGAAAAGTTATACCCGCTGTGATGTCGTCAATCACGCCAGGAGGAAAAATAGTGGCATGATTTGTTATCTGTTATTTCCCTTGCTGTGGTGACTGTCTCGCAGTGCCAGGTCTGTCCTTAAGGCCATCACTTATAGGACCCACTGTCTGTCAAAACCACAGCCAACTTTAAGGACTGCTTTTGTTGGAGCAGACAAATGAGTATGACCTTTAACAATAAAATAGGCACCCACTGAGCGAGATGAAACAGCAACTGAAATTAAGAACACCATACAGCCATTTCCCAACCCTTGTGAAAAGTTAGGAGTTGAACTATAACTTAATTATAAGAGTAAATGTGGGCAGATGCTGTCAATAATGAAACAGACTTGGTCAGAATCATCGATCTGCCATGAAGGCTAAAAACTTGAGTTCATCCAGAAACCATTCTGCAGGGCATTAATTATGAATGGCATTGATGGGCTTCATAAGGAATTGTAGAAGGGATTAAATTATAGCAGTTCAGAGTTTATCAGAGGGTTGAAAGCAAATGGGCACAGATCATTTATGAATATTCAAGATGAGCAACAGAGAAAAAATAGAATACACTCAACCTTTGATTTGCACTAATAGCTACTCTCAAAGATTTTCAGTAAAGGCTTTTTGCCCCGTAGTTGTTGGGTTGTTGACATGCTGTAGTGCTTCAAAGAACAGCCTGAGAATTCTGGACAGTGCATTGTAAAGACGGAATCCTTCCTTGTGGTTTTCAAAGACTCTTTGCAAGTGGTCAGTAGAAACAGTGTTACAGAAGGTAAAACACAAATCAATCTTACTGAGCACTTTTCAGGTAATATAATATTCTGCTTGTGGCAATAATGAAATTAGCCTATGGATTTTGTTTAAATATTGCAGAACCATTTGAATATTTAATGAAATATATGTCTCTATTAATATGCAGATTTTTGTGATCCCTATAAAAATATAATATTGATTTAAAAATGTAGATCACAAATAATTATAAAACATTGGCAGGAAAATTGTTGATAACGTATACCAGTAAAATAAATATTTTGTTCTCCCGGTTTATGTAGTTTCGCGCAGTGTCATATGTGGAAATGATGATCCATATTCTTCAGTGAATAACAGCAAGAATATGCTTTCTCCCACAATAGTAACTATCTGTATAAAACATAATATACACTCTGAGAGAGTCCTGTGTACTGAGTATTCCCTTCCTATACATGAATTTAAATCTAAATTTTCAGAAAATTATGTTTTGCTGCCTTGATTTAAATTGTGTTTGAGGATAGAAGAATTATGTATCACTGAAAAATATTTTATATCAATGCCTTCTATGCCTTACCTCCACAGTTTCTGTGTTATGTGTAGAACCTTATAGGATTGGCTACCCTGGTTTTAAAAAAAACCTAGCAAGTCATCTTTAAGGCCCTTTTCATGTCTATGATTTTACAAACTATAATGGCAACTCACTTTATCAACTCACTTTACCATTAAAGCTTGGTGGGACAATTGATGGTTCTCCTGAGTTTGCTGAGCTACAACTTCCAATATGCCCCATGTGAAAACTGCTGGGAATTATAGTTCAACATCATTGGGAGAAGTAAAAAATATTCTTATGTCTGCCTTAAAAATAATAATGGTTCAAGCTATAAGGAGTGAACATTTCTCAAACAATATTTTTCTGACGCATTTATTGAGATATTCTTTTGAATCAGCCCATCTTGTACAAAACAAGTCTCATTTACATGATTTTTTTCAAAGCACATTTTCTCCAACATAATGGTTACATCCTGAAATGATAACCAATGAGAAATTGGTTAGAATGGAAAATGGCAGTCTAGCTGCCAACAAATTTGCTACTTCTGCCACTGAGGAGAAGAGAGATTATTCTACTGTTAGTCTTCTAAATAGTAATATGCATGACATACACTCCCACACTTCCATCCACTTACCCTTCCCTATATCTTTGTAATTTTCTGTATTCATAGATAGCTGGAGAATTTCAGAATTCATTCCCATATCAAAAGCTCCTTCTGCATATGGCTGTAGTTCAAATCACTGGAACAGTTTTTCCATAACATTCATTTATATAAACTGTGCCTTCCCAAGTTCTACTAGTTTAAGTGAATGTTGGTTGATCTGAAACATATATTGATTATTGAATATAAATTTATTCTGACTATTTGGATTAAATGTTGTAATCTGTTAGTATATATCTTTTTGACAGTGAAATGGATTTTTAATACATTCTTTCCCTTTTTCTCTGCTCCTGAAGAAGTCATTTACGATCAAATCTGGGGCACATGGGAAAATACAAGAGGGAAGATGATGGCAAATTTCACTGCATGAGTTGAAATGTCTACTCTAAACATTGGATGTAGCTCTACATGTTTAATATTTACAATCTGCCTTTTATTAGCACTGTTTTAAAATTCCAAGCAAAGCTATTTCACTGTATTCACCAATAAATAATTTATTGATATGCAACAATGTCACTATAACAAGCTTATCATATCTAGTTCAACTACACCTGAATTAAAGAACAGTTGCGGTATGTAAAGAAGCTTCAGAAAGCAAAACCTTTTTGGAAATAGCTATAATATTGCTATGTCACTGGAATAAACAATCTTATCTCATATATATCTGCTGAAATCAATGAGACTCTAATTACTCATGATTAACTGAATTCGATCGATTTCAATAGGTCTGTTATAATTTATGTCTAAACAAGGAATCCCAAGTAAGATGGAAGAATGAAACAGTAAATCTACAGAGATCCTGTTGGTTTATCCCATCCAATATGGGAGGTGTGGCCACCTTTCATGACCCTTTCTTTTATCTAGATAGAAACCAGGATATGCCAATTCCAGGATAATATAATTAATTTTAGGACCTCTCAAAGGAGAGAAGCTAACCTCTTTTTAAAAAAACATGTGGAATAGCAAACATTTTAAAAAAATGTTTTCCAATTTGCAAAGCATACTTTCTCTATACATTTGAAATTTATTTCATATGGACAAAATTCCATACCAATGTTTAAGAATTTGCTTAATAGCGACATTTATGAAAGCAGTCTCCTCTAATTTTCATATTTGGAATGTAATTTTCTCTTTTAAAAATATGTTATAAACAGTTTTCCATTATGTACGCACTTTATTTAAGTTTAAAAATAACGGCATCACAAAAACATAAGGTCAATTTCTAGTGTACCAGTTTCTGTTGTAGCAATAGCATTAGCACTTAGACTTATATACTGCTTCATAGTACTTTACAGCCCTCTGTAAGTGGTTTACAGAATCAGCATATTGCTCCCAACAATCTAAGTACTCATTTCACCAACCTCAGAGGAATGAAAGGCTGAGTCAACCTTGAGCCAATCAGGACTGAACTGCTGGCAGTCAACAGAGCTAGCCTGAAGTACTGCATTCTAACCACTGTGCCACCACAGCTCTTTCTAGTTCTCCTATGCTCATGTAATGCTTACTTTCACTGTTTTAGGACTACTAGTGATAATCGAGTCCACTTTTGAAAACCCAAATCTATTCTGACGTCCAAACAAATACAGGTAGTCCTTGACTTATGACCATAATTGGGAATGGAAAGTGAGTGCTAAATGAGTTTTCTTTCAGTGGTCATTAAGCAAGACACTATAAAATCACGGTTTGCAACCTTTCCTGCTGGCTTCCTCATTGACTTTGCTTGTCAGAAGCTTCCTGGGAAGATTGCAAACAGTGATTGCATAAGCCTGGGAAGCTGCAACCATCATAAAGGTGAGCTGGTTGCCAAGTCTGGATCCCAATCACTTAACTGTGGGGACACTACAGTGTTTGTAATTGAAAGGAGCAGTTATAAGTCATTTTTTTCAGTACTGTCATAACTGTCAGCACTGTCAGAAAAATCACTAAAGGAATGGTCATAAGTTGAAAACACTTTGTATAACATCAAACATATCTTAAGAAGTTGAATCTTTCTATTTTCAGTTATTACTAATGCAAATTCTTACTGTTGGCTGGCTACTTTTGTTGAAACAACGAAAGACACGTGACCTGTCATTCCACTGCACATTCCACTCTTTTTGGTCAGGTGTGCTATGTCACAACAGATGTACGAACAGAGTGGGGCTTGCATTTTGACACTGTGACATTGCTTTCATCAAGCTGATCCATTTGACAACCCCTGTGGATGCCAGGGCAGAGGGACATGGTAGAGAGAGACTTTGTCTATTTTCCTTCATCACCATAATCTTAAGAAAACTTCCATCTCCACAACTGTTATTCACCTAGCACAAAAGCTTCCAGTGGCTCCAATATTTCTGTCAAAATTAACATTTGCTTAGGGTCATAGGGCCATAACAGTTTTAGAGGGGAAATGGGAAGTAGAGGTGATTTTCATTGGGATGTGATAAAAGAGAAATAGCAGTGATGTTGTTAAAAAAAGCTACCAGCATTCTGTAACTGAGTGAAAAGTAAAGACAAGCATCTAGTATTTTCAATTTTAAATATGAATAATGGAAAAGGAGATATGGTTGAGTTCTTAGTTGCTCACATTCCAGTCTCAGTACCTACTTTCAGATGTAGCCCAATTTCCCTGTTTAAAAAAGATGAATATCATAAAATAACACAAGGAAATTACTGTACTCCATGCAAAGAAAGCTGGAAACTCTTATAAAAGACAAGCAAAACATAATGAAAGCCCTTCCAGAATTAAAAGATTCTGCTTTTTTAAAAAAATAAAATGGCTTTAAAGTGCAATTGTAATCATACTCTAGAGTGATAATCTGCTCAGTTTAGGGTTAACAAGCTTTGACAAAACACCACAGGGAAGCCTGGTTTGGCCTCACCTACACAGTACCTAGCCTTGGGATGGATAAAAACAGTCTCATTCACTAATGCAACAGCACCAAGTGCCTCCAGGAACACTAAAGGTTGAGAGGGAAAACATGAATCTTGACTTTCAGCAGAGGTGGAACTAAGCCATTGTTCACTCCCTTAAAAAAGACATTTGGTGGCCAGTTCAGACTGCCCTGGGGACACCTAAAGCTGCATTAAGTACTTGTGAAAGTGAAAATCCACTGGGAAACCAAATCCATTGTTTAAACCTCAGCATGAGCAGCAGACTTGCTAGCAGGGTCACTTTTACATGTCTTTATAACAAGGTTCAAAATCTATTGTATATGCAATACGGATATTTTATTTGAGTTCACCTGTAAAGCAGCAAGAAGGAAAACTGCTAAACTTCAGGCATGAAGAGGGAGGAGGGGATGTCATGGGAAGAGCCAGGAGGCAAATGGTACTTCACTGTCTTATAGTAGGAATAAATGTTATTTCTTTCCAGTTTTCCACAACCCCAAAAGGCAGCAAGTTTCAAAAGTTAGTAAAGCCAAGGGAATATTCTTGCTGAAAAATATTCTGCAAAATATACTAACTTGAAAAATGTCTGGAGGGCACAGCTATTCAAAATGAGTGGTTATTTACAAGCCTTGGAATAGGTAAGTTTAATTATAATTATAAAATATAATTTACTTATATACACCCCTATTCCTTCTGAAGATAAGAAATTAATGGCAGTCCAAGCCTTTATTTATTTATAAATAATATATATTACATTAGTCCTTCTTATTAAGTAGATATCCTTTAAAATGCCCATTATTATAATCCAGCCATGTGGAACCAACTTTTTTTTTAAAAAAAAAAATCTTCAAATGTATAGGTCACAACTGATTAGGTAGAGTCCAAAGAACTATAAAATTGTTCTAGCCATCTACCTTAACTCCTTAATTCTAAAGCAAGGGAACTGAAGTAGCATGGGAAAAACACAAATGCCGATGTATCCATTTCAAAATAGGATACCATATTAGCCCTATTCAGACATTCAAATGAAACTTCTTACTCTCTCTTCCTTGCTGTTCTTCGAAGTCTTCAATCTCCTCCTGGAGCACTTCTTCCCCAATTGCACTGAAAACATTTAAGGGTTCAAAGCCAATGGTGGAAAGACCCCACCAACAGAAAGTCCCAAACATCCAAAGTTCCCGCAGTCTGCAGACTCTGGGACAGGATGTCCTTAACATCACTCAGGTAGCCTGGGATGGAGATATAAAGCTGAGTATCATCAACAGACCTAAAACCATTGGGTGACCTCACCAAGGGCCCTCACGTAGATGTTAATGGCTGTGGATTAGACCTCTCCCCTCCCATTAACACTAATTAGAACTGACCAGGGAGGAAAAAGGAGAACCAAAATAGCATTGTGCTGCCCACCCCAGAAGGCTACCATGATCAATAGTATCAAAAGCCACTGAGGTTAAGAAGAGCTAAGATAAATGCCCTATCCCCATGTCACTTTTACCAAAGGTCATCCAAGAGTGCAATCATTGCCATCTCTGTTCCATACTCAACTTAATCTTGATTGAAAGGAGGCCAGATAATTCATTTCTTCTTTGAAGCTGCAGTACGATCACCTTCTCCACAACCTGTCCTAGAAAGGACTCTAGATAGAAACCCTCAAGACTGGATGGGTTGAGTGACAACAGTGACTTTCTTAATGGAGCCACTCACTCCTTCAAGAAAGAATTAACCAACACCTGGATAAAATCACACTTCCCCTCCCAGGCAGCCTTGATCAATCAGGAGGGCATGGATCTAATGTAGAACTATGTAGATTGATATTAGATCTAAAGTTGCTGTTAGAATGGAGCAAAAGCCACGTCCCTTGAGCTCAACAAGATCAAACAGCAACAAGAACACTGACCATTTCTTTAGTCTCACCAGGATCAAACTTTTGCAAAATAACTTTGCAAGGCTTAGCCCTCATAACCTTCACTGGCCCTGGTTCAATGCAAAACAAAGCAAATCCAACATACTGCATCTGTCAGATGCTTAACATATTCTTCACAGAGGTTAACCTCATAAATATTTCCTCCAAGGAAGATCTGAGTTACCTTAAGTAGGGACACATGGCCTTGAAGGTCTACCAGTTGAGGCCCAGAAGTGAAATTTGAGGCTGGAATGTGGCACAGGAACAATATACCTGTTCCTGGTATATTACCAACATATTATAACCCTCCCTGAACCCTTCAGAGACTTGTTCCTACCCACATTGGTCCATGCTCAGGCCCACTCACCCATCTTACATAACCAACAATTAACCAACCAAGAGCCCCTAAGATTAAAGGCCCTTCTGCAAAGCAAGCAGTGCCTCCACTTACCACCCCCCCTTCCATATAGCATCACACAATGCCTTCAACCAGTCCCCTTTCATTGGACAAGTTAAGCACCCAGGTCTTCATAAACCCAGTTATCAAAGCCCTCCCCAGATCTCACCCGTGAGAAGATAAACAGAATCACAGCACATAATTCATAATCTTTCTTTGAAGAGGAATCCAATTCCTAATCAAAATCTTCACAGTCAAAATTTCTTAAATTGTAATAATTTCCACTTGAGACTAACCCACACTAAAATGTCTTCCAGTTCCCAGCCAAGAAGAAGACAAGATAGCTACCAACTGTATGAGGGGATAGAGGTTGCAGCTGTAAGGCCCAAGCCTAACCCAGTTCTGCCTCTCCTTCAACAAAATAGTCCAACTCCACATGTTCATGATGAAAGAAAAACAATCCCTATTTGCTGTAAGAGACTCCAGTGCCTACAGTCCTGCTCTAGAGTACACATCCCTTCTATAAACCAATGCAGAGTCTTCTTTCTTGTCATTAGTTCTGCCAGTCTCCTTCCTACCACTATGTCACTGAACACTGCAAAATGCATGGAGCAAAAAGCTCAGAGAAGCCAATCTGTACATTTGGCAAGCCAACAATTCAGCCAGTGCCACTGGCTCCAATCCCACAAAACCAATCCTGCAAACCATAACTTAGATAAATGAATGAGTGCTGGTTGATATATCTCAAGGCAGAAAAAGAAGGCCTGTCCAGCCCAGCTCAGTACAGAAACTACCCCAGAAGACTCCTTGCCCATACATTTTGAAACCTCCAAATGTCCACAACATACAAAAATCTTCTGAGCAGCAGCACCATACACACATCCCAACCATGATGAAAAAATAAACAAAATATGTTAAGTCCAGTATACTGTAGATGACTCTTTAGTTCCTTCGTTTATCTTTTGGGTGACAAGGTTGTCTGCTAGGTTTGTAATTATTATATTAATGCATATTTTCCAAATATTTGGTGAATGTTTGGTACACCATATTGACATTTGAAATAAATTTGCAACTAAAAGCACTAACAGAAGTTGAAAGCTTTGAAGTTTGATTGACAGCAGCATATTTTAAGAAATATGCAAAGGTTTACATTGATAGAGTTATAATATTTCAATAATAGTAAATGGAATCACTAACAATATCTGTACTAACCTGAAACAGTATAAATATAGGATGGCCATTTTCTTAGGTGCTCTTTAATCTCCATTTGCAGAAATGTCATATAATCCAGTTTCAAGCAACAACCTAGGTAATATAAGTAAGAGGCAATTGAGCAGTTGGGGAATGGAACACACTTTTTCAGTATTACTTTATGATAAAACCAAAACCTCTGGCAAATGAAGGATATTGGGACATCATCCAAGTTTGAATAGCTAGACTTTTTGTAAGGATTGTTTTTTTCTGGGGTCATTTTTATTTTTCTTTCCTTTTTTGAGGAATGAGATGTTAAACACAAAGGCTTACACATCTTATATTTGCTAATTTCCACTGAAAAAGAGCAGGAAATCTGTTTATTGGCAGTTTGTGTCAAATGTTTCCAGAGGCTAGGACCTCAAAGCATTTCCAAGCCATATGTTACCTTTCCTGCCTCATGAGTATTGAAGTTATCTAATCTATGTTATGAAGCAAACAGATTTTACATTCAGTTATACAATGAATTTTGATTGCTAAATCCACACCTAGCAGCATTAGAAAGTATAGCAGTGTAGCTTTTCTTTTAGATTTTCTTAAGTTTGGTAGGGATCAAATATTTTGAAAATTAGAGGAGTAGTACAACTATTTTGTTTTTTGGGTTTTTTAAAATCTTTTGCCCTCTAGAACAGTGGCCTCCAACCTTTTGGGCACTAAGGACCGGTTCTGTGGAGAAAGGTTTTTCCACAGACTGGAGGGGTCATGCTTCCTTCATCCCGTGGATGAGGCTTTGCTTGTTTGCACTGCCCAGTTTCTGGAATGCCACAGCCTGGTGCTGGCCAATGGACTGAGAGTTGGGGACCCCTGCCCTGGAAAATCTGGAAGAGTTACCTACAGAGAATACCAACATGAATTAAATTACATTAGAAAGGCTGGAAGCAAATACAAAAGATTTTTCATAATGAGGGGCATGAGAAACTTGAGAGACAAGCATAAATAGTTGCAATAATATATAAATCTTTTTCTTTTGGGGAGGTTTACTGGAAGTATAAAGAACATGTGGCTGTCTCCCCTTTTCCAAAGGGCAAAATTTACCTTCTGGTCCATCTGGCACAGAAGGCACATGTATTAAGCAAGCCCACCTATATTAAACAAAGAAAGCACTGTAACATCTATTTCCTTGAACTGGCAATAAAATATGAGAGTGTAACAGGCAGCATTAAAATGAAAGTGAATGAGAAAGTAGAGATACATGAAACTTTAAAAGGCAGAAATAAAAATGTCTTCCACAAGCGTCAATGAACCTTCAGAACACAAAACTGTATGATATCATGCAGGTATGTATTGCAAGAATTTCAGACAAGAATAACCTTACTGCAGAGGAATACAGATTTATTGAGATTATCTCCATTAGCATGAGTGTAGGAGATGAACCTTCATGTTTGGGTCATTCTTAAATGTCACATTACAAAAAGCAGGAAATAAATGCTGATGAATGACTCATTCCACAATTGCCATGTTATTGTACTCCTCCTGAGAACTATACAGCATCCTATTAATGACAACTGGGCTGATTTGTTTCGTTCTTCAAATATTCATTATTAAAAATATTTTGAAACTGCCCTTTTATCCACATTGATTCCTAGATGTTTTACCAAGGATAAATATAATGAATCATGTCAGTATGAAAACAATTAGAATAATGCATTAGAATTAATAAAAGACACAGTATATGAAGGGATGTTTGCATTTCAAATGCCTGATGAAAAAATATTTAAAAATAAATGTCTCTGGAAAGAATGAATGGATAACACCAGTAGAACAGAACAGAACAGAACAGAATAGTTGGAAAGGACCTTGGAGGTCTTCTAGTCCAAATCCCTGCTCAGGCAGGAAACCCTATACCATTTCAGACAAATTCTTAAAAATTTCCAGTGTTGGAGCATTCACAACTTCTGGACATAAGTTGTTCCACTGATTAATTGTTCTAACTGTCAGGAAATTTCTTCTTAGTTCTAGGTTGCTTCTCTCCTTGATTAGTTTCTATCCATTGCCTCTGGTCCTGCCCTCAGGTGCTTTGGAGAATAGCTTGACTCCCTCTTCTTTGTGGCAACCCCTGAGATATTGGAATACTGCTATCATGTCATCCGTCGTCCTTCTTTTCATTAAACTAGACATACCCAATTCCAGCAACCTTTCCTTGTATGTTTTAGCCTCCAGTCTCCTGATCATCTTTGTTGCTCTTCTCTGTACTCTTTTTAGAGTCTCAACATCTTATTTACATTGTGGTGACCAAAACTGGATGCAATATTCCAATTGTGGCCTTACCAAAACATTATAAAGTGATATTAACAGTTTATGTGATCTTGATTTTATCCTTCTGTTAATGCAGCCTAGCACTGTATTGGCTTTTTTTGGCAGCTGCAGCACACTGCTGTATCTTCTTGGGAAATGAATCCCCAAATCATGGTAAAACTACAAGAAGGTCATCCCCTTTTTTTCAGGTACACCATGCTTTGCCTAAATTTCCAATGGAACACATTTTCAGCTGTGGCCTTTTCTGTTTTCTGGCCATGTTACTTAGTTGAATTTAAAAAAAAAATAAGTTTGATTACTGCAATGTGTTATACATAAGACTCCTAGTGTAGATGGTTCCAAAATTTTAAGTAGCTCTTTGAATTCTGATTGATTTGGATATGTGGAACCATATCAAACTAATTGTTGTGATGCTGCTTGTTCTCTTCAGGATGGAGCTGATGTGCCAGGATTCAATTAAACACATGTGCACACATAAAAAATGTCCTCTCCTGTTCCAATTTGTCTATGAGTGGTCTGATGAAAAAAACTTCAGCTTATCCATGAAGTTCTTCATGAGATGATCAAAAATGCTATGAAAGTACAAAAGAAAAAGTGGCTTTTCTGTGATGATGGCTCAATTATGAAAATTCCAACCAAAGGAGATTCAACTGATGCCCAAGGCTGATATAAAACTCCCTGACATTCCTGAACAGTTGCACCAGTCCAGGTCATCTGCAGATACTTCTGGACATCCTATTAATAAATGCAAAACTTTCAAGACAATTCTAGACAACCTTGCATAGCACCTAAGCACAGCCTGCTGGGAATAATTTTAAGAATATAATGAATAATACTTCCAGGGCCAGAAAAAGTGTGGAGGCTCAATTACTCTTTCTTCACCCTCTCTAATGCAGAGCTAGTTCTGAAAATACCAAAATGCAAACAATTTAATTGTTTTTCAGATGTTTTAATTACCCAATTAACCAATTAAGTTTGATGGATTAAAAGATTGTGCATCTTTAAATGTTTGATCATAAATGGAATATTAATTTATATTAATGAATCAAATGTTTCAATGGGTCATCTGTCTATGTATTGCCAGGATTTGCGATTTATCATGAGTGTCATGATAAATGTCCCCACTCTGAAAACAGTACAGAAAATAAAACACTACAATTTATTATTTTGAACACTCACAGCCATTCAGACAGTTTCCTACTTTTATGTGATCAGAACGTGATAACTAAATTCTGAAGTTTGGCAACATTACTTCATTCTCACATTCATCACAAACTGTTCTTCAGAAAATAACTTTGCCTAGGAACAGAGAAAGACTCTGGAGTAAACCATTTATTTTCTTTTGGAAGACACGAGCACCACACTTAGATGCTGTGGGAATATCTGAAGTGCTTGTACCAACCACAAGGTGTGTTATGCTACATAACACTTTGTCAAAAGGGGTTTTTCTTTTAAGTCAGGTAGACTGTTGATGTTACCATGATTAAGCATTTGTATTGCACTTTTTTAGATTGCAATTTATTAAATATCTCTATTGATTATTGTTTAGCCCAGCAAAGGATTGCATTTATCTATAATTCTCCCTTCCCAGCCCCAGTGTGCTTCAAGGTATTATAATAGTAATAATAATAATAATAATAATAATAATAATAATAATAATAATAATAATAATAACAACAACAACAACAACAACAACAGGAACTGACCTTTAAAGGAAATGAGACCTTAGTGGTCTTCTCAGTGCCAGGCAACAAATAATTCATAGGAAGTAGCCCTATGCTCATTGCACCATCTTCTATACATTTCAATCTTTATTGTGCTCTCTAAGGATGTTAAACAGAACCTCATTCAGAACCAGCATCTTCCTCCATTCATCAGACTTGTGTGCATTATTGGTTACTGCCCAACAATATTAGTTAGTTCTCATTAATAATGAGACTCTTTTCTTTTAGTCCTGAACTTCTGTCACTGTGGGAAAGCAACATATTTTCTGAACATTTGAACCTGATAATTTTGTATTTTAGAAAACAAGACATCTTTCCCAAGTAGTGCATATTTTGTCTTTGCAATTGGTAGGAGGAAAATGTTTAACCAAGTGTCATCAATGCCTGAAAATTATACTCTGCAGTTTCTGATCTTCTACAGATTCATCTGTTCCCCAGGGATAAAATCTGTTTTTAGTCTGAAAGGAACACTGCCCTTGCTTTTGGAAATATGTCAAATCCTGAATTCTGGTTCATGTCAAAGGTGCATCATGTCAAAGAAGTGGGTTGGACAGAGACAGAAACTAAATAATTTAATTTACTATTCCTACACTATGCTACAATCAGACCATGATATAACAATATAGTTTCCCAATTTTTTTATTCAACCTTAATGTCAAGATAGAATGAAATTTAAGGACATTAGAAGATCTCTGTAGGATCAGGAAAAATGCTATGAACTAGACTGTTCTATGTTCTTTAATGGTCAATCAGATGTTTCCATGCTTTCATAAGTAAAACACAGAGCAAAAGCTTTTTCCACTATTGTCTCCAAGAGCTTTCTTTAAAGATATGCTTTCTGAATTTCAGAATGAATTATATACACTTATTGGTAGCCACTTATAGATTTTAATGAATTTGTTTTATCCTAATACCACATTTGATGACAGCAAATGCCATAGTTCATCCATTCTGTTAAGTAGTGTTTCCTTTTTACCTCCCTGATTTAATTTCAATGGTTAGCCAAAATCCAGCATTCTTTATGAGCGGAAAATCTTTTTTGCTGATAATATCCAAGCCATACAAGAAACTAATTATGGCAAATTTAAAAAAGTAAACATAGGGTCACATTAGATCAACAAAGAAGGCAATAATATTTGGTTTTATCTATTCTCAAATAAGACCCAGTTTGGTGTAGTGGTTAGGCCATCAAACTAGAAACTATAAGGTTAGGAGTTGTAGTCCCATTTTAGGCCCAAAGTCAACTGGGTGACCTTGGGCAAGTCATTTTGCCTGAGCCCTAGAAAGGAGACAATTGCCAAGAAAACTGAAGGGATTTGTCCAGGAAGCCTCTGAGTATCAGACATAGAATAAATGTATAAGGGAATTGGAAGGGACCTTGGAGGTCCTTTTAGTCCAAACCCCTGCTCAAGCCATAGACTTTGTACCATTATGGACAAAAGGTTACCCAAGCTCTTCTTTAGTGATGGAGTATCCACAATTTTGAAGGCAACCTGTTCCACTGATTAACTGTTGTCACTGTCGTGAAATTTCTTCTTAGTTGTAGGTTGGATCTCTCTTTGATAGGCTTCCATCTGTTACTTCTTTTCTTGCCCTCAGATTCTTTGGAGAATAGTTTGTCACCCTCTTCTTTATGACATGAAATACTGGAAGACTATTATTATGGCACCCCTAATCCCTCTCTTCCTTAAACTAGACATAGCCAGTTCCTAAAACAGTTCTTCCTATGTTTCAGACTCCAGTCTCCTAATCATCTTTGTTGCTTTTTTTTTTTGCACTACATGATCAAATGTACACAATCAAATCTACACAATTAAATGGAAGGGAAAAAATTCAAATAGGACACTCTTTTGGTTTTGGTATATCTACATTGAAGACACTGTTAATCCAAATGATATAATTATACTATGACTTTGGCCTTTCCTAAGAATAACAATTGATTTCAAATCTGCCCTGGCTGTAATTTTTTATTAGGCAGGGAAGAAGAGAGGGAATACATAAATAAATGTTGTTTTCCCAGAGCGTTTGAGAGCTGTATTGTCTTATGATATATATTAACATATGTATTATAATGTGTGCATGTATATGTTTGTGGTTGAGTCTGTGCTTGCATATACACATAAATGCACGCGTGTTTGTGTATGAGTGTGTATATGTATGTGTGGAGATATAGATATCTTTCTCCTGCAATCTTGAAATCAAACCTTAATTTCAATCACAAACGTGACCTTTAATGAGTCATATCTTTGCACAGACTTTTTACCTTTAACCTTTGAAGACACAAAAGTCATCTGAAACCCATACAGAGCGTTAAATCCTAAATATTTTCTAAGCAGTTCTGATCTTCTTGCCACATTAGAGTTGTAAATTAAGGTCTCATATGATACAGAAAGCAGCCTTCCATGTCACAGTTTTCTTCTCTGAACAAAACAAGAGCTGGTCAGTAAATATATATATGGTCAGCCTCAGGTTTGGCTCCCAGGGAGTTCACATCTCCTTTTAACTGCCTTCAATTGTTAATGTATTCCTCAAATGAGATGCATCACCTTGAAGAATGGCTTTTTGCCCCCTGGGAATATGCCAAACAAGTATTTCATTCACTATGATAATCAGTTCTACCTCCAGCAACATATGAAACCCAAATTTAATAGGCAGCAGTGATTAAGTTTAAAGACAGAAGGCCATCTTCTTGCACTGTAAATAATAATAGAGGCAGGGGCGTAAATGAAATTGGAGAAATAAGGCAGATTTTGTAACTAGGACTCATTAAGCAAAACAATCAAACTCTTTTAATAGCTCCAATAAATATGCTAGATTTCCTGGAAATATTTTTGATGAGAATGTCTATTTTCTATATTTTTTATTAAAAGATTGAATCACTTTGGCAAGGTGGCTAAGGAATAGTTTACATGCTCAAAATTACCATTCTCAGTGTTTTCCTTCCTTTGTCCCTTCCCCCCCCCCCCCATTCTTTCCTCCCTCCCTCCCTCTTTTCCAAATGGCAGAGAACAGTGTAGAATCATTGGAGAAGGAAAAGAAACAGGAGGAAGGGTTAACCCAAAAAGTAAGCCTTTAAATCAGCAGCTTCAGTTGTGGATAGGAAATGATACAGTGGTTCTACTTTCTTGGAACTGAGAAGTAGCAGAAAATGAAGAAGGATGCTCCTGACAGGGCAAGGATGATGGGAGCAAGCTAACATGAATGATATGTTAAGTGATTGGCTCAGATAGAATCATGGGATTGCAGCCTTTTACAGAGGCTGATTTTCATCTATATTGTTTGCCTTTTTGCAGCCAGCAATAATATATGAAAGCTGCATGTGTATGCACATGAGCAATATATAAAACTACACACATATATTTACATTTATGCTTTACGTACATATAGCATACATATTTATATAGAGTTTGAGATCACCATCTGCCTATTTAGACTCCTTATAGGCAGGCCTATCAGCATAAATCACTGTTGGTGATATAAAAAGTCTAATAGAAATTATTCCCATATCTTCCTAGTTTTATCTGCTGTTTGGTTTTTTGTTTGATGGAGAGAGGGAGGGAGGGAGGGAGGGAGGAACAGAAGAAGGAAAGAAGGAAGGAAGGAAAGATTTTTACCACAGTTCTGAGACAAAAAAGTCAATATTTAAGAGTTTTGTTTGTTTGTTTATAAAATACCTTATTCCAAAGATTTTAGGCATTGTAGACAATAAAATCACATCTCAACATAGGAATAATGATATAAGAAATAAAAATTCTAAAATGAAATATGAAATATAATAGGATCTTTTTGGTGGAGATCTTATTCCAGGAAGTGTCAGTTCATTAACATTCTCCAGAAGGCCAGGAGAGCAGTGATCATTCTCTGGGAATAAGCTGTAGGGAGCAGCCATCAACAATAGCCACATCCATGTCTTTTCCACTCTTCAATAGATGTTTTCTCTTCACCCAGTCATGCTGGACAAAATTTACATGTGACAAACAGTGTTGAAGATACAGGTAATGATCAGCTCCCTGAACTGCAGTCAGATAAAATCACCAGCTAATGAAGATCTTGTAGCAATGTTGTTTTGTGATAGTACCAATAAGATTCAGGGAGCGTTGGTTGTATTGACTAAAGTTTTCAGATTGTCTTCAAGAGCAGATTCATGCAGAGCAAATTAAAGTAGTCCAAACGTGAGCTGACATGAATGTGAATGCTCAACTTCAATGTATTCCCATTTAGACAAGACTGATATTCAGCTGAAATTGGGCTAAACCAGTCCTGGCCATAACCTTCATCTACTTCCCATGGTAGAGGGGTAAGTCCATTAGGATTCCTAAGTAGTGAGTCTTCTCCCTTAAGAAATCAAGAGCTAAAGTTAGTATTACCACATAACTTGAATTTCATCTTGCTTGTATTGAGTCTGAACTTGTTTCTCCAAACCAGATGCTGATTGTCTTCATACACTAGGTCAGAACTTCTATCACACCTCCCATACCATCCATAGTAGGGTTACATAACTGAATAACATTGGTATATTGATTACACTAGCCTGAGCTGACAAATGGTATCATCCAGAAACCTCATGTCACTTAAAAAAAACATACCCTGGTACACCCCTTATTGGGATCCCCATTGAGTCACTTATTTTGCCCCCTCCAATCTTTGAGCACACCCTCCAATTAGGAAAGGGCAGAGCCATTCAAAATTAAGAGTAGAGAGGTCCAGATTCAAATCCTATCAACCCATGGATTTTCTAAATGGTCCTGATCCAGGTAGTCTAATCTACCTCAACATTGTAAAATAAAAAAAACAAAACAAAATAAAACTAAGCATGTGTTCCTTTGCTCTTTCAGACTTGGTTTTACTTGTGTTATTTTAATATACTTGTTTGCATACCATTACCTTCTATTTGAGCAAGAATAGGACAAATGCTCTGAATAAATAAAGAATAAAATGTTGCCTTTCTGTATCAGTACATTTACTAACAAATAATTCCACTAAATGCATTCTTAAAATTGCAACTTTATGCACCCCTACTTGTAAGTCCACTGAATTCAGTGGGGCTTGTTTCTGATTAGACATGGTTAAGCCTGTACTATTAAAAGCTTAATTAAATGAGTAAAATGTTAATATACAGTTAATTGTGATCTACTTTATACATGTATATGTAGAAAATGTTTAAAAATGAAAATTTGACTGCTAGTATCATATCAATCAAAATTTCAAATCATTTTGATTCTTTTTGGTTAAGGTCGCTATTGTCGTACAAGACTAATTTCTTGTATTAATTATCACTTGTCTATTGTTGTTGGCTTGTCTCACATTTGCCCATTGTTTAAGGGAATATATAAAGAATTATCTTGCCTCATCATCATCATCATCATCCTAATGAAATAATGTTTGTGAAGGATTGGCAGAAAACTGACCCAGATGGTCATTATTAAAACTTTTTGAAAAGAATTTTGGCAGAATTAGAAAATGAACATCAGTGGCCCAAGATAATTAGCAAGCCTTCTAAATAAATGATAGAGTTAGATACTTGTTAGCATCAGAAGAACCTACAAATTTCATTTGCTATGATATAGCCCAGCAGGCATTTTAGAGTGAAAAGGGCGCCTGCAAATCCCCAGTATACCACTCAGATCACCCCCTGAGGGGAAGAGCAACACACATTCAAATCAAATGTTTTCCTATCAAATGCTCCACTAATGGCTTTCCTATGAGACCCACGCCTGTCACTCACCCACAACCTATTTAGACATGTTAAAACAGAATTTGTTGTTTATTTGTATTTCATTGAAGTGAGTTTGTTTTCTCATATTGAATTTGTATCCAAACCCCAGGTTGTCAATACCACTTAGCTAGATCTTTGGTTTGTTGTGTGTTTTTCCCTGCATGTATTCCGCATGGGGAAAAGGTGCTGTTTGGTTCTTCTCTTTAGGGTACATTTAATGAAGTGTTAAAAAAAATGAATCTACTGTAAAGGAATAAAGGTGGGAGGGGGGAGAGCCATTTCTGATATTGCAAACATCTTGTAATGCAGTCTTTAACAGACAGTAGCAAATAAATAAACAAATAGGATTGTATGAAGGTCCCTGAAAGGACAAAGTAAATTATAAAATTTCAGAACCAGAAGCCAATGAGAGGCAATGCTTCAAATCCAGCTCCTATCTTCCTCACCCCCTCCAATATCATGCCGCGCACACAGCAAAGCTGCATGGCAATTTTTGCTGGGAAAGCTCTTTCTTGACAATAGTCTGCTAGCATTTTCATGTTAACGGAAGCTTTGAGCTTAAGAAGACTAATTCTGTGCATTAAACATTCCATGAAAAAAAGAACTAAGTGTTATGTTTGATATGCACTTCAAACGCCTAAAAGGCCAAAGAAAGCCCTTCCTTAATTATTGAAGAAGTGTCTGTAAAGGAAACATGAGCAAATAGCATCCATGCTTTCATCCCCAGTAACCTTTTATTGTCCTTTTCTTTAGATGGCCAAGTCAGTATATTTAATAAAGAGAGAGGCAACCATCAAAAAAGGTGGGGGTCTAATAAATGGTCCTGATTAAAGGCCCTGACAGGGTATGAACTTTGCATAAATTTTCTTAGGGTGTCAGGCTAGGATACTGATTGAAAACCCATTAACATAATCACACATTTATAAGAAATGCTGTAATGTATCAAAAACATTTCTCTTCGTGTAATAATTTTAAGGACATTAAAATGTAAATGATAATAAGGAGCTATGTTCTAGAGATCTGCTGAAAGCCTGATTATTTCACATTAGTAATGAAAGGTGGAGATTTTTATAGCTGCTCCTATTTGTTCAACAAAGGCTTCCATAGGATTTCAAAATCCTGGGACTTAGGAAGACATTTTTATCCTCAGGTAGAATATTTCTTGTTTATTTTGAACTTCCCAAAAGCCAGTCAGGATATTCTTCTTAAATAGCTACATTAAGCCTTTATTGATTCATTGTTAGTTTCTTTCTTAAAACCATGAGATACGAAACAAACCAGGCAGCCCTTGATTTGATTTCACCTAATTCCAGAAACATCCATTTTTATACTTCAAGGAAGTCAAGAGAATTACCTTGTCTTCATTTTATTAAAATGTGCATTTAGAGTTTAGATTTACTATAGTTTCACAGCAGTGATATCTCTAATGCTAATTTTTTTAACAATGAAAAGAAACACTATCTGCTACGACGCAAATAGCCATAATTATGTAAAGAATGACTGCTTCAGACTAATGACTTTCAATACGCTTTCGTCTAACACACTGGTGGAAGAGGCCAGAAAGGTCAACAGTAATTCATAACTGCTATAAAATTGTGTAGCATCCCTGGGTTTCTGAAGGATGCTGACATTACCCTGCTCCTTCCACTGGTTTGTATATGTAAATTTGTGATAGGAAGTGTACTACTTGTGCCAGATCGCATGCAGAGCATCAATCAACCAGTAGAATACATCAGAGTATTTTCATTATGCCTAGTTATTTACTGCATCAGAAGAAATTACCCTGGCAAGCCAAGCGGCCTTCTCTGGATAGCATGATATGACCAACCAGGTTTCAGCTCAGGAGTCTTGTAAACATTGCAGGATTAATCTCACAATCACAATCATCAATCTTTCCTAGCCCTGCCTGGGTAAAACTGCAAAGATTGGTAACCAGGCAGTGTAGATTTAAATTTAACCCTGCACATCAAGAATAATACATCAGATCTGGATATGGTGTTACAAGAAGCACCTGTGCTGGTTTCTTATAAAATGGTGAAAAGGTAATATTTATAAATCTCAAACATCAGAGAAACTGAAATCCTCCCGCCCTACTTCTTCACTTTTCTCTCTCTCTCTCTCTCCACATCTAATCCCCCTCCTTTCTTTTCATTGTGCTACAAGGAAACTTGAAGATGATACAAAGCTGATAGGTGAGAAATATTCCAAAAGGCTCTCATCCTAAGAAAGTCCCCTATAGAATAATGGCTACCAAAGAGTTAGTTGAAAGTCCTATTGAAAGAAGCAAGAGTGCAGAAAAGCTCAAGTCCCAAATCACTAAATGACCTGAAAGAAACTCAGAGGAAGCCAGCAGTATGCTGCAGCTGCCAAAAAAGCCAACACAGTGCGATGCTGCATTAACAGAGGGATAGAATCAAGATCACGTGAAGTATTAATACCACTTTACAATGCCTTGGTAAGACCACACTTGGAATACTGCATCCAGTTTTGGTCACCATGATGTAAAAAAGATGTTGAGACTCTAGAAAGAGTACAGAGAAGAGCAACAAAAATGATTAGGGGACTGGAGGCCAAAACATATAAGGAAAGGTTGCTGGAATTGGGTATGTCTAGTTTAATGAAGAGAAGGTTGAGCAGACATGATAGCAGTCTTCCAATATCCCAGGGTTTGCCACAAAGAAGAAGCAGTCAAGCTATTCTCCAAAGCACCTGAAGGCAGGACAAGAAGCAACGAATGGAAATTAATCAAGGAGAGAAGCAACCTAGAACTAAGGAGAAACAACCTGCCTCCAGAAGGTGTGAATGCTCCAACACTGGAAGTTTTTAAGAAGAGACTGGATAGCCATTTGTCTGAAATGGTATAGGATTTCCTGCCTGAGCAGAGGGTTAGACTAGATGACCTCCAAGATCGCTTCCAACTTTATTATTGTTATTGATCATTGCACAGTCAGCCAGACGTTCAGACTGGATTTGGCATTTTTGTCTACCTATTGAGTTGTTACCAAGAACCTGGGATAGGCAGATGTGGATATTTGATGGTATTATAGATATCATCGCAGGATGGAAGCAGTTCCTAGTAAGGCCACCTTTTGCAATTGACTAATGGCAAATTTGTCAATGCCAATGGTGTTCAATTTGTTTTGGGATTGCACCCAAGGCACCTATTACTATTGGTACTACCCTTGCTTGCCTTTGCCACAGTCTTTCTATTTCTATTTGTACGTCTTTGTATTTTGTTATTTTATCCAGTTCTTTCTCGTCTATTCTGCTGTTTCCAGGCACTGCCACGTCCACTATCCAGACTTTTTTGTCTTTCTTATCGACAATTGTTAAGTCCAGGGTGTTATGTTGCAGGTGCTTGTCTGTTTCAATTCTGAAGTCCCAGAGCAGTTTAACTTTATCATTTTCTATTACTTTCTCTATTTTATGATCCCACCAGTACTTGCTTACAGGCAAATGATAATTCTTGCAGAACTTGTTGCTTGTTTGTCATGCCGCTGCTTGTAGTCTGTCTGTGCAATCTTCTTGCAGCAGCTTACCAGGTGGTCCACTGTTTCTTCAGCTTCTTTGCATAGGCAGCACTTACTGTCTGTTTCTGTCTTCTCAATTTTGACTTTGTATGCATTTGTCCTTAAGGCTTGGTCTTCTGCAGCCAGAATTAGTTCCTCAGTGTCTTTCTTCAACTTTCCTGATCTTAGCCATTGCCAAGTTTTGTTACTGCTTTCCCAGCTATTTTTTTAATGCACTGACCATGTAGTGCTTTGTCTTCCCATGCCTCTATTCTGTTCTTCATTTGGTCTTTCTTGTAGGCCAGTTTGGTCTTTCCAATAGTCAGTAAGCCTTCCTGATATACTAATTTCAGTGCATCTTCATCATTTTCCTTCAAATATTCTTCCAAAGCCATTTTTTCTTCTTCAACCATCTGCTGTACCTGCAACATTCCACGTCCACCTATTTGCCTTGGTAGATAGAGTTTGTCAATGTCACTGCATGGATGAAGGGCATGGTTCATTGTCATTATTTTTCTGGTCTTCCTATCCATTGCTTTTAGTTCTGCTTGAGTCCAGTCCACTATTCCAGCTGTGTATCTAATGACTGGAATTACCCAGGTGTTGATTGCCTTCATGGTATTTCCTCCATTGAGTTTGGACTTTAAGATCTTATTCACTCTCTTGATCTATTCACCTCTAATATTTTTCTTGACTTCAGTGTGCTTGATATTGTCAGCTTGAAGGATACCCAAGTAATTTTCTCATCCAGACTCTTAATGTTATTTTTGTGGGGCATCTTTATTCCTTCAGTTTTCACTATTTTTCCTTGTTTGAGAGTAAGTGTTGCACATTTGTCCAAGCCAAACTCCATTGCAATGTCTTGGGTATATATACGGACAGTGTTCAGCAGCAATTCTATTTCAGATGATGTTTTTCCATACAGCTTCAGATCATCCATGTAAAGGAGGTGGGATAGTCTGGCAGATGTTTTTGATGTTTGATAGCCATGACTGAGTTATTCAGTATTGTAATGAATCTCCTTGAAATATTCCTCTCTTGATATTAATCTCTCCCAATCTCTCACCATTGACCTGCAACTGTGTCTTCCATTGTGCCATCAATCTTTGCACAAATTTTCTGATGTTTCTACTGACTCCTGTTATTTCTAGGCACTTGGTTATCCAGTCATGTGGGAGAGAGTCAAATACCTTTTTGTAGTCAATCCATGCCACATTCAGGTTGGTCTTCCTTTTCTTGCAGTTTTCCAAGATCATTTTGTCTATTAGGAGTTGATCTTTTGTTCCTCTGCTATTGGGGTGTTTTTCTTTCTGTTCAGGTGGAAAGAGATTGTTTTCAACTAGATGCTGTTGTACTGCATCAGCTACCACACCAGTTAGCAATTTGAAAGTTGTTGGTAAGCAGGAAATTGGTCTGTAGTTGCCTGGTGTTGCCCCTTTTGCTGGATTTTTCATTATTAGGTAGGTTTTCCCAGTTGTTAGCCACTTTTCAATTTCTCCTCCTTGTAGTGTATTGTTGAACAGCTTGGCAATGAGTGGATATATAACAGTTAGATGTTTCAACCAAAACCCATGCAGTTCATCTTCACCTGGTGCTGACCAATTTTTGAGCTTCCTTGCTCTTTTTTCTACCATTTTTGTTTTCATTACTAGTTCTTTCATTTCAACTTCTGTTTTATTTGCATCCACCTCTTTTACCCAAGCCACATCCTTGTTGTGTTTGCTTCGGTTATCCCATATCTGCTTCCAGAGCTGTGCTGTTTCTTCCTTGTCAGGTACTGACTGATTCATTACAGTTTCTCCATTGATGGATTGGTAGAAACATTTCTGATTCAATTGAAATTGGAGGTTCTGCCTATAATTTGCAATTCAAGTTTCGTATCTACTGATTTTCCTGGCTATAGCTGTTATTTGCTGCTTTATTATTTCCAGTGCTTCCTTGATCTTCCTTCTTTCCAAGTGGTATTTCTTGATTAGGTATTCTTTGGTCTTCTTGTTCTTCAGCTTCTTTTCTTTCATCTGTTCTAGCTTGTTTGCATGTGATCTTAACTTGCTAGTCTTATTTTCTAGTCTAACCTTCCATTTTTGTGGTGCACTGTTTGTTTGTTTTTCTTCTTTGTTGATTTTGCATCCTAGGTATTCAGTTATAACTGCAGCTGTGCTGTATATTAGTTGGTTTGTTTCTTGCAGTGAATTGGTGCTTATACTTGATATTGCAGTATTTGCATCTTTTAATGCTTGTGCTAACTGTTTCTTTGGAACAAGCTTAAATGCAGGCAGCCTTATTCTGTTGTTTTTGTGCTGTTCTAGATGCTGTTATTCTTTGTTTCAATTCTTTTATTTCTTTAGTTAAAGGGTTTTGTTCTTCCTGAGAAAGAAGTGCCTGGTTTCCAGATAAGAACAGTTGTATATCTCTGCTGGATTCCTTCATTGCCAACTTCCCCTGGTTTGCCTCTACATTCTGAATTACTTCTAACAAGGCTTTGATTTCTTTGCCCTGGGTAAAACTTTGTAGTTCATCCAATTCTGTTTCTGTGAATACTTTATTTCATATTATAAATCGGTGTTGATCTGCTAGTCTCTGTTCTGTTATTTCTGATTCTGGATGTTGTTCTTTCCAGAACTGGTGCATTCATTTTAGATACCCTCTTCTTGTTGGACTTGATCTGTAATAATAGATCATTATTTATTTCTTTTCAATCACTGTGTATCTGCGACCTTTTCTTCCAGTAGTTCTGCAGCTGCTGGCCCTGGTTGCTCAGCCAACAGTCCTGAGTCCTGTAACCCATTTTTCACCAGATATCCAGGAACTCCAACATCTAGCGTGGACCTTGTTAACCCGGGTGACATCCGAGCCAGTATGGCATTCTGAAATTTACGTCTCACCATATTTTTTATGGAAAAGACACTCTTTGTCTAACTCCTCTGATGAGACCTGTCCAGTATGGTTGAACCTCTGGCATAACTCTCATCTTCTTCAGAAAACACAAGCCCCACAACCATGTCAAGGTAGTGCCTCACTGGGGATGATGATGATGATGATGATGATGATGATGATGATGATGATGATGATAATTACATAGGAGGAGCCCATTCATATTTTATCCATTGGTTTTGATGAACACAAGTCCTGCATACATAAGTAATTGCCTGATTGAATCAAGTAATGCCACAGTTTATTCCCATAAAAAGTAATACTTGTAAGCTGGGAATTTTTTATTCTCAGGTCATTCAATAGAAGCTGTTACTGGGTGCTCCCATAAATGAGCTTCTCCAGTTTTTCACAGCTCATCCAAATCCAACAACCTGGGTGAGCAGCTATTCATGTACATTTGAGCCAATTTATAGTGTTCAGCTCAGTGCTTTGGAAATTTGTGGTACATTTGCAATGGAAGCTGTGGAAATTTTCAGCCAGGAAGGCCTCCAAGGAAGGAAGCAGTGAACATGCCAGCTTGGTTCATTGATACAACCATCATGAATTGTTGAAAGAATGACTTGTTCATCCTGTTGCTAAAGCTGACAATGAAAGGTTCAGACTGCACGTGCCTTGCCTGCACAAAGACACAGGAAAGGCAGGCTTCCTTGAAAAATATGCTGTCTATACAAAATTTGATCACATTCTATTTAACTACGTGCATTAGACAATATCTGGGGAAAGCATCAAAAAGATAACAGGTATCTGATTTTGAAAGACAGGTGAAAGTAGCCACATTTTTGATAATAAAGAAATAATAAATATATAATGAGAAGAACAATCATACAAAGGCCATTTGGCAATATAATTTCAGCTGCAGGGCTTATTTCCACCTCCTGTCCAAATGCAGTTTCTGCAGCATGCAGGATACGTGTGTGTGTGTGTCTATGTGTGTGTTTGTATGTGTGCATAAGTTGAGCAAAAGAGATGGGCATTTTTAAGATGGAATGGATATTTAACTTGTATAGTTCTATTTTTTAGCATATTCACAGTATATGACTTCCAATAAACATAAATGCATTTTTTTTACAGGAACTGGGCACAGGTTCCTAGCTCTAGAGCAGAAATACTTTTTCTTTTTCTTTTGGTCTGGAGTGTTAAATGCAATAGTTGATAATAAAAATCCTATTTATGAAATAGGCTGAATAGGAAAAAGTCAAATTGCAACATACCCATACAGGACAGTTGCTACAGCAGTGAAGTATTTACTCATATTGAAATTACTTTTGTTATCCAGCAGAATGTACAGAACTACAAAAGAAAGTTCCAGGCAAGATGTGTAACAAATATGATACAATTCAGTTTAGGCTAAATATTGTTGAGCAGGTCAGCTTTATTAATCTAAACAGAGTGCTGTAAAAATGAATGAAGTCTATAATGCCCCTAAACATTGGATGTAGCTAAAGAAAGCATGAATGGCAGTTGTTGTTGTTGTTTTTCAAGGACTGAACCAGAGCAGTATTAGCTAGAGGCAAAGGTGAAGATAGTATTCCTCACATTCCAGACTCAAAAATCAAAGTAATTGTGTATTCCAGGGGTGTCAAACTGCTGGCCTGCAGGCCAAATGCATCATGGCAAAACTGTGCCCATCCCATTGCTGGCAATGGGAAAAAAGTCACAATATGTCACAACACATCACGTGATGTTGCGAGGTTGAAAACCCCCGGTGTATTCTTACTTCAGTCTAATTAGTGGAACTTTATTTTCTACCATATCTGCAGAGAACACCACAGCACTCTCTGTTTAAGAAAACTGTGCATAGCACCCATAGTTGTGTCCTTCAACACCTCATTGTCCAAACTCTGAGCTTATTGGTAGGGCCTGTTTAATTTTGCTTCCATTAAAGCTAACTGCTGGATAAAAATAGAAGTGAAAGACAAGATAAACAAGAACAACACCAAACCTTATAAAATGATGAGTGTCATCCTCTCAAGAAATCCAATGTTGTTAATATCAGTATCTTGTTTTCCTTTCAACAACATGATATCCCAAACAAAATGACAAAATACAACTCTTTACCAGGGTACTCTGTTTGATAAAAACAATGGACTGGCCAAAATGAAACCATCTTGTCCTAACACTTCAAGTGACAGTTATGCTTAAGTGGGAAAGAAATGAGGTCCATACTGGTTGATGAATTTATGCAATGAGGTATGAGAATTTCATTCTACTAGCAAACCACATACTGTGTTGACAGAGAATAGAGAATAATGTAAACATTAAGAATATATTTCAAATGTAACAAATTAGCTGCTATAAAAAACATTCTCTGTAGGCTTGGAACATATCTGCTATGATAATCTAAATAATTAACAAATGTAAGTTTAAATGAGAGAGATAAATATATATACAGTATATATCTGGAAACAAAGTAACATGGTAGCTATTGTACAATAATATTGTTGTTTCCAGGTCCAACTATCCTTATTTTTTTGTAAAATTGTTTAAAATTTAATTTTTAATGTTAAACTGTTAGATGAGAAGCAGGCATACTGCAAAGTACCAGGTTTCAGTATCATACATATTTATAAAAATATAGAGAGTTATTTATTTAGTTAGGTTTTTATCCTACCTTTATTATTTTTATAAATAACTCAAAGCAGCCAACATACTTGGTCATAATACTCCTCCTTTCTCCTATTTTCCTCAAAACCACCAACTCTGTGAGATGGGTTGGGCTGAGAGAGAGTGTGACTGGTCCAAGGTCACCCAGTTGGCTTTCATGGCTAAATCAGGATTAGAACTCACAATGGTTTCTACACCAGAATCTTAACTGCTACAACAAACAAATGTAACCCAGTGTGATATCTCCCTTGGACAACTCCTCTGACTCTTCCTCGGAGGCCAGCTTGAGGGAGGATGAGCTCAATCCTGGCATGTCAGGGACTGGATTAATTAATCTCAGAATGGCCAGCCAAAAGAAATTTATTGGAGGCTTCAGCTGAAGACAGTTTGCAGGAGAAAATGGTCAGTTAAGAAGAGGAGGAGGAGCTGCTTTCTGTGGTAGATCCAAGAGTACACAGGGCAGAGGAAAGACAGAAGTAGTAGAGATCTGCCGATTACCCAGGATAAAATCCCGCCCATCTTGAGAAAAGGGAAATCTATTTATCATGGCAAGCAGACGGAGGCGTTGCTGAAAACAACATGTTTGGTTTACAACTATGTATTCCTTGTACTTCTAACTTGACTTTGTGCCTTGGAGTCTCTGAACTTCTCTTGCCAAGTGAGCTCTTGTGGGTATATTTCAGTTTGTCCTGGTGGAGTTAAGTTTGGTTGGTGGACTTATTTGTTAGAGCAACTTTTCATTTGCTTTATGGACTATTGGCCATTGCTTGGTGGATTAACCTTGGCCTGGATTTATTTGGGACAGTTCTGAGGCTGGTTGAACAGAATTGCTGGGAAACAGTCAGTGGTGGGATTCAAATACCGGAACAACTGGTTCTCTGCGTGGATGCCACTTCCAGAAGTCCGATCTAAGCTGGGGAGGCCTCTCCAGCCTAGAATAGCCCACTGGAAGTGCATGGATGCCAGGGAGGCCTCCCAGACCCAGAACGGGCCACCATGTGTCTCAACATTCCAAAAATGCCCACTACTATGCCTTCAAAACCTGTACTATACAATAAAACCGAACAAAAACAAAAAATAAATTACACAATAAAACCATCATCAGAAATGATAAGTGCCATCAATTAGACAACCAAGGCAAAGGTCATTGATGCTGTTCTCTATCAACTATAATTCCAATTTTCTCTCAGTGGCTTTTAGAAACCTTTATGCCCCATGGAATTGCTGTACTCTAATAGTCAACTCCAAAAGGCGACTCATAAGAAAGGTAGTAGCTTGAAGGCACCATTAGTACATTAACCTACCCCTTCCTAGACAGCAGTTTCTTCATTCTTTTTGTCTAGAATTCTCCTTCACCTGCAATAAAATCTCAGACTGATTGATCAATCAATTGACTGATTATGTTTCATTAAGTTAGAGTTGACTTTTAGCAATTTCATACATGAATATTCCATGATAACCTGTCCCTAATATAGATATTCAAGTCTTCTTTGGGTACAAATCGAATCCATTCACTTTGCTGCTCATTATCCTTTTTGTCTCTTTTCTTCCAGCTTTCTCAGCATTATGGCCTTATCAAAGAGCTGGGTCTTTGCATAATGTGCCTTGGATTCTCTTTCCTAAAGATATTCAACAGCTGCATATGGTCATCATAAAAGCCTTTCTATATGAAGAAAGGCTTACTTACTTTTGAGATTCTTTGGAATATAGATAACTATTGTGAGGGACAACTGGGTGATAAATTCCCTTTTTTGCTTCCCCCTTTTTTCTATCCTATTCACACATATTAAAAAGAAAAAACAGCCCTTCATTAATAATAATTAATAATGCTACGAGAAGGGAAGTATGTTTATTTTTTCACTTTATTTATTTGTTTATATGATTTAGAGATCCGCCTATCTCACAGCAATGGTTTGGAATGGCATATAAAGATTAAAACCACTACAAACACATCTATCCCCTGGTCTCCTAGTTAAAACAACAGCTCCTGTCCCCCCAAACAAAAAGCAAAAAGCCACATCAGTTGTAGTGCTCACTTTACTGACTGCTAAGAAGTGTATCATTTGACCTCTAATTTAGCCTACTGTCCACAAGTAGTGCCACTGGCAGTACTGAAATAGTTACTTCTAAGAACATAGCATAAACTTTATCTTTTCAAAGATAATATCTTATTTGCTGAAATGTTTTGTTATTTTACTTCTGAAACCGATTTTGTGCTATTTTTTACAAATGACTTTTCTTTATGGTGTGGCTTTATTATGAAATATTAAAAGATTGTGTTCACTAAAACTTGTAAAATATCTGGAGAACTATCTCTTTGAATGGCAAAGAATTGCATATGTGTATACTTCTGTAGCTTTCTTCCATTTCTGCTTTTCTGCTGAAGCCAGAATTTGATTAACCACTTGTCTGAAATGGTATGCTTGAACATGGGGGTTGGACTAGAAGATCTCCAAGGTCCCTTCCAACTCTGTTATTTTATTACATACACACACATATGTGCCCTATATCTCCAAAATAAGAAGTCTGCACCATTTACATTTAGTTCCTTATGAACCCAAATAGGAATGTTCCATTCTGACCATCAGAATCTTTCATTATGACTATCATGTCCTAGTGATTTGGAGCCACTACAAGGAAGCCAAGAAGGAGAAAAAGAAAAGGCTTAATAAAATTCTTTTTTGTTCTTTTTTGTTGTTGTTGTTTTTTAAAACTCATGCACACATTGCACACATAATGGTGGTGAGGAGATTGCTTTCTCTGAGCAAACATTCAGGTTTCCGGTCATCAAATCATCCAGTTGCACTTTGCTAGCTTTTACTGGTCATTAGGGCATAAATATGTTTAATAAATAATATATGTGAACATTCTATTGCATTCTATTAAAATGCACAGTACATAATTAACAGTGCTTACGTAGAATTCATTGTTTGTATTTACTTTTTCTATTGCCTATTTTTTCTTTATTCTTAAGAACAAAAATTATCTCGCCTGCCCGATATCTATAGGATTTTATTGTCACATCAGTTTACTAATGATTACTAATAACTCTGAGAGAAATTACAGGTATACAGGAAAAATAAGTTATTATATTTTATTGTATAATATCATAAAAAGGGAGTTTATTGTATTGTATCATCATCATTATCATCAATGTAAACTTGCACTTAGTCCTGCATTCCAATTGCATGGAGTACCTGTTCAAACCTATTCATGCATACATAGCCCCCTTTTACAGGCATATAATCCAAAATGTTAAAGCAGAAGGCTGTCACAATGTTCATATCAGAAACAGAACTGGGAAGTTCAGCTCATATTTTCTTTCCTTTCTCATCTTTCTCCTTTTACATGATTGTACTATTATATCAGTTTATGCTGCAGGGTAGTGGGATCAGTGGAGAAAGGTCAAAAAAGTTAAGATGACTGGTGTGACCACACAATCAAAGTCATGCTGTTTTTTTAATGTGTTCCACACATGCTCCATATTCATTTAAAGAATGGGGATGTTCCTTGTACAGTCACTCAGCATTTTTACTTTTTTTAACCCCTCTGTGGACGCTCCTCATTCAGGATCCAGGTACTTCAGACATAATAAATATTTCAGGTGAATAACTCTAGCATTAACTTAGATGGAGCAACTTAGAAAACAAAAAATCTGCATTTTTACTACCAATATAGGATAAATATGAGCAACCTTTATTTATTGATTTAGAAAATTTATATAACTGCCTACTCACAGCGACTCTAGGCAGCTTACAAACAATAAAAACACAGTATAGAAAAACAATTTTTTTAAAAAATAACCCCCTACCCACCCATCCTGCAACAACACACAATCAAATAAGACATTTTGATGGGCTTAATCCCACTGTAGGTTCCCCAGGGTCACTGGCAAAACCAAGTTTTCGGGGCCTTATGAAAGAGTGCAAAGTGAGGACCAGTTTAATTTCTGAAGGGATGATATTCCAAAGGGAGGAAGCTACCATGAAGAAGGCCCTTCTTCTGGGTCTTGCCAGATGTACCTCCTTAGGGGATGGGACCCACAATGTTCCTTGCCTCCCTGCTTTAGTGGGACAGGTGGATGCGACCGGAAAGAGATGGTCCCTCAGATAACCTGGTTCCAAGACATGAAGGGCTTCAAAGGTGACAACCAGCACCTTGAATTGCACCAGGAAGCAAATTGGCAACCAATGCAGCTCCCACAGTAGAGGTGACACATGCGCACACTGAGTTCTGCACAAAATCATGCAGGCTGCTACATTTTGAACCAACCTCTATCATTAAGTACTGTAGGTAGCCTTTTTAATTAAGCTTCAAAAGACCTTCACTTTTAACATTCCTTTCTCCATACTACCAAATTTTGGGACATAATTTTCTAGGATTAGCAATGTAACCATTTGAGATACAAAGTTATAGAATATGCCCCCAAATAAACCTAACAGTGAAAAAGAAATTCTCTAATCCTTCCTCCCTTCCCACAAAACATAGGAAATAAAAATCTCAAGTATTGTGCAAGATCTGACTCTGTCTACTTGGCATAATTGTTTTGCTCAACGAGGACCACTTCTCTTCAAAAAGAAAGACTAAGGTCCATTTCTCAGCTACTAGAAGATACACACCCTAGCTCCAATTCTAAGACTAGCCAACCAGCTTAGAGACAAGTTTTAACAAGGCAATCAAATTCATGTTTTGTTCTTTTTTAAAAAAAATCTAATCTAATAATCTAATCTAATCTAGCCTAACCTAACCTAACCTAACCTAATCTATGCAGATGAGCAAGGAGTAAAGAGGAAGGAGTAAGGAACAATCATGATGAGAAATAGGGAAGGCAGGAAGGGAAGAAGGGGAGGGCAGAAAAAATCTGCAGTCCTACTTGCTAGAAATTCCCCAGCATCATTGTGATATAAGCAGTTCACTGAAACTCTGGACTGTTTTCATTTTACTGCACTTCTAATCTATCCCTCTTTTCCCTTTCATATGAATCTGGAACAAAAATGTCACTTTTTAATGCCTTTGGCCGAAATCATGTCCTCTTCTCTTTTCAAGTGGCCACAGGGGAACACCACCTATTGAGAATCAGGATGTTTCTTGATAGAAAAACAGAGCGAAAGCTGGAGGATTTGAGGAACTGCCCTGGGGGTAGGTTTGGTGACCGCAAAAGATGAGGAGAATCCTAAAAACCACAAGAACATCAGTGGCAGCAGCATCAGACAAAGGGTTTTGTTTTTATTATGTATGTGTGAATGAGTGTGCGTAATACCCCTACAGACCATCAAAAATTTACTAGCTTTCTCTTTGTGTTCCTTAGGGCAGGTAGTGGGACCATATTTTCTTTGTGTAGCATTTAATAAAGAAGAAAACCAAGCTTTATTTGAAAGTCTGGGGATTAATGTCATAATGATCAATAAATTAAAACAATATATATTGTTAAAAAATATCCTTAAGCTTTGTTTTTTCTTGAGACTCTATGTGAGTTATTTTAAAACACAATTTAATAATGTACATTTCTTTTCCAAGCATTTCTCTGTCTTGAGAACAGTATAAAATGATTAAACAGATCTCCCTTTCCAGCTTTTTAAACAGAAATGACCTAATTGATTAGGTTTAAGATTTCTGTTCAGCCACAGCAGCAGATCACCATGCTTACTTTATTAGTAGCATCAGAGATTCTGGTGATGGCTGGATTTTATTTTATTAAAATACAGTTAATCCTTTTATTGAAAATGCCTGCTTTAATTGCAAGCATTCTATAATTTTAACATGGTGTGCTGCTCTCCAAACAAATAAACAAACAATGTTCAATAACGCCAACACAGATCAAGTGAAGTTTATGAATTTTACAGATTGCCTAAAATGCTGGGAGTTAATTACAGCCTGCTTTCCCTGGCTTGTCAGCTTGATTAAATTTGGAGTTCCAAGATGAATTGGCCCAAATTCATTAGTGTTCCCTGGGTGCAGATGTTGGTCAAGGTCAGGCAAAGCACACTGATTCCAGTGTTAGAGGAGGGGGTGGGTGGGTGAGAGAGATTCAAAAGGAGGTGGACTCTTAAAATGTCTGGGGTTGCAGCAAGAAACTTTGATACTTTTTAACTTAATAAATCTTGACAGCCTAATCATGGCTAAGCCTTTGCAGTTTTATTGGTACAGATGGCAAAGCTAGACATATTTAAAGAGATCTCGGTGGCTAGTGGCAGGAGAGCATTGAATCCAAATGGGCTGTGGGGCTGGAGGAAAGAGTGCAAGAAGGGAGGATAAAAAGCTACACCACATTTCCATCTCTTGACATCTCCAGCAGCCTCCGATACAAAATATGATAAGGCTCCTGCTGAGCTAATAAGCCCAACAAATGTCTGTGTCCATGAAGTAGATGAAGTGGGATCAAGGAGCTGGGGGCTGTTGTAGGAAAATAAGCCAGCACCCAAGGTCTAATGGCACTGTAAAAAAAAAAACAGCAAGGTCAAGCTGATGACAGGAACACTGGCTAAGCAAAGGCTCTATCCTGAAAACAAGTTTCCCAGCTGGATCCTGCTCCACTTTTCTCTTTCCAGAAACTCATTGAGTGGGGTAAATTAAAACAATCCCTCCTTTTGGTATGGTTACCAGTCACTAATATAGATCGCATGTAGATTGCATGCTTTTTTTTCTCTAAAGAAAATATTGATTGTGATACAATCACGTGTGCAATCACAATAGAATGTATTACCTTTTTTGAAAGAGAACATTGTTTATAAAAAGACACATGTACTTTAAATTTGGAATTTGATTGAATTTTGAAAAAGGGAAGCTGCTTGAGAAATTGTAAACTTCTAAATTCTAAAGTAAAAGGCATTGCATTGGGCTTTCATTCACTCTGTCAAAAAGAAGAAAATTTCTTAAAAATTTTGAAACGTCACTCTGAGATTAGATATGTTGAGATTTAAATGCTAGCCTCTCATTGAATTGTATAGTAGAAACAATTTTTAAAGCAGCCACATTGACAAAGTAAAAAGATTAGCTTTCATACAAACTTCATATTTGAAATTCCCATAGAACAGACATGTTATCGGAACTTTTTCCCCATTGCCAGCAATGGGGTGGGCACAGTTTCCTCGGCTAGTACTAGTAGCACCAGAAAGAATGAAGTGATTGGGCCAAAGCCAAAAGGACGCTAAGCTGTGGATGTGTCTGGTGGTGAAAGGAAAGTCCGATGCTATAAAGATTTTTTCTCCATAGGAACCTGGAATGTTAGATCCATGAATCAAGGAAAGCTGGACGTGGTCAAACAAGAGATGACAAGACTGAACATCGACATCTTAGGTATCAGCGAACTAAAATGGACAGGAATGGGTGAATTTAATTCAGATGACCATCAGGTACACTACTGCGGGCAAGAATCCCTCAGAAGAAATGGAGTAGCCTTTATAGTCAATAAAAGAGTAGGAAAAGCAATACTGGTATATAATCCTCAAAATGACAGAATGATCTCAGTTCAAATCCAAAGCAAACCATTCAATATCACAGTAGTCCAAGTCTATGCCCCAACCACCAGTGCTGAAGAGGATGAAATTGACAAGTTCTATGAAGCCCTACAGCACCTTATAGAACTAACACTAACACGATGGTGATAGCAAACACTCTTTTCCAACAACCCAAGAGACGGCTCTACACATGGACATCACCAGACGGTCAACACAGAAATCAGATTGACTATATGCTCTGCAGCCAAAGATGAAGAAGCTCTATACAGTCAGTAAAAACAAGACCAGGAGCTGACTGTGGCTCAGACCATGAGCTTCTTGTTGCAAAGTTTAGGCTTAAACTGAAGAAAGTAGGGAAAAGCACTAGGCCACTCAGGTATGAATTAAATCATATCCCTGTTGAATATAAAGTAGAGGTGACAAATAGATTTAAGGAATTAGATCTGATAGACAGAGTGCCTGAAGAACTATGGACAGAGGTTCGCAACATTGTACAAGAGGTAGCAACTAAAACCATCCCAAAGAAAAAGAAATGCAAGAAAGCAAAATGGCTGTCTGAGGAAGCTTTGCAAATAGCTGAAGAAAGGAGGGAAGCAAAAGGCAAGGGAGAAAAAGAAAGATACGCCCAATTGAATGCAGAATTCCAGAGAATAGCTAGAAGAGATAAGAATGCCTTCTTAAATGAACAGTGCAAAGAAACAGAAGAAAACAATAGAATAGGGAGGACCAGAGATCTTTTCAAGAAAATTGGAGAGATGAAGGAAATGTTTAATGCAAAAATAGGCATGATAAAGGACCAAAATGGCAGGGACCTAACACAGGCAGAAGAGATTAAGAAGAGGTGGCAAAATTACACAGAGGAACTATACAAGAATGAACTTAACGTCCCTGATAATCACAATGAGGTGGTCACTGACCTCGAGCCAGACATCCTAGAATGTGAAGTGAAGTGGGCCTTAGAAAAACTGAGCAACAACAAAGCTAGTGGAGGTGACAGTATTCAAGCTGAGCTATTCAAAATCTTAAAAGACGATGCAGTAAAAGTGCTACACTCAATTTGCCAGCAAATTTGGAAAACTCAACAGTGGCCACAGGATTGGAAAAGATCAGTTTACATTCCAATTCCAAAGAAAGGCAGTGCCAAAGAATGTTCAAACTATCGCACCATTGCACTCATTTCACATGCTAGTAAAGTTATGCTTAAAATCCTACAAGCCAGACTCCAGCAGTATGTGGATAAAGAACTACCAGAAGTGCAGGCAGGATTTCGAAGAGGCAGAGGAACTGAAGATCAAATTGCCAACATACGCTGGATCATGGAGAAAGCTAGAGAGTTCCAGAAAAACATCTACTTCTGCTTCATTGACTATGCTAAAGCCTTTGATTGTGTGGATCATAACAAACTGTGGCAAGTTCTTAAAGAGATGGTCGTACCAGACCATCTTATTTGTCTCTTGAGAAACCTATATGTGGGCCAAGAAGCAACAGTGAGAACTGGACACGGAACAGTGAGAACTGGACACTGATTGGTTCAAAATTGAGAAAGGAGTCCGGCAAGGCTGTATACTGTCACCCTGCCTATTTAACTTATATGCAGAGCACATCATGAGAAAGGCAGGGCTAGATGAATCAAAAGTTGGAATTAAGATTGCCGGAAGAAATATCAACAACCTAAGATATGCAGATGATACCACTCTAATGGCAGAAAGTGAAGAAGAACTAAAGAGCCTCGTGTTGTGGGTGAAGAAGGAGAGTGCAAAAGTTCGGTTGAAACTTAACATTAAGAAAACCAAGATCATGTCATCCAGCCCTCTCAATTCCTGGCAAATAGATGGGGAAGAAATGGAGGTAGTGACAGATTTTATTTTCCTGGGCTCCAAGATCACTGCAGATGGGGACTGCAGCCAAGAAATTAAAAGATGCTTGCTCCTGGGGAAGAAAGCCATAGCAAATCTAGACAGCACACTAAAAAGCAGAGACGTCACCCTGTCAACAAAATTGTGTATAGTCAAGGCTATGGTCTTCCCAGTTGCAATGTATGGCAGAGAAAGCTGGACCATAAGAAAGGCTGAGTGCCAAAGAATTGAGGCCTTTGAACTATGGTGCTGGAGAAGACTCCTGCGAGTCCCTTGGACTGCAAGGCGATCAAACCGGTCAGTCCTAGAGAAGATCAACCTTGACTGCTCTTTAGAAGGCCAGATCCTGAAGCTAAAACTCAAATACTTTGGCCACCTAATGAGAAAGAAGGACTCACTGGAGAAGAGCCTAATGCTGGGAAAGATTGAGGGCAATAGAAGAAGGGGACGACAGAGAATGAGGTGGCTGGATGGAGTCACTGAAGCAGTAGGCGTGAGCTTAAATGGACTCCAGCAGATGGTAGAGGACAGGAAGACCTGGAGGAACGTTGTCCATATGGTCGCGATGGGTCGGACACGACTTCACAGCTAACAACAAGTTGATATCCAGGTATTTATCATATCTTCAAGAAAGGGGAATAAGAGACATCCCAAGGTTAAATACTTTTCTTTCCTGAACTCACAAATATTGCAAATGTTAATGTTTGCAGCTGAATCTTATATTACTAATTGGTTCTGCATGATTTCCTCTGGGTCAAAACAATTTTGGGTATATATTCATTCACTTATTGCAGGTGGTTCCGCCCCAGGCACCTAATGGACCCGGATCGGTTCCAGAGGGCGCTTGGGCCTATACCTATCACCCTTACCCACAGCCCAGTCGATGCTCTGGTGGAGGCCTGGGAAACGGCTGCCGCCAGGGCACTTGACTGCGTTGTACCCATGCGTCCTCTGACCCGGCGCAGATCCCATTGGGCCCCATGGTTCTCTGTGGAGCTCCGGGAGATGAAGCGTCGGAGACGAGGTCTAGAGAGCGGTTGGAGATCCAGCCGATCCGAATCTGACCGATTGCAGTTAAGAACCTTTATAAGGTCTTATCTTGCGGCGATAAGGACGGCGAAGTCTAACTACTTTGCCGCCCTTATCGCGTCCGCATATAATCGCGTGGCCACCCTGTTTAGGGTGACTCGCTCCCTCCTTAACAAGGAGGTGAGAGAGGATCCCTTGCGGGGACGAGCCGAGGAGTTTAGTCATCATCTGGCAGACAAAATCGCTCAGATCCGGACCGGCCTGGACTCTGACTGGGCAGAGTCTGATGTGGAGGAATCGGGCGGTCTTGAGCACGTTATCTGGACTGAGTTCGACCCTGTTTCCCCTGATGATGTGGACAGGATCATGGGGAGACTGAGCACCACCACCTGTTTGTTGGATCCGTGCCCCTCCTGGCTAGCTTATGCGGCTCTGGAGGGAACACGAGGCTGGTTCCATGTAGTAATAACTGCTTCTTTGAAGGAGGGTGTCTTCCCTGCCGCCTTGAAAAAGGCGGTGGTGAGACCCCCTCCTCAAGAAGCCTGCTTTGGACCCGGCTGTTTTAAACAACTATCGTCCAGTCTCCAACCTTCGCTTTTTGGCGAAGGTTGTTGAGAGTGTGGTGGCGCATCAGCTTCCTCTGTTCCTGGAGGAAACTGATTATCTGGACCTGTACCAATCGGGTTTCAGGCCCGGACACAGCACGAAGACGGCATTGGTTGCGCTGGTGAATGATCTCTGGAGGGCAAGGGACAGGGGTTGCTCCTCTGTCCTGGTCCTATTAGATCTCTCAGCGGCTTTCGATACCATCGACCATGGTATCCTGCTGCGGCGTCTCAGGGGGTTGGGAGTGGGAGGCACCGTTTTATGGTGGTTCTCCTCCTACCTCCAGGGCTGCTCGCAGTCGGTGTTGACGGGAGGGCAGAGATCCGCCCCGAGGCCTCTCATTTGTGGAGTCCCTCAGGGGTCGGTTCTCTCGCCTCTCCTGTTCAACATCTATATGAAGCCACTGGGCGAGATCATTCGTGGTTTCGGGGTGGGGTATCATCAGTACGCTGATGATACCCAACTTTTTCTTTCCACCCCGAACCAACCCAGTGATGCCCTCTCCGTGATGTCCCGGTGCCTGGAGGCGGTTCAGGTCTGGATGGGGAGAAACAGGCTTCGTCTCAATCCCGCCAAGACTGAGTGGCTGTGCATATCGGCATCTCGGGTTAACCAAGTTATTCCATCCTTAATGATGGGGGGTGAGGTGTTACCCCCCGTTGATAGGGCTCGCAACCTGGGCGTCCTCCTGGATTCACGGCTCAATTTTTAAGATCACATAGGAGCCGTGACCAGGGGGGCTTTTGCACAGGTTCGCCTGGTGCGCCAGTTGCGTCCCTATCTGGACCGAGACGCCCTACGCACAGTTACTCATGCGCTCGTGACCTCCCATTTGGACTACTGTAATGCTCTCTACATGGGGCTGCCCTTGAAGACCACTCGGAGGCTTCAACTGGTGCAGAATGCGGCCGCGCGAGTTGTAATGGGGGTCTCCCGATACTCCCATGTAACACCTCTACTCCGTGAGCTGCATTGCCTTCTGGTTGCCCTCTGGGTGAAATTCAAGGTGCTGGTTATTACCTATAAAGCCCTACATGGCCTGGGTCCGGGGTACTTGAGGGAACACCTGCTGCCGACATCAAATGCCCTTCGCCCAGTGCGCTCCCACAGGGAGGGTCTGCTCAGGGTCCCACCGGTAAGAGATTGCTGGCGGGTGACACCCAGGGATAGGGCCTTCTCAGTGGGGGCGCCTGCCCTCTGGAACCAGCTGCCAGCGGAGCTGAGGACTGCCCCCGACCTCCGTTCATTCCGCCGGGGCCTGAAGACCTGGCTCTTCGAGCTCTCGGGCCCAGGCTGAGGAGTAATTTATTTTAATCGGGGTTTTAATTGCACAGGGTTAGTTTAATCTTTTTTAAATTGGTTTTAACTTTTGTATTGCTGGTTTTTTAACTCCCTGTAAACCGCCCTGAGTCCTCAGGGAAAGGGCGGTATATAAATGTAATAAAATAAAATAAATAAATAAATATCTCTTCCCCTCTTAGAGAAGGTGATAAAAATTGTGAGTCTTTACCAATGTTATCTGAACAATTGATTGGCCTAAAGTCATATACCTTAAGATAGGCCAGGTCAGGAGACAGACTCTACACAAGAAATATTGAACTTTCCTTCACTGATATAAACTATAACAACCGAAGCTTTAAAACCTGGAAGTGTTTTCTTTTCCCTTCTTTTACCCTAAAAAAAGATATGGTGGAGGTTTTGGGTTTTTTTTTCTTTTCCAGATATAATTCATATAATTTTCTACCTGTTGCATTCCTTCTCCAAGTTCACCTCTGTGATTCTGTGATTCTCTATAGTAACATAGTGAACCTTATGGTTGAATGACAATCTATATACCTATACCATAACCACTATGCCATATTGTCTTTTAATGGACAAAAAGTGAAATAAGTGTGTTTTCTTTGTTTCTGCTACAGTCCAGGTTTTCTGTATTGTGGCTAATGAATTATAATATTTAGCAGCATCCATGGTGTTGATGTAATCAAACCTCATCCCATTTATACATGCATCTGTGCATCATATACTGCACATATGAAGCACAAGATTTTGTTCACCAATGCCATAACTGTGCTGCAATCAAACCCTATTTTGGATATGTCTGTAGATCCTTCTGATGTTTGGACATTTATAACAAGTGTCTTCCATGCTATTGCTTCAATATATACAGCAATGATGCCAGATAAGACTGTATTTCAAAACATTGGAAGAGCTGTTGACATTAGCAGTAAAGGATGGATTCGAAATACTGTTTTGGTCCATGAAGTTTCTGAACTTAAGGATAATAGTATTGGTTATAATTATGAACTCTACCTGATCTCTAGCAACTTCTTTGTATGAGAACCATTAACAGCATCATAAACAGCCAAAAGTGGTACTTCTGGGAAGTAAAAGCAATAGAAGGAGATTCATCAATACTTTATTTCAGCTGTACAGCCCTTTGAAAACAAATTTATCTCATTTAAGTGATCCTATCTTCTAGGAATCCCCACAAGCATTTTACGGAACTATTTTCCTCCTTTTCCTCCTACCTCGTTTCTGCTGTTCTTTTTTCTTCCAACCCTCAGTAAGAATTGTAACAAAGCTGTAGTTGTATCCATATCCTTGCTTATATGGTTTTTAGGGCATGGAAATGAAGAAAGAAAAGGCTTCATAGAACAGGATTTCTGCCTCTGAGGCCCTTTACTATCTTTAAGCCATATCATTATGTCAGACTAGAGGAAAGCCACGTTGATTTTCATAAATTATACCATGGACACTTTCTAGTGGTAACAGTGGCTAGAGATAGATTAACCAGCCTATTTCTAATCTGTATCAATCTTGCTGGGTATTCATAATTGCACACTCTTCCCTCACTGATCTGCAATTTAAAAAGAGACAAAGACAAACAATCTTCACCCAAAATATTACATTTTAACACATATTTTACATTTATTTTCTTTCAGCATAACTATGTCTAAAGTTATTTTTTTCCAAGTATGAATTCCGTGTGCTAATATCTTAAAGTGCTGTTGAGCCAAGAAATGATATCAGGAAAGACAAAATCTAGCAGAGGTACAATTGAGGATTCTCTAAGGAGGCCTTGCCAAGGATCGAATTCCTCCAAACCATTCCAAACAGCCTTCTTCATGACGATGGCCTGCTGGTGAGGGAAGAACTGTATTTTTCCCAGCCATGAGATACTGCTGTTTGCAGTTGGTGATTTCACCCAGACGCCTTTCACTGACAGACAATATCAGGATAGCCCCACGGCTAATTAGCAACAACTGTACATTTGTTACACTATAAATGGATCATTTGCAAAGGGTCTTAAAAACTGTGGCGATAGAACAGTGTCTTTCTTTCGGCATTTTAATCACCACCGAGATTTACAGTTTTTGCCCCATAATAATCTTTCTGAATACAAAGCCTTCCCCGGAGAAAACAGCAGATATGCATGATAATATAGCAGCTGACCCCTCCCCCCCTTCCACCTTAGAGCTAAATTGCAGGGTATACACTCAGAGGGCTGTGCCGGGATGCAAAGAGCTCTGCTGCACAGTCGAGAGCTTTAAGAGGCATTGTGCCTCGGGCAGATGCAATACCTCCTGGAGCTCTCTAACACATGGGGGAAGTGTACTTGCTGTGCCAATCCTTTAAAAGGTTGCAGGATGTGTTCTCCTCTGCTATGAAAACCAATTCTGCCATTTAATGCAGAAAGAGCAGGACGTGCTTGGTGGAGCTGCACTTCATTTGGAGTGTCTCACACCCACAGAGAGTGCAAAGACTGTGAAAATGCTCCGGACCCTTAAAGTGGCTCCAGAAGCGGCAGCTCATCTTGACCCTGCTTTCTTAGAAAGTGTGCAGAGATGGTGTCATTAGCACTTTATTTTCCCTTCAGTGTCACACCTTGTGCATGTATGTGTGTACATATGTGCCTATGTCTGGGTGTATTTGTATTCTGCATCATACAATAGGGATAGGGGATGTAACAGGAGTCTAAAATATAGAAGCAGATGGGTAAGTTGACACAAACAAATCCTGTATTTTGGCTTTACATGTCCATCTATCTGTAGCTAGTATCACTGGCAATCCAGTATAATTCTTCCTAAACTTTCAACCCTAGCTTTTAATTAAAACATCTCAGAATATCCCATCCTCTATTAATTGCTTCTCTTAGCATTGCATATTTCCAAATATGGTGGTACAGTGATTTGAATGCAGTACTACAATCTAACTCAGCCCTCAGCCAGTTTGATTGTAACTGGCTCAAGATTGACTCAGTCTTCCATCCTTCCCTGGTCAGTAAAATGAGGACCCAGATTGTTGAGGGCAATAGGCTGACTCTGTAAACCACTTAGAGAGTACTGTAAAGCGCTATGGAGCAGTGTCTAAGACTAAGTGTTATTGCTGTTGCTATTATTGCTTCATTTCAGATAATTTTACATTATTATTATGGTTAGTCATATAGTCAGTTTAGACTGGACTTGGCATTTTTATTCACCTATGCAGTCCTTCCCAGGGACCTGGGATATGAAGGTATTTGATGGTGTTAAATATATTATTGCAAGATATAAACTGTAAAGCTGCCTTTTGCAAATGATTGATGGTGATTTTTGTCAATGCCACCTCTGAAGCGTATCTGGTGTTACTTGCACTTGGAATCACACAGAAGCATGTGTAGAACTTACATTAGTTTTTCCAGCCTCTGTTTTCTGCTATCTATGCTTCTGGTACAATTTAAAGTGAGGGTAAATGTGTAAAAACAAAACCCCATCATCACCATGTGTTACCTTCCCAGGCACAGTCATGCTCTAAACTAAACACTAAACAGCTTTGTGATGCATATTAGAGACATCCTGTCTTATGCAGTTCCATCCTGTTTTAGCCTTCCTGATCTAAATTATGTGTGTTTTGTAGCGGGTTCTTTGGTGCAGGAATGAAGACGAGGCAAGTGAGTTCAGGAAAACTCATGTTTATTTGTTTGTAGAATCTGAACTGAGAACTGGGCTGTAATTAGCCGCAATATATATTCTAGCCCCTAGGTGGCAGCCAATAGGTTTGAAGCAACCATTGCTGCCTAGGCATAGCCAATAGCAGCACTGGAGACTTGTAGTCTGGGTTGCTGGAGAGCCATTAGCTGCTCCAGTAACCCACGCGGTATTACTATTGAGCCCAATACATAACACCCCTCCCTTCTTAGATCAGACAATATTATAGCATACATTAGTCTTAATACAATTATCAAGACTCATTATCAAAACAATCTTACATAATAATAATAATAGGAAAACAACCCATATAGGTTACAAGGTTAACTTGCAGCATCTGAATGAATAGGCTTCATTGACAGCACACTAGACAGTTAACATCATAACGCCAGTTTCTGTAGTACAGTGGCAAGTTGCAATGCAACAACATTATAGATCTTTATTTTACAATGTAATCAGCAAGATATGAAGGAGGCTTGTGAGCCCTAGTGGAATGTCTCGGAGTTCCAGTCACTTTGTGGTCTACCAGCTTACCCAGTGGGCTGAGTAGACCTGTGTCCCTTGGTGCTCCTGAGACAAGGGGATTAGATGCTCTCTAGCTGGCCTCTCCAGGTTGGCCCACACCAGAGTCAGACTGATCAGCAGAGTAGGCGCAGCAGTTGCTGAAGTCCGGTTGCCTTGCTCCTTCAGGAGATCCATGTTGCATTCCTGGACTCCCCACTTCTCCATCTGGTTCCTCATCGGTTATGTATGAAAAATCCTGAGAGTGCATGTGAGGACTGGCTTGGCTGCAAGTTTGAGGACCTTGGGAGGGACTTATGAAGCAGTCCTAACTTAGTGGCCATTCTGGAAATCATTTTCTGAGTTAATCAATGTGTCATCTGACAACTTGCCCTCCCTCCAGCCCCACTTCATAAGACAGGGGCCTGGATGCTTTGGTAATTTTACCAGGAACCCACAGATTCCCATGACCATAGTTCCTGGCCCAAACCCAATCGCCCATTTGCAGCCCCCTAGGGAGTTTTGGTCGAGAGGCTTTTGCTGCCAATCTATCTGGATGCAACCTGTCCAGTTTAGTGATCAATCGCCTCTCCCAACGCAGTTCTGCAGGACTTTTGCCTGTAGCAGTGCAGGGCGTAGAATGCTGGCAGAGTACAATATCTGCCAATATGTGATGCCAGTCACCTGTTACAATGCGCTTGAGTGATTCCTTCGTTGTCCTCACCATTCGTTCAGCTTGACCATTAGAAGACGGATGAAAAGGCGCAGACGTTGCATGTCTGATGAGATTTGCTCTAAGGAAGGCCTGAAATTCAGCAGCAGTGAATTGGACCCCATTGTCTGAAACTAAGACATCTGGCAACCCATGTGTGGCAAAGAGTTTTCTCAGCACCTGGATGGTCCTAGCAGTAGTCATGTTAGGGAATGGAATTACTTCCAGCAGTGCTTTTTTTGTAAACAAAAAAGGTGCAGGAACTCACACATGTCATACAACCCACCTTGCCTACCCTACAAGGTTCCATCCAAAAAAGGTGCCAGAACTCCGTTCTGAGTGTTCTATGAGAAAAAAAGCCCTGACTTCCAGCCATTTGGAGTGTCTGTCCACTACTATGAGGAAGAGATGTCCCTGAAAGGGCCCAGCATAGTCTATGTGAATTCTAGACCAGGGAGTGTGCATTTCCTCCCACCTGTGAACTGGAGCCTGTGGCATTTCAGGCCTAGATGGCTGGCATGTATAACAACCATGGACTTGTGCCTCAATGTCCTTATCAAGACCAGGCCACCAAAGGTAGCTTCTAGCTAAAGCTTTCATTCTGACAATGCCTGGATGGTCTTCATGTAATGACTGTAAAACCCTGTCTCTTAGGGAAGTGGGAACTATGACTCTGTTTCCCCATAAAATGCACCCCTTGTGGGCAGATAATTCATGCCTTCTGACAAAATAATTCTGAAATTCAGAACCTGGGCTTTTATCAAACCAGCCTGTGTATACCCATGACAGTACTCTACTAAGTGTTCTGTCTGTAGCTATTTCAGCAGCAATGTCCCCAGCATGGAGGGGAAACTCAGGCAGGTCCTGTATGGACAAAGTTCTGGCAGCAGGGGCTGGTTCCATTAGTTGCAATGGTAGTCTGCTGAGGCCATCAGCATGGCCCATTTCTTTGCCCGGTTTGTGAATCAATTTAAAATTGTATGCAGATAGAAAAATAGACCATCTCAACATTCTTGGTGATAGTATGTGAAGGGTTTGTTTGTTTGTCGTGAAAAGTCCCAATAGTGGTTTGTGGTCTGTAAAGACCATGAAGTCCCTGCCATATAAATAGTCATGGAATTTTTTTATTCCAGGAACAATGGCTAGGACCTCTTTGTTAATCTGAGCATAGTTGCGCTCAGCAGAGGACAATATCCTTGAGCAGAATGCTATAGGAATCTGTGTTCCATTTTTTTCCATGTGACTTAAAACTGCCCCACCCCATAGGGAGATGCATCACATGCAAGACATACTGGTTTAGACTCTTTGTAATGAGTTACAGTGCACTTTTCTGACAATAGTGCTTTTAAGTCCAGGAAACCTTTTTCACGTAGACTAGTCCATTTCCATAGAGCTTTCTTATCTAGAAGCCTGTGCAGGTGCTCTGCTAGTGCGGCCTTGTGAGGGAGAAATGTGTGATAGAAGTTGAGGAGGCCCAAGAATGCTTGTAGCTCTCCTTTAGATTTGGGCCTAGGAGTCATTTTAATGGCCTTCACTTTGGATTCAGCAGGGTGAATACCATTAGCATCAATTCTGAATCCCAGGAATTCTGTTGAAGGGACCCCAATACTACACTTGCTCTTTTTTAATTTGAGGCCTGATTTGCGAAGTCTCTGTAGAAAAGACCTGAGCCTACAGGCTAACATTTCTGGGGATTCCCCAGCAATAAGAACATCATCAAAATAAGGGCAGATGCCCTGAATGCCTTTAAGTGTGCATTCCATGATCCCCTGGAATATGCCTGGGGCAACACTGACTCCAAACTGTAAGCATTTTACTTTGAAAGCCCCCCTGTGAGTCACGATCGTTTGAGCCATGGCTGTGGCCTCGTCAACCGGCAATTGCTGATAGGCCTGTGCTAAATCTAGTTTAGCAAAAATAGTACCCCCTTGCAAGGAGGCTAAAATGTGGTTGACCACTGGAATCGGGTAAGCGTGTTGCTTGAGGGCTTTATTTAGAGTGCATTTATAATCAGCACAAATGCGAATTTCCCCATTGGCTTTAAGTGGGGTGACTGTAGGAGTTTCCCACTCCCCTCCATCGACTGGCTGTAAAACGCCCTGCTCTACAAGCTTGTCAATCTCTGAATCCATTTTATCTTTTAAGGCAAAGGGGACCCTTCGAGGTTTAACCCTGATTGGAACTACATTGGGATCTAGCTTAAATGAGATAGGCAGGCCTGTGAATGTTCCTAGGGCTGAATCAAAAATGTCTGCATAGTCCTCGCACACTGACAAGAGGTCTGCAGTTTGTGTCCAGTTTATACCAGTAATCTGAATATCTAAGGCATCAAACCAATCAAGTCCAATGAGACTTGTTCTCTGGCCCCCTACTACTATGACATCCAGGTGCCCATAAAACCCTTAAATTTTACAGTCAAAGTGGCTTCTCCCTTAACTTTAACTTGAGCATTTTGAAAGTCAGTTAGAATTATGTCTGAGGGCCTCAGTTTGGCCCAATTGTTACTGCGCCTACACACAAAATTAAAAGTATCTTGAGAAATAATGGAGATTGCAGAGCCAGAGTCCAATTCCATTTTACAAGGAACTCCTTGTAGCTCTACCAGGAGTCTGAGTTTAGGTTTGAGAGGGTGTCAGGCCCCAGTGCGGCACATGCTTCTACAGCTTCTGAAAAACCCCACACTAACTGGACCCTGGGCCCCAGTACCTCTTCTAGTTGGTTCTTCCAACTGGTGTTTGGGTGGCCGGTCCCTCTGGTGGGTTCTGCAAACTGCTGCGATGTGGCCTGTCCTGCTGCAAGCTCTGCACGTGGCTGATCAGAATCTGCAATCAGCGCAAAAATGGTTGCCGCCACACCCTTTACATCTAGTTAAGAGAACTGCCTTGTAAGTGTTCTCTTGCTGCTGGGTGTTGTGGTGTTGCACGTTGGATTGCTTTTGGAGTCTGTTGATTTCAGACTCTTCTTCCTCAGAAGACTCTTTGGGGCGTTTGGCGTCCTCGTGGTGGACCGTTTCTTCATGCTTTGTCATTTTGGTGGGCTGTACTGTTTGAACTGCCCCCCGGGCGGCTTTGTTGGCCATTACTTCATCTTGTGCTTCTGAAAACGTTAACTTCAGTTTGGCAAAAAGTCTCTGTTGAAGCGTTCAGTTCTGTAGGCCGCAGATGAGCCAGTCTTGTAGTCTCTCTTCTAAATTTTAAAATTTACAAAGGCGTGCAGCCTGCCTCAGGCCCGCGATGAATTCTGAAGCTGATTCACCAGGTTGCTGCACTCTCTGGTCAAACTTGAAACGCCATGCTATCTCACACATCTTGGGATGAAAATATTCGGTTAGCTTCTTTCTGAGGTCTGCGTAGGAGACTGATTCTATCGGTGTTGGAACGAAGAGGTTCTCGGCCAAATCAAAGGTTGCTGGGCCGCACAGGCAGAGGAGTGTTGCAGCCTTCAGTCCTTCTTTCATGATCTGGTTTGCCCGGAGGTAGTTTTCTACCTGGGAGAAATAGGAAGGCCATTCCTCTGGGTGCTTCATGTCAAATTCTTGAAGTCTCCCAACCTTTGGCATTCTGTCTCTGCTGGTTCCTGCGGTTTCTTCTGATCCTGCTTTCCAGGCTCAGGGTGTATTATATCTGTAAACAGTTAAAGTATATATGTATTAACAAGTTAAACCGTTATATGTTGAGGGAAAACCAAATCTGACAGGAGAACACGCGGGAACTTTGACAGCTGTCAAAGTTCCCCGCACGGCGCAGGCGCAACCACTGACAGCTCGCGGCTGTCAAAACACCGAGCCATGCGGAAGCCTGAACTGTCAAGAACAGACGACGCGGATTGGTCCGAATAGATGCGGCGCCAAAATGGTCGTTCCTGATTGGCCCTCACTGACAGCTGCCGGCTATAAAAGCCGGGCAAGTTATTCTGTTCTTGTCTTGCTCTAAATAAACCTTTTGTTAAGTAGCCTGTCATCCCGAGTGGTCCTTCGGCTACTTCACTGGCGACGAAGGTGGGATCGCTCCAGAGCTGAAGTCACGGCCGCGGAAGAGAGTTCCCGGCCAGAGCTGTCACTGGAAGTTTTAACTTCCAACGGAGCGAGACCTAGGACCGGACGACATGGCAAACTTCGGGCGCGTGAGGGAATTCGACACCCGCCATCCCGAAAGATGGCAATCACACCTGGGGCAAGTCGAGGGATTCCTCCTCGTCAGCAAAATACCGATGACAGAGCAAAGGCCGCCGCGCTTCTATATATCAGCGGACCCCCAGTCTACGACGCTGCCGTTGGGCTGTTCAGCCCGGTACCCATCACTGAGGTCTCCTACGCGGACCTGGTAGACCAGCTGATGAAGCATTATATGCCAGCCCAATCCGAACTGTACTGGCGGGTACAATTCGCCCAGAAGAAACAACGTCCAGATGAACCCGCAAACGATTTCATCGCTGGGGTCCGACACGCCGCGCGGAACTGCCACTTCCCCGACCTAGAAGACCGCATCAGAGACCAGGTGGTGATCGGGTTGAGGGACGAACGCCTACAGAAGAAGCTGCCATCCAAAACCGACATGAGCCTGGCGGAGTTGACCAGAGAAATCATGGCCTACGAGTATAACCACAAGAAGAGACCGACTACCACGACCCCAGAGAGCCCAGCGACCGTCTTCCAAGAGAGCGCGACCCTCAGCGACAACGACGAGTCGGTGGACTTCACCGACGGAGAAGCCCTTCAGCGCAGAATGGAACTCAGACAACCGAGAAGAAGCGACACTTCGGATCGCCGAAGGTCCAGGAACCCCCCTCCGCCACCGCCGCGTTACGAGCAACGGGCCGCCTGCGCCAGCTGCGGGGGCAATCATGCCCGAGGAAGCTGCCGGTTCAGAAACGCTAAGTGCCACAATTGTGGGAAGACTGGCCACATCAAACCGGTGTGCCGCAGCAAGGGCCGTGACAACATCAATGATTTGGAGGCAAATTCCCCAGGTAGGCCAGCTACCCAGGCCAACAGAGGACAAACGCCAGGGGCCCTGGTAGAAACAATTGACAGGGTAAACAGCCTAAGCTCAAAGGTTAGGATCAGGGTAAAAATTCAGGGGGTGCCCTGCCTCATGGAGGTGGATTCAGGGTCAGCAGTCTCCTTAATTTCATTTGAAACATATCAGGAGATCTGTCAGCAAGGCAAGGGAAAAATTCCTCTGAGGCAAACCCAGGTCCATCTAGCAGACTTCCAGAAAACCCCTATTCCTCTGGAAGGGAGGGCTAAGGTTACAGTAGAGTACAAATCATTCAAGGGTCCCCTAGAAGTTCTGGTAATGCCCGGAAATCGCACCAACCTGATAGGGCTGAACTGGTTCGGGCCGTTAGGGATCGCCATAACGGGGGTAAATACTGTACAATCACCCAGTCTCGAAGCCGTTTGCAACAAGTATGCAGACGTCTTCGATGGCACACTAGGAAAATACACCGGTCCCCCCATCTCTTTACAATTAAACCCAGCAATCCAACCCATAAAAATAAGAGCTAGGAGAGTGCCCTTTGCCCTTAAAGAAAAAATTGAAAAGGAACTAGAGCGCCTCGTAGAGCTCGGGGTGCTTGAACCTACGGAGGGGGGAAGCTGGGAGACCCCAATAGTCACCCCGGTTAAACCTAACGGGGAAATAAGATTATGCGCGGACTATAAGGCGACCCTCAACCTAGCTCTCAGCCCCCATGCTTACCCGGTGCCAGCGGTAAGGGACGTTTTTGCTTCCATCCGCTCCGGTGCCATTTTTGCTAAACTTGATCTCACGCAGGCGTATTTGCAACTGCCTGTCACAAATGACACCGCAGAAGCCCAGACAATTGTCACCCACCGCGGTGCCTTTAAAGTAAAAAGGCTACAATTCGGCATATCGGCAGCCCCGGGTATCTTCCAGGGTATCATGGAGAAAACCCTGAAAGGAATACCCGGGGTCTGCCCCTATTTCGACGATGTTCTCATCGTCCCGAGTGGTCCTTCGGCTACTTCACAGGGAATGAGTCCGCTGAGCACGAGGTCACTAGCGTAGCTTGCTAGCCGACCTTTGGGGGGGGAAATGCCTTTTCCCTCCGGCGTGTGCTGCCTTCCCCTCATAGACTTCAGCTCTTTTTCAAGGAAGCAGGATCACATCCTCGGCGCCAGTGTTGTGTAGTGGTTTCTTTGGCGCAGGAATGAAGACGAGGCAAGTGAGTTCAGGAAAACTCATGTTTATTTGTTTGCAGAATCTGAACTGAGAATTGGGCTGTAACTAGCTGCAATATATAGTCTAGCCCCTAGGCAGCAGCCAATAGGTTTGAAGCAACCATTGCTGCCTAGAGGCTAGACTATATATTACGGCTAGCAATAGCAGCACTGGAGACTTGTAGTCTGGGTTGCTGGAAAGCCGTTAGCTGCTCCAGCAACCCACGTGGTATTACTATTGAGCCTAATATATAACAATGTGTCTGCTTCCTATCCTGGCACTGTTGTAGAAATGCAAAGTAAATTGCATCTTTACCTTTGTACATGTACATGTGGGGAAGAGATGCTCTTTCTCCTTGACTCAGTGACAGTAAAGAGGTTTTCTGGTTGTTTCTGTATAGGAAAACCTTGAGCCTCTTTGGAAATCATCTGATACCTAATTCCATTTCTTATTGTGCAAAATACAGGTTTCTAAATAACATATGCTTCTCTTTCTTAATTACAGATGTGAGTAACTTTGTTTTTATTTAAACTCTTGACACAAACATTTCACAACAGAATGCTTGCACTGCTATTTCCCAAACAAACTAAACACACACATACACATGCATACACAAATACACTTCTCAGGTGCCATTTTCATCTCTTCAGAGAAAAGTATTTGATACTGAAGAAATTTGTGGGTATTATTGTTTTTAATACAGAGGAGGAATCATGTATTTGTGCTTGCTTTTGAAACACAGCACAATTCATTACATTAACACTTTGTGGACTTTTAAATGCCTTTGAGAGATTTATAATGAGAAGAAAAAAGTGAAACAGAGAGGAGAGATAATTTTATGAGTTTCATGAGTGGTTTGTGGTTAGCAGTGAGTAGGAAGATCCAGCAGTTGAACTATGCAGAAAGAATGTATTTACTGGACACAAAAATTTGGAAAAATCTAAAGCTAAATTGTAGAGAGGTTTACTGATGCTGCCTAGAGCATGAGTGTGACTGTAAAACAAGTAATGGTTTGTTCCCAGCACAGAAAGTTTTTGCTTCGGAAGGAAACCTAGAAAGGATTATTTCCTGATTGAATCACTGATCTCACTGCTGAGATCATCTGAGCTCCACCCACATTAAATAAAAGAGGAGTGCTCTAGACTTGTTAGAGTATGTGCCAAGCAGCATTCGAGACCTCAGTCAATTGACCTCTCATAAAGAAACTATGAAATCCCAAAGGATTCCATTCTCCATTGTCACTCCATAGTGGACTGATATAATAGTCCCAATTTAAGCATGGCCAATATACACAGGACCGACTATTTCAGGAAAATGCCATAGGACTTTCAAAAGAGTAGTCCTGTTCAGAAAAAAAAATGTAGTCTTCTGACTAGGTGGACCTGCACAAATATACTTCCAATTATGTGCACAGCATAGACTTCTGAAGTTGATCTGGAAAGAGAAGAAAAAAACAACAACAACTTTAAAATACTGAAATTTCTTTATTGTTATCTTTGGCCAGAATTTCAAATAAGAGTAAAAAATAGATTGCCACTACCCAATACCAATACCCAAACAAAAGCTTTGTGCAAGTGTATGACTCAGTCACAATATTTGGCAGTCTGTAATGTGAATGAAGAATTAAAAATAATGTAAACATTTATTTATTTGACTCTCAAATTGGAAATAATTGAGAAGAGCAAATCCCATCTTAGGATATCCTAGGAGGGAAACTGTAGGAAGATATGAGCAAGAACCAGTGGTGGGATTCAAATATGTGAACAACCAGTTCTCTGTGAGGATGCTGCTTCCGGATGTCCTTTCTGGGCCTGGGCAACAACAAATTAGCTACCAGTTCTGCTGATGTGGTGTGAACTGGCTGAATCCCACCACTGGCAAGAACCTCTACTCTCTTAAAGCCACAAGGATTTCCAAAGTAACCCCTGGTTACAATTTGTACAGTATACAGTGGTTGGGTAGACACAACCTATCAGTCCTATTTAATTATTTATTTGATTGATATCCTATCTTTCCTCCAGGAGCTTTAGCTGGCACACATGGACCCATGGGAAGGTTCAAATCTATAAAATGATGTGTATGGATATATGGATGACATTGCAGATACTACAGTAACTACCCTTCTGGATATTAGTGCATATAACACTCCTTCAATTTTTCCCTACAACGGTATTGTGGGGTTAGTTGAACTGAGAGAGCATGATTGTTGCAAAATTATGTAGTGGGTTTTCAGGATTGAGGATAGACATTAGTTCTAGGCCAACAACTTAAACACTACATCTTACTGATGGTTAAGTAACCAGAATACTATTGATTTTCTATGGTGGATCATGTAAGCATATCTGAGAGCAGATCAAGCTCTCTTCACTGCAAAAGCGCCAACTTATACCATATTTCTCAGAATCTGATAGGGGAATTTCAAGAAAAAGCACCAGTTTGGCATAGCCTTTCTTTTTCTCTATGCTTTCTTTCAGTGTGGACTTAAGGCCAAGCTTAATCTATATTGACTTGAAGATAATTATTTCCCCAATTTAGAAAGGTTAACTAGAAGAAAAATTTAATTTTGTACAAGATGAATACAGGAGTATTCTAGAAGGCAAGATAAAATGTATCCATACTACAAAATCCAAGGCAATCCTGCCTGAAATAAGTGCTATATTAGTCCTTATTAATTGGTAGATCCTGATGTAGGACCAGAGGGGATTTTAGTTACACTGTTACAGGTTAGAAATCAAGGAAACTTAAATATCTGAAATTGTACCTACTTCTGACAGTACTATGTAAACACACGCCACATTGCAAGAGCAGGATGTCACCTCTGTGGAATGTGAACAAGTCATTAAAGCAAACCACGTAAGTAAAAGTCTTAGTGATTGCTTATAAATGAGCCTAAAGACCGAGAATGTGCAAAACATTCCAAGTTCAACATGTTTGAGCTTAGAAGTCCTGCTTAGTTCAAAACTGAACACCATATTCTGACAGTTTGGTCCTGACCTTTAAACAAAACATATGAGATTTGAATGGAGTTTAACATAAAATAGAACATTTGACTGGCTCTCTTTTAGGAGTTTCAAGAATCTCAAGTCACTCAAGATTGGCTTGCTGGCTTGCAAGTTATGATTGGCATGGTTTCTCCCAGCATTTTTGTCCCTAACTGGTATTGACTACATATCGAACAGGGGATGACAGATTATGGGTGAGGAAGCAGCTGCAGTTGTTCAAGCACATGCTTAAAGATCAACAGTCTAATGCACTTCCATTTAAAATGATTCTGGATGGTAAATCCTAAACATAAAAACTGATTAAACCTCATTTTTCAGTATGATTGCCTATAAGTGTATCATTATGTGTGTGATTGTATGTGTGCATGTTTAAGCTTTTTAATGGGAAAATTAGAGTTCAGAGGGTTGATTGTGTGCATGTTTATGTGTTCTGCTGTTCTTTTTGCAAGGAGAATGCTCAACTAAATGAAAATGTGTTTTTGTGCACACCATATACGTTATGCACATTTAATTAATGCTGTTGAGATTTTATGTGTAAATACATGAAAATACAAATACATTGTAAATACAAAGACTACTGTGCTAGCTTTTCTGTTTGGTTTATTGAACTGCAGTATGTATGCATTGTGTAGTCTATAATGTACATGTTCATGGACCCTGCTCAGTCAACTCAGCAGGAAAATAGAGATCCAAGTGCAGATGGATTGATTTACAACACAAGTAAAATAATGTTCATTATCATCTAAAGAAATTTACCATAATCAGAATGCCTCCTAAAATTATTTTTAAAAAATAAAATGGCATGCAATTCAAAATTATCCCTTTCTTTCTTTCATGGCCATTTCCCCCTGAAAAATAACTTGTCCTAACTCTAAAACATGTGATTTCCCTTGGCTCCAGTTCTTGGCTGCAAATAGTAGTGTCCAGAGCAAACTCTTGCCTTGTAGGAAATGCTCAGTGTGAAAGCAGAATGAGCATGTCTCACTGTACATTTCACTGTAATTCTAGATCAGGTTTGGAGGACTGGAGACCTAAAAAAGAATGACCAGTTGCAAGAAAGCTTTTAAAGCATATGCTTAGCATAACATGCAATTTGACCCTGAAGCTACCAATTTCAAAGGGATGTTTGTGAACATGCAAAAGATTAACAACAAACCATTAACAAAACAATAAAACCAAATGATTTCATGCTAATTCAGTCAGAATTTTCTCCAATAATTTCCTGTTGCATGTTAGGTCTTGTTTTGGCTTACATTGTGGGACAGTATCAAATAAATCTAACCACTGTGGTGTGGTTATTCCTTGTACAAATCTCTGCAGTTCCTATTGCCTGGATACTTATAATCTAAGCATAAAATGTCAACCAGCCTTTAGTAATATCAGATGCGTGCATTCTAAAGAGAAATGAGATTTTCAAGTTTACTATGTTCCTTTAAAGATAAATTTTACTAGCATTCTTCTGTGCTCACTTTCTCTGTCCCTTCCCCCATCCTGCATGTAGGCATATACCTGCAGTGATAGGTATCTTTAGAGAGATTTAGTTAATCTCCTGGGGAAAAAAATCTGATTGAAAATGAATGCAATAAGCAAAGCTATGCTAGGAGCTTGGTTGAAAAGGTCTTTTGAGTTAAAATTACAAGATGTCAAAGAGCAGTGCACAACAAATATTCTCTTTAAAACACTTATTGAAACAGGAGCAGAATAATAGAGAACACAACTACCTCGTCTCTCAGAGCAAGCCCCTCTGACATGAACAAAAGATATTGCATCCGAATATAAACAAAAGGAGTGTAGGATTTCATACAAATCTCAAACATTATGCAGGGAGTATTTAAAATAAGCAATGCTAAAATTAGAAAGCTCTATGTTAATTTTAAGGTTTATGTACTTTATTGTATATTATTACAGTAACCATTTCCAATTTCTATTTGCATGTGACCATGAGTGTGTGTCACATGAGAGAGAAAGAGAGACAGAGAAAGGGAGAGTGTTTCATGCAGAACAAAGAAAATGAGATATTCCTCTATGTTGCTGAGGAAGCAGAAGCAGCAGCGCCACTTACAATATCTAACTAGTGAATATGCTTTGATTTTGTCAAATATGTTCCTTAATTGTTTGTCCTCTTCAAATACAAATTAAAATTATACAACATCATAAGAAAATTATTGTGTATTTTATGACCCTAGCAAACAAGACATATGTCTCCCTTACGGTTAAGAAAGATTCTAGTTTTTTTTTTCCTGTTCATTGTGTCTGATTCCCAGAGACTATCTGGATGCATCCCTGCAGTTTTCTTGGCAAGGGTTTTTCAGGTTTACCACTGCTTATATAGATAATGTTAAATGTATTTCTTGATCTTATACCAATTATGACTGTTGAACTACAACTCACATCATCACCAGGCAGAAAACCATATATTGGCTGGCTGGTAGGTACTGATAGGTATTGGAAAACCAGGTTGAAAAAGACTATTTTGTCTGACCCAGCTTTTGAAATAAACTACAGGGAACCCTACAAAAATAGTATATAGTCCAATAATTTATTCAGAAGAACCAGAATTTACTTTACCGATGTGCTATGACAACCAGCTGACCAGCATGCCACTTACTGTTGAAACTGATCTGTGAGTCAGGTCATTCCACTATGTATGATATAAAGTTAAGTATTCCATTTAAGAAACTCCTCAGATGCATAATGTAGAAAATATTTTGTTAGTTCACATTGTTCTGTACTTGGGGAAAAGATGTTCCAGTTAGTGAATCTCACAGAAATATAGGATTTTAATATAACAGGTCATATTAGCACTTGAGGTTATTATTATGGATCCTGGGAATCTATCTTTCATTAGGCTGATTGTTTGCTAATAGTCAAGGAAAATCTACTGTTGGTATTTCATCAATTGCAAATAATAAGGGATGCTCCCAGATAATTGGGAAACTCTGCATATTTAGTAGAGTTTGGGATATATCCCAACAAAGAGTATGGAAAAAAATACAGTGGCGGCATTGATATTATATGCTTAATCTAGATACTGAGTTAACCCATTCACTTGGTTCATACCAAAGCACTAAAAAGTTAGAGATACTGTACTAAACATCTAGTCCACATGGATGCAACCATGCAGTCTTCTTAGTAGAATGAATTGTTATTGCTTTCTTTGGCAATGTTTTTTTTTTCAAAATCTAATCTACAAACCTGGCTTTCCCTGGTGATCTCCTATCAAAGCACTAATCAGATCTAAATGTTTACAGACAAGTTAGCCAAATATAGCCAAACAGCACAAATTTATTAAAAAATTTAGCCAGAATTGACCCTAATCAAAGTTAAAATATTGTGTGGTTAAGCACTAAGATAATGTGGAGTTTGGATTTGGAATAGGATAGTCATAAAAGAGAACGGCTATTACCAAAGAGCACAGCAAATTCTGAAAAAGGTATATAGGCTTATATAATTAGCTGTATGCATATGCTTATGTAGTCGTAACTATAATTTAACAGAACTCCAACAATCCTATCAAACTGAAACTCTGTGACAGGTTGAAAGATATGCCTGATTAATTGCTGCCAGATATTAACTGCAGAAAGGTATTTTCATGTCCTTCCTTCCTTCCTTCCTTCCTTCCTTCCTTCCTTCCTTCCTTCCTTCCTTCCTTCCTTCCTTCCTTCCTTCCACTTTTTAAGGCTCTTAACCAGAGATAGTTGTTCAAACAGACCTTTTCAAACAGAAGACTGGCTTTTGACAGCCATTAAAACAGAAAGACATTTAGTTTCCTAAAAAAGAGAAACAGAGGTGAAAAAGTTTGTAAGTGGTAAGCAGGGAGATCTTTCTGGGAGAATTTGTACAGCATTTTCAGCCAATCAACCTCTTTTGGAAGTTAAATTCAGTGCCTAATAAGACAAACACTACAAAGTGCCCTCCCCCACCATCAACTTTGGGGGAACAATTTTCAAACAAAGGAAGTCAAATCATAGAAACCTTAGAAAATTTCATTGTTCTGCAAAAAAAGCTTCACACTTAATGCTATATTTTAGTCTCAAACTAAAGAGACAGAGAATTTCAAAAGACAGTCTGCATGTTTCATCACTCCAGTGAATGAATTCCTTTTTATACAAGTTTTAAAACAACTAGGAATAGAACTGCTGTATGTCACATTAGAAGTCCAAATATGTGTCCACTTTTTTGCAACTAATGGCTTGAATTTGGAAGTGTCATACTGAAATACAAATGTATTTCCAAATATGACAGCCCTATAAATTTCTTCCAATTCCCCCAATATAATGCAGCTGTTTCAAGGTGTATCTTTACATTCAGCAACAGCTTTTGGACAGTGCAGGTATTTTTAATACACAGACATAACCAGAAAGTAGTGTTGCACAATTATGTAAAGATGCATTGATCCATTGATAACAATGAAATTTTAGAACATAGAATAATAGATTTGTAAGGGACCTTGGAGATCTTCTAGTCTAATCCCTTGCTCAAGCAGGAGTCTCTATACCATTCTGGACAAATGGCTGCCCAGTCTCTTGTTGGAAGTCTCCAGTTTTGGAGCACCCACAACTTCTGGAGGTAAGCTGCTCCATTGATTAATTGTTTTCACTGTCAGGAAATTTCTCCTTAATTCTAGGTTGGATTGTCATATGCTATCATATAGTATGATACGTCACATACATATTCATATGAATGAAACTTTTCATTTACTTTATTTTGTTTTAACATGATAGGTAAGGGTTCATATTCCAAAATAAAAACTTTGGGCAGACTATGCAAAAATTACTTTATTAGTCTTCTGTCCTCCCCACTCCATCCCAAGATTTGACTGGCCCCAAACTTTGAATACCTGGCTATTCCTTCAAGCATTGGGCATGGAAAGTGGAGCATATGTTGGTGTGTCCTGTCTGTGTATTTTTTTTGTTGTTGAGTGCTATTATTTTTGTTATTGGTATTAGATTATTAATATATTATTGTTTGTTGTTTGTTGTTGGGTTATTTGTTATTAGTATTATTGTTATGTACTGGGCTCATAGTAATACCACATGGGTTGCTGGAGCAGCTAACAGCTCTCCAGCAACCCAGACTACAAGTCTCCAGTGCTACAATTGGCTATCCCTAGGTGGCAATGGTTGTTTCAAACCTATTGGCTGCCCCCTAGAGGATAGACTATATATTGTGGCTAGTTGCAGCCATTTGTTCAATACAGATTCTGCACGAAATAAAATATGAGTTTCCCTGTACTCAGCTACCTCATCTTCATTCCTGCACCAAAGAACCCACTATTTAACACTGGCGACAAAGGTGGTATCCTACTTCACTAAAAAGAGTTGAAGTCTATGAGAGGAAGGCAGTGCATACCGGAGGGAAAAGGCATATTTCCCCCCCTCTCTCTCAAGGTCGGCTAGCAAGCTATGCTAGTGACCTCGTGCTCAGTGAACTCATTCCCTGAGCCTGGAAAGCAGGATTCAGAAAGAAACACAGGAACCAGCAAAAAAAGAATGCCAAAGGTCAGGAAATTTCGGGAATTCAATGTGACGTACCCGGAGGAATGGCCATCATATCTATCCCAGGTAGAGAACTACCTCAGGGCTAATCAGATAGCAGAAGAAGAACTGAAGGCGGCAATGCTACTCTGCATGTGTGGCCCAGCAACATTTGATTTGGCCGAGAACCATTTCATGCCAACACCGGTTGAAGCAGTCTCCTACGTAGACCTCAAAAAGAAGCTAACCGGACATTTCCAGCCCAAGATGTCTGAAATGGCTTGGCTATTCAAGTTCAACCAAAGAGTGCAGCAACCGGGTGAATCGGCTTCGGAATTCATAGCAGGTCTGAGGCAGGCCGCACGCCTTTGAAAATTTTCTAATTTAGAAGAACAACTATGAGACCGGCTCGTCTGTGGCCTACGGGACTGAACGCTTCAGCAGAGACTCTGCTAGACCAAACTTAATGTTTTCTGAAGCACAAGATGAAGTGATGGCAGACAAAGCCGCCGGGGGTGCAGTTCAAACAGTACAGCCCACCAAAATGACAAACTTTGTAGGAACGGTCTACCTTGAGGACGCCAAACGCACCAAAGAATCTTCCGAGGAAGAAGAACCTGAAATCAACAGACTCCAAAAGCAACCCAACGTGCAACACCACAACAGCCAGCAGTGAGGGGACAGTTACAAGGCAGTTCTCTTACCGAGATGTAAGGGGTGCAGCGGCAACCATTTTCGCACCAATTGCAGATTCCGATCAGCCACGTGCAGAGATTGCAGAAGGACAGGCCACATTGCAGTGGTTTGCAGAGTCCGACAAAGAGACTGGCCACCCAAACACCAGTCGGAAGAACCGACTAGGAGAGGTACTGGGGCCCAGGGTCCAGTTACTGTGGGGTTTTTCAGAAGCCATAGAAGCATGTGCTGCACTGGGGCCTGACGCCCCCTCAAACCTAAACTCAGACTCCTGTTAGAGCTACAAGGAGTTCCTTGTAAAATGGAATTGGACTCTAGCTCTGCAGTCTCCATTATTTCTCAAGATACTTTTAATTTCGTGTGTAGGCGCAGTAACAATTGGGCCAAACTAAGACCCTCAGATATAATCCTAACTGATTTTCAAAATGCTCACATTAAAGTTAAGGGAGAAGCCACTTTGACAGTAAAATTTAAGGGGTTTTTGGGGCACCTGGATGTAATAGTAGTAGGGGGCCAGAGAACGAGTCTCATTGGACTCGATTGGTTTGATGCCTTAGGTATTCAGATTACTGGTATAAACTGGACACAAACTGCAGACCTCGCATCAGTATGCGAGGACTATGCAGATGTTTTTGATTCAACCCTAGGAACATACACAGGCCTGCCTATTTAAGCTAGATCCCAATGTAGTTCCAATCAGGGTTAAGCCTCGTAGGCTGCCCTTTGCCTTAAAACATAAAATTGATTCAGAAATTGATAAGCTTGTAGAACAGGGCATATTACAGCCGGTTGATGGTGGGGAGTGGGAAACTCCTATTGTCACTCCACTTAAAGCCAACAGGGAAATTTGCATTTGCGCTGACTATAAATGCACTCTAAATAAAGCCCTCAAGCAACATGCTTACCCGGTCCCAGTAGTCAACCACATTTTAGCCTCCTTGCAAGGGGGTACTATTTTTGCTAAACTTGATTTAGCACAAGCCTATCAGCAGTTGCCGGTTGATGAGGCCACAGCAGCAGCTCAGATGATCGTGACTCACAGGGGGGCTTTCAAAGTTAAACACTTACAGTTTGGAGTCAGTGTTGAACCGGGCATTTTCCAGGGAATCATGGAGCGTACACTTAAGGGTATTCAGGGTGTCTGTCCTTATTTTGATGATGTTCTCATTGCTGGGGAATCCTCAGAAGTGTTAGCCAGTAGGCTCAGGGCTGTTTTGCAGAGGCTTCGTAAAGCAGGCCTCAAATTAAAAAAGAGCAAGTGTAGTATTGGGTTCCCTTCAACAGAATTCCTGGGTTTTCGAATTTATGCTAATGGCATTCACCCTGCTGATTCTAAAGTGAAGGCCATTAAAATGGCCCCTAGGCCCAAATCCAAAGGAGAGCTACAAGCATTCTTGGGCCTCCTCAACTTCTACCACACATTTCTACCTCATAAGGTCGCACTAGCAGAGCCCCTCCACAGGCTTCTAGATAAGAAAGCTCTATGGAAATGGACTAACACATGAAAAAAGTTTCCAGGATTTAAAAGCACTATTGTCAGAAAAGTCCACTTTAACTCACTACAAAGAGTCTAAACCAGTATGTCTTGCATGTGATGCATCTCCCTATGGGTTGGGGGCAGTTTTAAGCCACATTGAAAAAAATGGAACACAGGTTCCTATAGCATTTTACTCTAGGACATTGTCCTCAGCTGAGCGCAACTATGCTCAGATTAACAAAGAGGCCCTAGCCATCGTTGCTGGAATTAAAAACTTCCATGACAGGGACTTCACAGTCTTTACAGACCACAAACCTCTGTTGGGACTTTTCACAACAGACAAACAAATTCCACACATACTTTCTCCAAGAATGCTGAGATGGTCTATTTTTCTATCTGCATACACTTTTAAATTGATTCACAAACCGGGCAAAGAAATGGGCCATGCTGATGGCCTCAGCAGACTACCACTGCCACTAATGGAATCAGATCCAGCTCCAGCTGCTACAATACTGTCCATACAGGAAATACCTGAATTTCCCGTCCATGCGGGGGACATTGCTGCTGAAACTGCCACAGATAAAATACTTAGTAGAGTACTGTCATGGGTATACACGGGCTGGCTGGATAAAAGCCCAAGTTCTCAATTTCAAAACTATTTTGTCAGAAGGCATGAGTTATCTGCCCACAAGGGGTGCATTTTATGGGGAAATAGTCATAATTCCCACTTCCCTAAGGGACAGCATTTTACAGTCATTACATGAAGGCCATCCAGGCATTGTCAGAATGAAAGCTTTAGCTAGAAGCTACCTTTGGTGGCCTGGTCTTGAAAAGGACATTGAGGCACAAGTCCATGGTTGTTATACATGCCAGCAGTTTAGGCCTGAAATGCCACAGGCTCCAATTCACAGGTGGGAGGAAACGCACACTCAGCTACCTCGTCTTCATTCCTGACCAAAGAACCTGCTTTTTCTGTATGCTACTTAAATTCATATTGGGCCCCCATATAAATTCATAAATACATAAGGATTCCCCATCTCATCATTGTAGACCTAAATGTTGGGCCTGTAAAATCTTTTTAATATTGTCTTTCAGAATATGTGGGAATGTGTATAAAGCATGTACAATTACTAAAGCAGTCATCCACATCTTTTTCTAGGGTTGCATGGCTGCTTCAAAAGAGCTGCAAGTTGCCTCCCCATGCATGTGCCTATGTAGCAACTGTGCTATATATGGAAAAAGGAAAATGGCTGAGCACAGACCTGAAGAAACCGTTTGTTTTAATAATTCCAAATGAGATGCTTTGTAATAGCTTCTATTTCTTCAGAAACACTCTATAACCATTTGGACCTTATTTTCATAACTGGTCCTTCAAAATTCACTGCATGCCTGACCCCTTTGCCATAAACACAGTCACTCTGGTGTTCCTTTTAAAATTCAGAAATGGAAGTCTTTCTGATGCAAATTGACTCTATGTTATGCCTTTCACCATCTCATCTCTTTCTTTACATATAAATGTTTTTCAAGAGTGACTCTATGTTTTGCCCTTCACCATCTCATCCCCTTCTTTACATATAAATGTTTTGCAAGAGTGCCACCTAACTTAAAATTGATACAGATCTGTTCTTTTGCTTAACTCAAATACTTTTTCAACATATAACACATTCCTCCATTTTAATAAATTGGGAGTAACATGTTTCTATGTGAGAGAATACTATTTTAAAAAATATTCAAGTTTTCTCATAAGGTCTATACAACATATTACAAACAATTCAACTTCAGCAAATTCAGTGAATCCCAGCAAAGCCACAGGCCCAGATGGGGTGCTGGGGATGGTGGTTAAGAATTGTGCCAACCAATTAGCATGGGTCCTGACAAGGATTTTTAACATCTCCTTGCAAACGGCATGTGTACCATCGTGCTTAAAAGCAGTTACCATTGTCCCAGTCCCCAAGAAAACTGCAGTTGAGTGCCTGAATGACTACAGACCTGTTGCATTAACGTCTGTAGTCATGAAATGCTTCGAAAGACTGGTTCTCCAACATCTCAGGACATGCCACCCACTGGATTTCGATAAACATCAATTTGCCTACAGGGGGAACAGGTCGACAGACGATGCCATAGCTACTGCTTTACACTCTGTAGAAAGTCATCTTGAGAAACCTGGAAGCTATGTCAGGATGCTTTTTGTTGATTATAGCTCAGCTTTTAACACCATTTTGCCAGGCATTCTCATCAAGAAGCTGACTGACTTAAAATTTTCCCCCTCCATCTGCAATTGGATTCAAGACTTTCTTAGGGACTGGTTACAAACAGTGAGGGTCAGGACTGCTTTGTCCACCCCCCTGAAGCTTTGCACCAGCTCACCACAAGGCTGCATGCTTAGCCCCTACCTGTACTCTTTGTACACATATGACTGTGTATCATCTGACCCATCTGCGATAATTAAGTTCGCAGATGATACTACCATGGTGGGTCTTATTACAGATGGGCATGAGACAGCATACAGGACAGAGGTACAAAAACTATCCATATGGTGTTGTAACAACAACTTGCACCTGAACATCAGCAAGACGAAAGAGATGGTGCTAGACTTCCAGAGAAAAAAGGAGGAACCTGCCCCACTTTACATCGGAGAGAACTGTGTAGAGAGAGTTTCCTCCTTTAACTTTCTGGGAGTCTACCTCTGCGAAGATCTGACCTGGAAAGTTAATACAACCCAGGTGGCCAGAAAGGCCCAAAAGAGACTTCACTTTTTCAGGGTCTTGCAGAAGAACAGGGTAGAACAACGGCTAATGACCCTCTTTTACGAGTCTACTATAGAGAGCGTCCTCTCGTATGGTATTGTGGTTTGGTATGCTGGTCTGACAGCCACGGATAGGAAAGTATTACAGAGGGTGGTGAGCACAGCACAAGACATTGTGGGCTGTACCCTGACACCACTGGATGACATCGCCAGGGCTTGATGCCTTGGAAGAGTGAGGAAAATTCTCAGGGATGACTCACACCCTGGACGGTAACTCTTTACTTTCCTACCATCGGGTAGGAGTATAGCCAGCCGCACCAACAGGCTGAAGAACAGCTTTTATCCATGGGCTATTAGGCTTTTAAATGGGACATAATTTTATAAACTTTATGCATAATTGACTTGCGAGGCCAGTGCATTGCGCAATTAGCTCACATGGTGTAATAAGATGGAGGGTTTGTGTCACTGTAAGTTGGGGGTGGGGGCACAAAGGGAGGCTCAGCCAATCTCAATGTATACATGGTTGTACTTTGACAATAAAGGTTCATTCATTCACCTGTTGAGAATGTAGAATTGGAATCTTTCCAGAGAAATCAAGCAGAAAAAAGACTCAGTAATCTCTTTATTTCCAGTTTTTTTCAAGAGATATTGTCTTGGTACTTATGTTTCCTACTGGATAATGGGGAAGAAACTTATACAGTTCATATATTAATATCTATTCATCTAATTTATCTAATTTTTCACTTTCCAATAAAAAAATTAATAAAGACTACAGCAGTAAAAAAAATGCTCTGTAGACTAGCATTCAGCAAAGCACAATAAAGATCTTGAAGACATATTCAGATGTTGGGATATGATGAGGCCTACAAAGATCAGAATTATACAGGCAGTAGCTCTTCCTGTGACACTCTATGGAAGCAAAAGTTAGACTTTAAAGAATACAATAAACACTTAACTAGGAATAAATAGAGCCAATTTAACATAGTGGTTAAGGCAACAAGCTAGAAACCAGAAGATTGTGAATTCTAGTCTTGGCTGGGCCATGAATTCAACTGGGTGACCTTGGGTAAAGTCACTTTTTCTCAGCTCTAAAAAAGAGGAAATGACAAACCACTTTTGAAAACTTGCCAAGAATACTTCAGGGATAGGGGCAGTCACCAGGAATCAACACTGACTTGAAAGCACCCGCCCGCAAAGAAATAAAACAAAGGAAACAACATTTTCTAAAATCAAAATGGAAGCTTCCATTCAGATATAAACAGTATCTTTAGAAATTATACTATTCCATTACTTGCTGCTGCTTTCATTCTCATGGCAGAATGAAAAAGGATTAAATGACCTTGCCATAAATCACTATGTCAGCTTCAACAGTGGGCAAAAAAATTTTTTTTGGGGGGGGGGCAACATTCATGTTTGCTTTCTAAGGTGATAGACTCCGTACAGTTACTTGATGGTTATGATCAGACCATCAAAAAGTGGATGCTATATCCCATGTAGAGCTACAGACCCATGAGTGCACATGCATAATCTTTATGTCCATTGAATAATTTGCACTCTGGACAATATAGCAAAAGTAATATTTTTAAATATCTGACTGGGTATTCATATTTAACTACGAAATCTTTCTATCAAAAGATTTGATCTGTATCTCTGAGAGAATGGTTGATAGCTCATACTAAGTAACCAAACCACCCACTTCCCTCTAACTTCAGTGTATCATGACCAAATAGTATAACCCAAATAACAAAAAAGACAGGACAGAAGAACTAAAGGAAGAACTGGGGTGGTTATTTTCCAGAAATGAATGCATGCAACATTACTTCTTAAATAAAATAAAAGAAAGAAAAAAGTTGTTCCGATTTTGCATTCCATCTTGCCTATCCAAAAAGGGGGATGTGCATATAACAATATTTACCAACTACGTTGGTAAAGATAGAAGAGTCACAGTTCACTATAAACAAAGCATATTCATTACCCACTCCATAAAACATAATTTTATTACTTATTTATTTTCTGCCAATTTATATAATTCCATTTTTCAGTTTAAAGGAGCAGAGTGGCTTGGTGCAAATGGTACAATGGACATAATAACTACATGTAACATAACGGTAATATTAGATTTGGAATAGATCCTTAAGGTTTTTTGAGTTGGGGTGTCAATATAAATCATAAAACTTACATGAACAAATGAATTGAACCCATTTGAGTAGCGGGTTTCAAAAAAATTCAGCATCTCTGTATATATAAATGGGTATGTTTTCAGTGTCTGCACACATGCATGTGGATATATACTACTAACTACAGTTTTCCCCACTTCTGTACTCTCTTGTTTGGCTACAATTACCATTTCCAAGTTGTAATGCTGTATGTTGTATTCCCAAAACATTTGGATAGAGAAAACTAGTTCATACATTTAATTGGTTGTGGTTCGAGTCTTTCCCCTTAAAAAGATGTGTCACAAGCCTTATTTTAAACCATTTATGGGTGGAGTAGAGGTTGCATTGGGTTTTGAATGAGCACAAAATTGTTTTCCAAGTTCTTTTTTTCCTTCTTTAAATTTAGCGGTGGCTTGGCTTTTTCCTAATGCGTTGATCATCAAAGCATCTAGTTACTTCTGTTGACAGCAGAATACCAAGACACATCAAATACAAACTACATTCTAGATTTTTTCAAGTTTATCTATGTAATCTATAAGAGTTCTATCTTTCATTTGTGATACTAGAGCAAAACAACAAACCACATTTGTGACAAATACCAATAATCCAAGTTATTAACATGATTTTTTTAAAAAAATCACAAAATTGGCATTGATTAAAATGCACAGAGGGATAATATATATGAATCAAGATCAAGGCATACTTTCATTCTTACCTGGTTCCAATACAAATTATTATGGAATCTGTTACTGTTCTTCAGTACTTCATGGTCCTTATCACTGCCTTGTATTTTATGAGTGCGCAATTATACTCTTTGAGCAATACCTATATTTTTCAGTGGATTTCTTCTGTTCTCTGTAATCTTTCTTGTTAACCATACTAGTGATCTTTGGGACTTAGTCATACTTTACCAGACCTACTTTCCAAGAAATGTGCTAACCCTAAACTAAACCAGTAGGTCACAAACTGGATTATATACATTGGATAGCGTAGATGGAGAAGTGTGCAAAGTATTCAGGGAGGTTTTAGTAACATGTGGATACTTCAAAGACATTTATATTTTTGCTGTGCTTCATATGTTGATATGCTGGCCTGGCCAAGCAACGTTTTTTCTTACCTTTTCTCAATTGGAAATCCTTCCTAAGGATCACTGCCCCGCTACCAAAGCGAGGCAGCTTCACATAAGATTTAGGCTTGTTATGGCTCTGAAGTTGAATATCTGTCCTTAGTACATAGTATGAAATCATTTATTTATCCAAATTATTTGTCTATTGTTTGGGCAAAGTTTCCTCTGTTAAAAGAACAAGTTTTAGTATGAAAACTAAAATAATAACAGTAACTATGAGAGGGGACCTGGGAGTCCTAGAGGATGATCACTTGACTATAAGCCAGCAGTGTTCAGTAGCAACCAAAAAAGCTACAATCCTGGGTTGTATCAACAGAGGCATAGAATCAAGATCACGCAAAGCCTTAATACTGCTTTATAAAACCCTAGTAAGACCACACCTGGAATACTACAGCCAATTTTGGTCACCATATCACTAAAAAGATATTGAGAGTTTGAAAAAAATATCAGATCAAAGGCTTGGAGACTAACACATACGAAGAACAGCTGTGGGACTTTGGTCTGGCTAGTCTAAAGAAAAGAAGAAATAGGGGAGACATGATAGCAGTATTCCAGTATTTGAGGGGCTGCCACCAAGAAGAGGCGGTCATGTTATTCACCAAAGTATGAGAAAGTATGAGAAGTATGAGAAACAATGGTTGGAAACTGATCAAAGAGAGAGGCAACCTGTAATTAAAGAGAAACTTCCTGACAGTGAAGACAATTAACCAGTGGAACAGCTTGCCTCCAGAAATTGTGGGCACTCCATCACTGAAGATTTTTAAGAAGAGACTAGACAGGCACTTGTCTGAGATGGTATAGGTTCTCCTGCTTGAGCAGGGGCTGGACTAGAAGACCTCCAAAGTCCCTTCCAGCTCTAATCTATTCTATATATTCAGTGCATTGGTTTTAGGATTTATCCAGTTCTTGTACTCAGTAGTTGCAGGAAAGCTGATCTAGAAGTTCTCAGAATAATATGTACAGTCCACCTTCCCTTAACCTCTCGAATCAGAGAGATACAGATGTCATGCCCCCACATACGAAGTTTTGCACAACTTCCCCCTTGTCTTAAAGAATGGGAGAAATTTCTCTATTTTCATGCAGTATACCCATGCAGAGCCAATCTGCTGCAGTGACTGAAGCATCATGCTAGAAGTCAACAGAGGGTGAGAGGTTGGGCTGGTCACCATCCCTCATCTCTAGGAACATGACAATGGCAAACCACTTCTGAAATCTTGAAAGAAAACTGCAGGGACTTGACCAGGAAGTTGCTTAGTGTGATGTTTCTCAGTTACATTGCCCACCAGGAGGCACCAGAGTGTATGGGCCTCCACAAGATCGGGTTGCAAAACAAAAGCTTGCTATTGTATTGCTGATACTTCTATCCCTACATGTGCTACCAAGGGCATAAAAAAGAGTTTTCAATACAACTTTCACTAGTTTAATAAAAAAAACCAGACATTTTATACTATTGTGTCACTAAAGGGCTGGTTGGGACAAATTCTGGAAAACTTGTCTAATTTAGAATTCCTGGATTCTTACAATATCTTTTTTTAAAAAAAAACTAAATATAGGTTGCTAAGCATACCTAGTTAGATTTTGATTTATTTTTTTATAGTCCTGGCAAATTGGCCAAGTTACATGTACTTTGTGAGGACAATTACTGGTAGCTTTCAAAACTGGACCACATTAGAGTGTCCAGGAGTCCTGCTTACTTTGAAAATCTAGCAAATTTAATACCCCAAATCCAGGAAACAAGTCTTGAAATTTATTTATTTATTTATTTATTGATGGGATTTATATCCCGCCCTATCTCCTGAAGGACTCAGGGCGGCTCACAATAAAACATATAATAAGTGCATAAATCAAGATAAAATGAAATTGAGAACATCAGTGCAATAAAAAAATTAGAGAATTTAAAAATGAATTAAAAATACTAAATATAAATTAATTAAAATGCCTGTCAGTCTAGGTCAGCTTGGTGGAACAGGTGTGTTTTGAGGCCGCGGCGAAAGGATTGGAGGTTTTGGGCTATCCGAAGCTCAGGGGGGAGCTGATTCCAAATTGCCAGTCAATAGTTTGTACCTTGATAGCCAACTGAGCAGTCACAAAAGAGAATTGGTCACCTATTTTTTCATATAATGAGACATATCATATAGAAATATTATAACATGTATTCAAATATATTACTATAGTTTTATATTTCTCTATATATCTATAAATTAGCAGGCAATTGATATATAATGTCCTGGAAGGAGAAAACATTCTGGAGAGGTATACAGGTCCTTCTTCCCTGATCTTCTGCGTTTTTTTCCAGAGGTAGGGTTATTCAGGTATATGTCTGTTTATGTCATAAGTCATATGGATGAGGAGAAAGCAGGCTAAAACAATGAAGATTTGAACTGATTTTGGAAGTATCTTAGAATGATTCCCTAATGAAGTAGGGACACTTTCCAAGAGTATATACGATTGTATCTTTAGCCTCTTTCTTTGTCAATTATCACAAATATTCCAGATAAAAAGTTCTTTGTGACTTCTTTTGAACAGAAAACAAACTCTGAATGGGAATGCACATAGCAATGAACACTGCAGAATAAAGGAGTTATCTCCACAAACCTCAAGTACTATATCATATCAACCTGACTCTGATCACTTGTGAGGGGTTAAAAAATGTAGGTACGGTATCTGATCCTTAAGGGAATCACTTACAGGTGATCCTTTCCATTCCACCCTCAATTTGCAGCCTGAAGTGATAGAATCCTACTAACGTGGAAGTCATTTTATTCCCATTGAAAAGTATGTGTCATCTAGGCTTATAAAGGATCTGTGAGAGTGCTTGGCAGTGGTCAGACTGATTTACATATTCTAAATCAATGTGCATTTTAACACGATGTGTATTTTGAGCTTCCATTAACACTTGCAAAACATATATAGAGAAAAGATAGAATAACTGCGCTAATCAAAGGAAAGCTAGCAATATGAGAGATTTAATTAATAATGAAAGGTTTCTACTTCTACAAATACGTTTTCCTTTCACATGCTTAAATAGATTTTTATATTCTATACTCATGAAAAAAAAACACTAGCCAAATAGCTGTAGCCTACTAGCTGCATGGGAGGAAAAAGGCTTTGATTACAGTGAAATTGCAGAAAAATGTGTCATTAAAAAGCATTGAACAGACATAAAACCTAACCTTTTGAGCTAAGGAATACTTAATATTCTCTCCATGATCATGTAAAGGGAAATTCTTTGGTATGGAGTAGCTATTTTCCTGGTAAGGAGGCTATTTAATCAATGATTTATTTCTCAGAAGTAATAGATTGCTTAAAATGGTGGTTTAAAAAGTTAGGCCTTTTTTTTGTTTAATTTTCTCACAGACAGTTGGTAATTACCATGGTCTTGTAACTTCTCTGGAATGCTGTGGAGGGTCAGATACCAATGGAGCCCTGCTTTATAGGGTAATTAAGACAGTAGACATGGTTATTAAATACATCATGTTATACTGAACTGGAATGCTGTGAAATAAAATCCAAAATCATAAATAAAACCTGGGTATTCTAGCAAAGAAGGGGGTTGAAGAAAGGGAGGAGGAGAGCACTAGTCTACAATCATTTTTTTAGTAAACAAAGTTCCCAGAGTGTTATCTGAAACTTAGCTATTTAAGTTCCTAAAGATTATTCACTAAGCCCTGGAAGAATGAATGAATATATAAATATATATGCGCGCACACACACACACACATACAGACGTAATTTATGTTTTCATGTTTGCGTGTATTTTTATCACTGAATGCTTTGAGATGTAATATGGCAATCAAAATTTATCTCATTGCTTTCAATGTATCTGAAAATGTGAAATATTCTACAATGAACCAGAAGTTTCAGTGTTGTTAATTACCAAGTGTCGATCTATGGAAAGTATACATGATAATAGGATGATAAATGTAAGCTTAATATGAGTAATGAAGGAAGCAGGGAGAATCTCTCAAAGATCACCAATGGAATAGTGACCTCTGTTTAAAGTCTTAGCCAGGTGTTTGCTTTCTGCTTTATGTATGTCTCTTTGTACAGAGGTATCTGTAACATACACAGCAAGTCGTTAAGAAAGGAAGCAGAACTGTAAAAACTATTATTTCAACTGGAGTGGATGCTAAAGCTATTTTAAAAAGCCCCCAGAGAATCTGTTGATTTAGATAACACTAAGGGTACACTGTTTAACATTTCTCAAAAGGCCAAAATTGTGAAGAGATTTCTTCTACTTAAAACAAAATAGCAGCTTTCATTTTTCTTCAGGAAACATTGAGTACAGAAAAATGCTTTAAGAAAACTTGATGAAATCTAAAAATCTGCCACCCAGGTTTTTTACAATTTATTTTGTATGATATGAACTGGGTTTTTTTTTTTTTTTGTAAGTATGAAGAGAGAATAAAAATGGAGAAATTCAAAGCTGGGTTAAACAAGCCCCGCCTTTATGCAAAGAATAGAGCCGTAATATGCTCTTTAAGAAGAGAGCTGGGTTGCATTGAAAGACTGGCATGAAAAATACTGGAATCTCTTCCTGAGAAGCTTCACTCCATGGTGCATCCCATTGATTAAACCGCCCATCAACATTTTGAAGCGTTAGATGTGGAACAAATTCTTCACAATAGCCATTTGGTTGTCCATATTTTCACAAAGATAGATGGAAATCTTATGTGCTCAGTCTTGTTAAATATCCTACTTTCATCCATATGGGTATATTTCAGTTCAAATCCAGCCCAAAAGATGATTGAAGAGATGGGAACCACATGTATGCTAGCACTATTCAATCATTTTAAAAATATCCCAGCCAGAAACTTTGCTAAATTTCTCCCAAATTCTTTCTTTTACCCCACCACATTCCTGTCTTATTGTAAAGTTACTCATGAATAAGGAGTAGGAGTAAGCATTGGATTTGGCCAAGTTCTGAGTGACGTTGTGGTTACATGAGGCTTGATCTTTCAGAAACAAGCAGAACTGAAATAGGACTATCGTGTGGCCTCAGGCAGTTTCTAACACTGCAAAAAGTCAGGCACAGTTCCTGTAGATAAATAAATGCAGCTACTTATAGCTTTCATTTTCTGTAAACGCTAGGCTGAGTAGGAGAATCAACAGAATTAGACTGCAATGAATGACAGATGCACTCTCTAATCACAAATAATGCATAAGCATATGGATACATGTAGCTCGCCAATTTGTAAAAGATTTTAGATACACCTTCCCTGTCTGATTTTTCTTAGAAGTGGGGCTGTTTACTATCTAGAGGAAGGGCAACTTTGTCTGAAATTTATGTAACGTTTTTTAAATCCAGAAAAAAAATCTAATCAGAGGCTTTTTCATTTAAAAACAAAATGTAAGCTGACCAGGCTGAGCCTGAGGGAGGGATCAAACAGATCATCAGTTTTGAGTCCCTTCAGGCCCACAAGAGATCTAAGTCCAGCCCACCATGTATTCCATTGACTCTTAACTACCACCAATTTGCTTTGACCGTTAGTAGTTAAGTTTCTTGTAGAGAGCATGAGTTTGCAATAAACTTTTATATTCATTTTAAATGGCCTGGACTTCCTGATTTTCTTGTTTTTGACACAAACCTTTATCTACTGGGCAGGCTTGGTCACTCAAAAAGATCTATTGTTACCCCATTCTGTATTTATTTATTTATTTATTTATTTATTATTGGGACTTACATGCCGCCCTATCTCCCGAAGGACTCAGGGCAGCTAACAACAATAACATACAATAATACAGAAGTTAAAATAAAAAGCAAATATTATCCCATTTTGTAAAAAGAGGAAGAAGGAGGAGCCATGAGTTTGTCAGAAATGGATTTCCAAAATTCAACATTTATATCAGATGTATACTATTTTTTGCTTGCCAAAGTCTACACTTAAGTGTCTTATTAAATTCCAACATCTAGGGAAGATGAAGTCAGAGAAAGGTGCCCATTTATTTAATTTCATTCCCTTCCACATAAGCTGTTAAACTAAGATTTAAATCAAGATTCTCATATGATTATATTTTCCTGTTTGGATCTGGGTAATAAATTAAATATGAAAGTTTTGATTTTGGTCTGAGTTTATTAGGCTATTTTCCAAATTGCAAAATTGAATCTAAACTATATCTTATCATCAGGGCATACACACAGTAGAATATTATTCTGTTTACAATCTAGGAGTCTGCATGTGCAAATTTACTAGAGAATGTGTTGCATCACCAGGAGAAAGAAACAGACTTTTAAGAATCTGAAAGGAAAGGGGGAAAAAAGAAATATTTTCAATTCTAGCTGTAAAACTGGAAGTCAGAATGTGTAGTTGACAGGCATGCAGCCAGATGACTTTAGTTCACTAGCCTTTCTATCGGAGCAGTCTTCCTATTTCCACATGGAACACATTTTAACTTAACAATGTGTAGTTTGGCAGACAGATTGTTTTTCTTTGGCATGGAGCTGTTGTCTCATTTCTTCTTATTTTTAAAATGCATTTTCTGCCTGATTATATATATACAGTGAATTATCAGCAGTCTTTGAACTTTTAAAAAGTGAGGGTTAGATATTTTTTTTAATAAAAATGTGAAAATGCTTTACATAAGATAATTATGATGTAGGATCATTTGGGAGAATTTATATTTAATTTCATAGCAAGAACTATAAGCCAGAATGTTCAGTGTTTACTTAAATGCATTTTTAAGTGCTTATGAAATGTTGATAGTGGCATTCCATCCAATCACAAACTATCAGAGATAAAATTTTAAAATAGACCTTAAGAGATCAGGGCTTACCCAGATCTCTTAAGTTACAGTAACAAAGATGTAAGGGTGCCAAATATGTTTTTTTTCCCTCAACATCATGGCCCCGCTCTACAGACTTACAGTAAGCACTCTCTCCTTCTCTTTCTTTTGCAAACAAGAGATCTGTTTCTACCTACCCACCACATTGCATTGGGAATGCTTTCCTTGGCTAAGAGACTGCCATGGTGGATCTGGAGAAGAAACTATGAAGCTTCTTCAAGATCTGGATTCAGTAAGTTCAAAATCATGTGTCAGTTACAGCAATACCAGACTTTAAGGTTATTCTGAAAGGCTGCGAGTTTTTTTTAATATTCTACTTTTGAATGTTGTATTATCTAGTAGTAATAGTTTTTAAAGGAACACTCATTTTCTGAAATAAAAAATATTTTATAATCCTTTTTTCCAGCAGCTAATAGTGAAGTCATCCCTGCAAATTAAACTCTCTCTCTCTCTCTCTCTCTCTCTCTCTCTCTCTCACACACACACACACACACACACACAAAACACACACACACATCCTACTCTCCATAAAATCTATTGTGTTAACAAACTTATCTCTAGTTCTGCTTCTGCTGCTATCTAATAAACCTACTCAAACTAGTTATAAGCTTTGTCTTTTTATTTTATAAATTTCTATACTGCAGGATAGTCTACAATCTAAAATCAATATAAAACCTAATTCCTATGTAACAGCCCTGAATTTCCTATAAAACTCAATCTAATCAATCCCAGTATATAAACAAAAAAATATAACCCACCACATTTATGGCTGTGCAAATACCATTGTATTAAATGTCAAATTTCAACTTAACAAAAAGTGGATTCGTTTCTTTCTGGAACACTGGAAGCAAAGACTTAGACATATTTCTGAGGTAGTGTGTCCACAGCATTGTGCAACAGCTAAGAAGACCTCATGAAGGCCTAAATCTTCATGTTCCATTTCTTATCAACATAGGATTAAATAGAGTTTTCTGGATAATCATGCCTGATGGACAGAATCATTTTGAATAATGTACTCCCTAACGTAAGCCAATGTTGTGTAATATAGGAGCTTTACAAGTGATAAACAGGACTTTCATTTAGGCCTGAGAATGTTTAGCTACCAGTGCAACAACTGCAAAATCAGTGTTGTTTTAGAATACTGCGTTTAACTTCAAGCAGTCTGGCTACTACATTTTGCACAAATGTAGATGACCAAGTCATCTACATTTCACAATGCAATAATCAATATGCTTCATGTGCAGTGAGAGGAGCATGAATCACCATCACCATGGCTTTCTCTATTAGGCTGAGCTAAAACAGGTGTAACCGCTAGAGTTGGACAAGGTCTCTCTTGGCCAATTTCTACCCTCTGTTCAGGCAGGATCTGTGCATACCACAGAATCTCTAATCCACAGACTTTTTTCCTTCAAAAGAATGCAACTGACTGTAGACTACTCAGTGAAAGTTACAATTATGGAAAGCCTAGATGTTTATGGATGACCACCACCTCTGCCTTGTTACCACTATAATAAAGCTAATTTCATAAAATATGAAGATAGTTGATTTGGGTCCAAGGAACAGAACAAAAGAAAACATTTTGCTAGTAATATTCCACTTGATTCACTGTCCCTGCACTCTCACTGTTGCCCTAACAAAATTTCTTCTGCATTCTCACTGTTGCCCTAACAAAATCGAGAGGAGATAACTTCTGCATTCTGCCTAGTAATTTAAAAAATAATGAAGTGTATTTTTAAACATTACAATAACTATGATTTTACTCCCTCTTTTATGGGAGTAAGAGGGGAGACAGAGCTAGCACAACAAGAGGGAGGAGGGGAAAATTCTTCCCATAATTGTCTGAATATTTGCCCCAAGGCATAAACAAACAATAAATCCTGGTTGGTTCACAAATCCACTATATGCTATAGCAAAGGATTCCTCAAAGTGAGTACACTTAAAAAACAGCTTTGGAACTAATATGGTTAGAAGGTGGGGTAGACTCTAAATTAGCTTTCTGAGACACAGCAAGTACTCCATTGTGTAAATGTGTTCTTCTGCATCCTTCTCTGGGTTGAGGCTATTACAAAAATAGAGAAAGACTTTTAATACTGTGTTGGTTATATCTAAAACATTCAACAGATTCTTTCCAAAGCATTCAACAGACTCTGCAGAAAGTCCCATTGTGTTTCAGGCCAACTTTTTTGGCTTGGAAAACTTTTTCCCTCTCTGACCATTTCCAGACCAGAGGAAATATATTTTTGCTTCCTAAGGAAGCACACAAGGAATGGACTGTATTTAATAGAATTGTTCATATCACTAAATTAAACAAGTGCTTCCCCTTTTATTATTATTTTTATTAAATTTATATATCGCCCTATTCCCGTAGGACTCAGGGCGGTTTACAGGGAAAATTAAAAGCATAACATACAAAAATTAAAATCAGTTACAACAATTAATTAATTCAAGTCCCTGAAATTTAAAACTAAAACCCAATTAAAAATTAAAACCCCTCAGTCTGGGCCAGACAGCTCGAAGAGCCATGTTTTCAGGTCCCAGCAAAATGAATGAAGGTCGGGGGCAGTCCTAAGTTCTGTGGGAAGTTGGTTCCATAGGGCCGGCACACCCACAGAGAATGTTCTTCCCCTGGGAATAACCCGCCGGCATTCCTTAACCGGCGGTACCCTGAGAAGGCCCTCCCTGTGGGAGCGCACAGGACAATGGGAAGTTGATGCCAGCAGCAGGTGTTCCCTTAGATAATCTGGACCCAAGCCATTTAGGGCTTTATAGGTCATTACCAGCACCTTGAATCTCACCCGAAGGGCAACCGGAAGCCAATGCAGCTTGCGGAGAAGAGGTGTTACACGGGAGTATCGGGAAACTCCCATCACAACTCGCGCGGCTGCATTCTGCACCAGTTGAAGCCTCCAAGTGGTCCTCAAGGGCAGCCCCATGTAGAGAGCGTTGCAGTAGTCTAGCTGGGAGGTCACGAGCGCATGGGTAACTGTGCGTAGGGCATCTCGGTCCAGATAGGGCCACAGCTGGCGTACCAGGCGAACCTGGGCAAAAGCCCCCCTGGTCACAGCTCCTATATGGTCTTCAAAGCTGAGCCGTGAATCCAAGAGGACGCCCAAGTTGTGAGCCCTATCGACGGGGGGTAACACCTCACCCCCCCCATCATTAATGATGGAACAGCCTGGCTAACCCGAGATGCCGGTATGCATAACCACTCAGTCTTGGCAGGATTGAGACAAAGCCTGTTTCTCCCCATCCAAACCCGGACCGCCTCCAGGCAATGGGACATCACGTTGAGTGCATCACTGTGTTGGTTTGGGGTGGAAAGAAAAAGTTGGGTAATAATAAGCGTAATGATGATACCCCACCCCAAAACCACGAATGAGCTCGCCCAGCGGTTTCATGTAGATGTTGAACAGGAGGGGAGAGAGGACCGACCCCTGAGGGACTCCACAAATGAGAGACCTCGGGGCGGACCTCTGCCCTCCTGTCAACACCGACTGCGAGCGGCCCAGGAGATAGGAGGAGAACCACTCTAAAACGGTGCCTCCCACTCCCAACCCCTGAGACGCCGCAGTAGGATACCATGGTCGATGGTATTGAAAGCCACTGAGAGGTCTCTCTTTGAGCACTGCTTCCTTAATTTCATTCTACTTTTTGACTATTGCTAAGCTTATGGTGTAGGCCTTGGTTAAATATATATATGTCTTTCTTTGTCTTTAGACATATAGAATTCTTTACCAACATACCAGAAAAAAAAAACTAAATATGAATGTTCTTAGGACTCATTTCACAAGCTTTTATTCTTTTTGTCCAATGTATATTTATAATTCTTTTTTAAATAGATAAAAAATAGATGCTATTTGTTAAGGTACTTGTTCCTGATTTATACATTTCTGGTTACTTCAGAAGGAAAGTAGAACAAGCAGAAATGCAAATTACCAGGCACTGGTTGGGTATGCCATTGAACAGATCACTGCACCAGCTGCTGTTGTGAAACCAGGCAGAGGTACTGCTTCTGACATATAAAGAGAACCATTAAGGAAAAGTTGTTTATTTCTGCTTCTGCTGAAATCATAAACACCAGCCCCAAGTCTGACAGCACAAACTGTGCTGCCGTAAATTCTTGTACTCTGCTGTCCATTCTGAGCTGCCCAGCAAAAGTTACTGTAGCTAAATCCCATATACATTTCATGATATAATCCTGCTTAGAAGATGGTATCATATTCACCCCAGCAGGGTGTGCAGAACCCTATAAATCAAAATGGAGAATCCGAAATATCTCTCTCTCTTTCCATACATCTCTGAAGAATCTGTGCAAATTCTTTGCCAGACAATAGGCCTTCATATGTTTTGCAGCTTAGCAGACACCAAGGAATTTTGTTTGGAAATGATAGCTACTGTCTTATGTAATATTTAGGATGTATTCATGAAGCATCTGGCAGAAAATAAAAGTATTTCCTCCTCTAACATATGCTGAAGAAGGATGTGGTCCTGTGCTGCTCCTCCTCTCCTGATTTCTTGCAAATAACACAACAGAAGAGACAGTTGTTTCTGGCTGCCCTGCTGCCTGTCAAGCAAAATCCCAAGAATTATTGCTCTTCCAGATGTGAGAGATATCCAGGCAGCCTTAAACTGCCTGTGGTTTGTGGTGCTGTAGAGGAGAGAAAGGAGATTAAACTTCATCTCATCAGCACAATCTGAAAAGCTCACACAGAGGACTAATAATTACAGCTTTTTCATTCCAAAGCTGGACCTGCGAGGTGTTCCTGTTTTTGTTTCAGGGTTATGTCACATTAAGTTTGTTGGATTAAGGTCAAACCATCTTGAAGGAAGAATCAAAACTGGGAAGAAAGAAAAGAAAATTAGCTCTCCCTCCCTTTCATGAATTTTGTGTTCTCAAAACAACTGCAGTACATTCCACTTTCTCCAGCTCAAAAGAAAAAGCATATGAATGTAATTCTGTCACTGTGACTTGTCAGCGCCTCTTAGCACAAGCTTATTAAGGAAAGAAATGTTTACTTAAAATTAGGAAACTCTCTAATGCAGAGGAAACTGTCATAGAGTAATCAGGCACCACTTCTCATTTTTCAGTAAAGGCTTTTGCACTGATGAATTTTTCCATTAAAAGCTCTTCACATTTTTGGGAAATGATTTTGTTGTTAACTGCCTGATAAGATAGCTTCACACCAGATGCATCTCCCTGCACAATTTTAGAATAACAGAATGCCGCACAGTTGATGAAGGTATGGTTAGTTAGCACAGTCTAAAAGTGCTGCAGAAGGCAATGTACTGCAACAATTTCAGAAAACAACATTCCAGCTTAACTAGAAATTTTCAAAAGTTTCCAGAATGATTCTGAAAATCAATTATGATCACTTCTGCCCCATTCAGGTCCTAGGGAAGGAAACCTAAATAAGTCATTATTTTCCCATTCTCTTTGATGTATATACATAACACCTGGAAATTGTAATTTAATTTTAATTTACAGTTTGGACCCCAAACACAGTTTTGCTTTTAAGCAGCAAACACATTTATATGAAATTGTTACCATCATAACCTAATACTAAGAAAATGAAATATTCTGTTTTGTTTTTGTATTTTTTTTACTTTAGTCCTATTAGAAAACATTAATTATAGATAAGGCAAATTCAGTGTTCCAAGAACAGCTGGAAAAAATTAGCAAATGCATGTGTCTTAGATCAGACCATAATTGCCCATAGTCAACCTATACAGCTTTTTGGAAAAAGAACAGCATTGGCTACCAGATGTAAACCAAACTTAGAGACCAGTTTCCATTTCTACTGGAGATCTGGCATTTCACAAGCATGAGGGAATAGCAGTAAAACAATGATGAAAACCACAGGTACAACTCACTGTAAATAGCTCATCTGAAGATCATGTATTCTTTTTCATATACATATATTAAACAAAAGCAGGACTCTTCACACACACTGATTATTTTACAACAGTTTTATTTGGTCTTTCTTATTTTTTTAATTTTCAAGAAAAAGCTACAGCTATAAAAAAAATGATCATCCCTCTACAAGGAGGTTCTCCAAAAACCCCTTTTTTAAGGCTCTGTGTGAAGTTGTCTTGAACTGAAACCTCTGCTTCTTAAGGATTAAGGGATTGAAAAGCAAAGACTAAAGCTGCTGTAATTTAAACCCTGCTGTTCTCCAGCACAGAGGTGTAAAAAGGCCTAAGCCAGCTTGGTTGGGTCTTTGCTAGTTTAACTTAGAAATAATTTCACCTTTTGAAAGTTTTGTACTATCAACATTCCAAAGACATCATTATCTTTAAAATTTATGTGTCTGGGGGAGGTGTTCCTTCTCACTCTTCCTGGTTTGCAGCATGAGATCAGAGGTGCCTGTCACTTCTTTGGGTAGACCTACCTCCAAATTGTTGTTTACAATATTGCTGAAAATTTCATCTGTGTGATATGTAGAAAGATAAACCTTTCAGGCAAATTTCACCAATAACTTGTGTGAGTTTCCTTGTTTATAAATGTTATCTTTCTTCCAGGAATACTTTTGAAGGTTGCTGTTCTTTTCAGGTACTGGACAGTTTTGACAAGGATCAAATGAAACAAAACTTTTTCCAAGGACACTATGTTCATGAGAAGAGAGTCCATTATGTTGTATTGAAGATAATTAATACATTCACCAGACAGAAAAAAATACAGTTAATTACATGGTAACTGATTGTAGGTTCTGAGTTTCAATAACAGAAAGGCTGAATCCACAGTTCAGGTTCTCTCAGAAAGAACAAGTGAGAGACAGAGCGAAAGTTTGACACAAGGAATTAGAATTCTAACAGAAACAATTCAAAATAGACCCAGAGAATTCTAGTTAATCCAGAACAAAAAGAAATGGTTAATCTAGAATTGTGGTTCTTATTCTTACCATAGGTTTTTTTTTCTTATGGATGTTCCTTTGCCTAGTTCTGATATACTCTTTCAGTTTGTCATCTGGGCTTTCTGTATTTTAAAAGCACAATAGCAGGATTAAAACAATTGGCTCACTATTTTAAACCTGATTTGTTTCATATATAACAGTGTTTCTCAATTTCCCCCACTTTAAGATGTGTGGACTTCATATCCCAGAATTTTCAAGCCATCATGATATACAGCAAGTGTTAGTGGAAAATTTCAATACCTATGAGACCTTGAATATTTCACATGTATGGCTTTAACAATCTAATATGGGGACTATCTTTTTCCAGTTTCCATTAATTATTGGGATATCTTGCAATTATAGTAAAGATGTTCTATTATTCTAGACCAGGGGTGTCAAACTCAATTTCATTGAGGGCCGCATCAGCATTGCGGTTGACCTCAAGGGGCCGGGTGGGTATGGCCAGGGTGGGCGTGGCCTACTGGGTGGGTGTGGCTAGAGTGCGTATAACCTATGCATCAAGGGTGCCTATGGGGGCTTGGGCAGGAGTGGGTCAGATCTGAGGGTCTCTGCCAGGAGGCTCTCTGGGCCAGGGCCAAGGCAGTGGGGGCCGTTCCCTCACTGTTTCCAGGATGGCTTCACGGGCCACATGAAACCACTTCGCGGGCCGGATCCGGCCCCCGGGCCTTGTGTTTGACATGTCTGTTCTAGACTACAGGGCTATCAGGTCACTAACATGAATCCTATTTTCCAATTTATCTGCATTATATGAAATTGCATGGATGAAACTTACTTAATCGGTGTAGTTTGTACCAGGTCTTCAAATTTTCCCCATCCAACTGCCTGATCAAATTTTGGCATGACAAGAAGACTGCAATGTTTCTGGTCATCTTACCAAATACTAAACATGATTTTGGGATAAAAGGAATCAGACATGAAAATGTCACTTTCAAATATATGAATATATATTATCTCATCTCAAATTATATCTATTCTGGCTTAACTTCCTTTCTGTGAAATAAGAATATCAACAAATGTATCAGTAAAAGCACTTGTTTGTTAGGAATACAGTGATCACAGAGTACAATCTAGTCAGTGTCAAATACTATGAAATTCTTTTTATTTCAACAAAACATAAACATGCTAAAGCTATTGTCTGATGTAGGCCTACCTAGGAAGATTTCTATTTGTATCTAAATGAAGTCTTCTGAGCAATCACACAAAGGATTAAAGTGCATCTTCTTTCTATTGAAATTAAAATGAGGGATAGCTTTCCTTTGCCTGCAATATTACGAAACATAGCATAGGGGATATGTGCGACCCATCAATTCTATTTCTGTGCCCCAGAGAGGCTGGGTGGACCCTTTTTTACATATGCCTTACAGATATTTAGAGGTATCCATTTTACCTTTTAGAATTTTAGAAACCTGCTTCCAATATAGGGTATGGCCTCACCTCCTTGTAAATGTGATCCTCAATAGGCCATTCAAAATTGGTGTGGTAGTAAAGCTGATAAGCATTGTGTATCCCTGGCTAGATTGTGCCAGAAATATAATTTTATTTTTTTCTTTGTTGAACAAAGCTGTCATGTGAAATACGTTTACTTGTATGTAGATTTTAGATTGGCGGCCGTGATACTTAACCATCATGTTTTCTCTAATTTTAATCCATCTAATAGCTAGATTAGATATACTAGAAATGGTAAAACTCCAGATTTATATTTACTACTGTAGTACTTTTTCCCATGTTACCTTCATATTTTGCAGCTATATTTAAAGGATCTGTAAAGGCAAGCTCCCTGTACTTACAATTTCTATAGTCTTCTGTTTTTAATTCCATAGCTTGTAATTGTCTGGAAGCCTCAATGACAGAGATAACCATTGAGACATTTTGGCAGTTTAGTGACTAGCTGTAATTTGTTATTGCTGTTATGGTAAATGGTTCTCAAATACATCAAAGAGACATTCTGAAGTCCTGGTTCCATTCTAAGTTTTAAAATAAAGTTTGGAAATATTTGACCTGATCTTCAAGGAGGTTTAACTTGTGTCTTTAATCAGTAAATGTAATCAGAATAAGCAATTCTAAATCTAAACTCAGTCATTGCCTCATAATGGTTTATTAATCAATAAAAATTGATATATTTCAAATAATAAAGGTACAAGTTATTAATTTGCTTCCAAGTAAACTAGCATCTTCACTTTTAGATAACTGTGGCATTTTTTTTCTAGTCAGTATAGAGATTTTCTAGAATCAAAGTGGTCTTTCTACTCTGCTGCTTCCAAAATAATGAAAATATGATTTGGACTGGATCAAAATTAGGCCTTTTGAAACAAAATAGAAATCATTTAAAGCAGGGGTTTCCAAACTGGGCAACTTTATGACTTATGGACTTCAACTCCCAGGATTCCTCAGCCACCATGACAGTAGGAGTTGAAGTCCACAAGTTGAAATCCAAATTCTGGGAGTTGAAGTCCGCAAGTCATAGTTACCAAGTTTACAGACTCCTGGTTTGAAGTATCTTGAAGCAAAGAGGATGGTTTCTGAAACTTTTGAACAACCTTGCATCTTCTGAATTTTTCAGAAAAGTATGACCTTGGATAGATTCGAATCCCTTTCTTCTTTCTTCTTCTTCATACTTAAGAGTATGAATTCATACTCTCCAAGTAAAGATAGCAGTGAAAGGATAGAAGAAAAGAATTGTCATTATGTGACAAACAGCTGTACCTCCCAATTGAGGTTTTAACTGTGCTTTTCAGAATAAAACAGGTGCCAGCTAAGAAAAACTGAAAGGAAAAGCTTCAAACATTTCTGTTTTTCTATCTAAAAAGGTAAAGGTTCCCCCGCACACGCGTGCTAGTCATTTCCAACTCTAGGGGCCGGTGCTCATCTCCGTTTCAAAGCCGAAGAGCCAGCGCTTGTCCGAGGATGTCTCCGTGGTCATGTGGCCAGCATGACTAAATGCCAAAGGCGCACGGAATGCTGTTACCTTCCCACCATAGTGGTCCCTATTTTTCTACTTGCATTTTTACGTGCTTTCAAACTGCTAGGTAGGCAGAAGCTGGGACAAGTTACAGGCGCTCACTCTGTTACGCGGCACTCGGGATTCGACCTGCCAAACTGCCGACCATCTGATCGACAAGCTCAGCGTCCTAACCCACTGAGCCACAACTTCCCTGCTTTTCTATCTAGGCTTCAGAAATTCTTCAAATAATTTGCATAGGATGGGGGTGAACAACACATGATTGTTGTTCAACAACAATCACTGCAACAGCTCTCAAAGTCAATTTTAAGAAATGAGCACCCAAAAGTAACACTGGTAACAAGCTGAAACATTAATATTCTGATTTTTTTTCATCATGAAAGTAATATCGACAATAACAACAGGTGATCAAGCCTTCTTAGGATGAATACAATTGTTTGAAAATACGAACAGAATTGTATTTATGTTCACGAACCAGAATTCTGTAGAACTATGTACTTCTAGTATATAGTGCATCTGCTAATATATACTGTATATTTCTAGGTTCAACCAGCATGTTAATATAAAAGTACAGCCTACAATTGTGCCCAATGTCAGTGACAATGGCATGTGATAAAGCTTTTCATGCAGTTCATCTATTGGGGGTTACCTTCAAAATCCAGAGAAAGGGAGGAGAAATATAAAAGAGTTGTCATGATTGGAAAGATGCCATGGAAATTGCAATGTAAGTTCTGCATTTCTATAGCTTTCTTTTATTTAAGATTTGGGATACCTTCAAAGGGAAAATCTCTGCTCTTGTAAGGGTTCTGATACAGTATTTACTAAAAGCTCATCTAATGATTCATAAAAATATTGTTTCTAAATTTTTTCCTTCCATTCAATCATGCTTTTGCCAATTTTCTTGGCAAAATTTTTCAAAAGTGGTTTACCAATGCCTTCTTTCTAGGGCTGAGAGACAACGGCTGGCCCAAGCTCGCTCAGCTGGCTTTGTGCCTAAGGCAGGACTATAACTTAGAGTCTCCCAGTTTTTAGCTTGATGCCTTAACCATCATAACACTAAATTCTCAAAACTTCAGGTCCTCTATAGCAGTGGTCCCTAGCCTTTATGGCTTAGCAGGCATACATGCTTGTGCCAGCCCACTGTGCATACAAGTTGAGCTGCATGCATGCATATGCCAACCACCCACTCATGTGGCCCACCTCTGAAACAGCCGCAGCCTGGTAGTGGGCCACAACCCAGGAGCTGGGGAGTCCAGCTCTATAGGTAATCTGTTAAAGTTTGCATTACAAATAGTTTTAAAAAGTGTTGAGCTGGCAGGGGGAGGGGAGAAGGATTTGGATTATAATGTAAAAAATATAATATCTTTTTCTTCTACCCATGAAAATTGCTTCCCTGTAGTTTTCATTTGGCAAGAAGAAATCTAGTGATGAGTCACACAGAAACCTGGTCCTAAGTGAAGTGGGATAATCTAAATCTGCTGTATATTCAGACTTTTGGCAGACTTCTGGTTTCTTTAAGAGCTCTCTCTCTATACTGTATGTAATAAAATATCTTCATCAGGAATGGCAAACCACTGGTACTGGTAGCTTGTGTTGGCTGGCATGCAATACCAATTGCTGTCTCCCCAATCTCTATTTTATTTGTTTATTTATATCCTACCTTCAGTTTAGGAGAATCCCCAAAGCACTTTACATAAAATACAATTACATTGGAGTTGTTTCTATTCCCTCTGATACATCGCATCACTTCTTCCAATAAAAACTTCAGTTCATATTAGGTTGTTGTGGCTACTTTTCTTGTGTTTCATTCCCTTTCTTCTCTCTGATTGCTAGCAAGGAAGAGTTCACTTGTCTGATTGCATATAGCTTCCAACCTTTGTTGAGTGCCTGCACATCTGAGGGCCAGAAATTGGGATGGCTGTTGAAAAAAAACGCCCCTCTGTTCATCTGCTGAGGAATGTTAGTAGCCTGCTCAACCTTTATTTCTACTTCCCCCGGGATGACAAATCTTTTTACCGGCCAAGGGAGGGAAGGAGGAGTAACTAATGCAAGCAGTTACCAGGCAGTAAGTGCATATACTTTTTCTGATTTTCAATAGTACAGTGGGGCACCTCTTCACCAACAATGACTGGAGCTGTACAAAAGCCATCAATGGAAAACAACGCTTAAGCAACATCTGAAAGGGTTTCATTTCCACCTGCTGCTGCTCTTTTTCCTCCTTCTCTTCCTTATTTATAATCTTACTTTATTTTATTCCACTCTTCCTCCCAAAGGAATCCAGAGTGATGTACACACAAAAAAGAATAAGAAGCAATATCTCAAAGAAATCTATGAAATCAATAACAACTGTTGTAATCCACCTAAAACACAAGAATTAAAACATTTATTTTAAAAAGTCAGGCTACAAGGCAGTCTGCTCCAGAAGCAGATGTTAACTTGCAATCACTGCATCATCTTACGTTTTAAAATATTAACCTCATTTACTTGGTGTTTACATACATTGTCTGACCCTTGAGATCCTGACTCTCAACGTGTTCTTCTTCTCTTAGTCTATGGTAATCAGTTGAAAACATCCGGCGGAAGAAAAACAAAACATAGAAAAGGGAGTCACTGTTAGAATGTTTTTCTACCTTTGGACTATTAGCAATGCTATTAAATGTTCTATTTTCAGGGACTGGTAAATCATAAAATAGATCTTACATCCACTGGGACACCCATCTGTTTCTTTTTTATTTTGATATTTGAACGCCATTTGTTTCAGAATTTTTGAAATGATAGCAGCTTATTTAGCTATTTTGTCCATCTTTTTTTTAAAGTCATTATTGTACCATTGAAAACAGGAAGAACCAGAAGATAGGTATTGTGCTGGACAGTCAGCACCAGTGCTTTTTTTGTAAAAGAAAAAGGTGCCGGAACTCACACATGTCATACAACCCGCCTTACCTATCCTACAAGGTTCCATCCAAAAAAGGTGCCGGAACTCTGTTCTGAGCATTCTATGAGAAAAAAAGCCCTGGTCAGCACAATAGGAGCACCAGGTCTCTGATCTATGGATAAAGGCAACTATGTTCATAAAGAATTTAGAATATTGAATTTGTTAGGGAATTAAACAAGGATGCAGGATCAAATATGAGTCAGGAGTTCTCTGAAATGCACATCGTAAGTTGAAATAATGTGTCATAGTCTGGTAAGAGGCTATTTGCTTTATCAATCACTTATCATCTCACATGTTAAACTATCATCCCACCAATGTAATTCACTATAATATAATTTATCATCTATTCAAAGGATAGATGCTTCTGATTTATTTATTTATTTGCACATGGAAAATTGGTGTTTATAATTAGCTATTGCTACACATGAGTTGTTCACTGCAGATACATGTTTCATCTGTATCTGACAAACATTCCATATTCATATGAATAGAAAATACTAAAATAGATAAACACTTATTATTAGGCCCATTCTCTCCAGCATTTTGATTATTATAGCAGTCACCCAAATCCGTTTGGAATTTTTCGAGACATACTGTTCTCCCACTATTGTTTCCCTGAAACTGGAATTGCAACTGAAGTCTCCCTTCCAATTATCACTTTGTCTATATAGTTAAGGTGTTTTCTTCTGGTTTTAAACTTAATTGTAGTTTATTTTGCTGTTCTGTAGCTGTTCCTTGCCTATACCTACATTTCTTTTCCACAAATGTAAAATTATGGTTTTCTTTCTTATGTGCCTTAATGATTTCCAGGCAGGAATGGCTGAATTGGATATGGCATTAAAATTGGGACAAAATGGATAATATCCCTAAAAGCTCAAACAAAAATCTCAAACACAAATTAATGATTAGTGTGACCATATGGACATAGTAAGAATTTAAAGAACTAAGAAAGAGAGACATCCTTTTATAGAATTTATATGGCTATGTGCAGAAGTATCCCCAACACAGTCAAAAAAGTCAAGATGTTGGCCATAATGGTGCCACAACAGAAGACAAGCATAACTTTGATTACCTTACTGTGATTGCCACCTTAACTTTTTTTGACCACAGCCTGAAGACACACCTGGTTATTTGTATTAATTTGCAATCATTGATCGTGTTGACAATCCAATTAGAGTTTTGATAGAATCTCCAGCAGCTATTTAATACACGAATACCTGACAAAGCAACCCACAAATTAGTAATATATCACTTGTACTTGTATTGTGGAAAGATGAGTCTAGAATTCCAACATCTACAGATCTTCTCACCGATATTTGTATATCTATTTTCTTCAAAAGGCTATACAAAAATGCAGGAATGGTTTTGACTTTTTTTTTTAATCTAAAAGTATTTTTAGATATTCAGTGGGTGGATCTGTCTGCATTTTTATTATTATTGGAAACAGAATACCTTTTTTTAGAGTAGTTCTTCGCCAGGAAAAATATACCCTTTCTTTAAAACAAAACAAAAAGGACACTGCTACTATTAGATTAGACTTGCACACTGAGAGAATGTAGAAACATTAAGTATAAGCATTTTTTTAAAAAAGAAACAAACAAACATGCTATGTAAATTCTTGAGCTAGTTACTAGTGAGCAGGTCAATCCCATTTCCCTCCTTGAAGCTAATGCTCAAGGTCTGAGAAGTACTAGCAAGCAGCAGTTGGTGTGGATATCTTCCTTTTCAATTAAATGCAATCATATTTATTTATTATTTCAATCACTTCTTTTGCTTGCAATTAATTTAGGCAAATTTCAGAGATTGTCTAAATTGTCCCTTGGATCAAAAGAATGATAGGAAATCCTGAATTATATGAATCCTTCCATCAAGCCATTTTCCTTCCTTCCTTCTTTCCATTGTCTCTCCCCTTTGACGTCCCTGTAGCTTCCATGGTGTGATACAGTAGGCAACCATGCTCTTCATGTGGTTGGCTACACTACAGGAAGTCCTTGACTTACATCCGTTCATTTAGTGACCTGTTCAAAGTTACAACAGCACTGGAAAAGTGACTTATGACCATTTTTCACACTTATGACCACTGCAGCAACCCCATGGTCACGTGATTTCAATTTGGATACTTGACAGCTGATTCATATTTATGATGCTTGCAGTGTCCTGGGACCATGTGATCCCCTTTTGCAACCTTCTGACAAGCAAAGACAATAGGAAAGCCAGCTTCACTTAACCTGGCTACTACAGTAATTTAACAACTTCAATGATTCACTTAACAAAATGTGGCATGAAAAGTTGTAACATGGGGCAAACTTCACAAATTTCTCATTTAACAACATAAATTTTGGGCTCAATTGTGGTCATAAGTCGAGGGTTACCTATACTAGTTTTAATGATACCGGTTACATTTGTAGAAGCCATGAGAACAAGAAAAATGGAAATCAGGGCATCCAAGCTACCTATCCTATATTAATGGTCGATGCATAATAATTAAATAACCTTCCCAGGTCCCAACCTTCACTGTTCTATCAGACAGCACTGTTCTAATTTTTTTAAAAAAAATTCGTGCCTATGAAATAAAATCTGAGCATTGTAGGCCACAATTGGACTGACACGGGCTAAGAAAGCCTGCACTGATATGCACCATTAGTATTCAACTGAACATTTTCATAGACGAAATGGTTAGATTAGACAGTCTCCTGCTGCCAAAGATCCACAGCCTTCCATCAAACCCACCTCAGTGGTCATCCTGGCCTCAATTGCTATGACCTATTCACTTTGCCATGGTAACTTGATTAGACACAGGAGCCTGGGAAGTTTGACCATTCTCTGGGCAAATATTACAAACATAAAATTATGCAAAATGAGGAGATGAAATGAGAGTGGGGGAAGGAGTAGAGATGAGAAATGAAGCTAAAAGTAAATGATTCTCAGTGGTAATATTTAAAGCTTACGGCTGCTCCCAACATTACCTTTTAAAGACATAACTGTTCTCTCATGAGTCATTCCCATGTGGGTATAATTAATACAAGTAAGTTGCACAGAGGCAGTCTCTTCAATATGCACATCTCTTTCTTGTAGGCCCATTAATTATTTCCACATGCTGTTTTCAGATTCATGAATGACATAAGGGGTGGGGGCAGGGAGGGATGCCATGTTATTAAATAGTAACATGAGAATGAGCCCATGTACTCCTATTTTGGTCTGAGTGCATTCGTGGGAGACTGGATATTTGGGATGCCTGGAAATAGATTGCTTTATATTTAGATGTATTCTATAAAACATCAGAGCTCATGAGCAGTACAAAGGAGTCATAAAGGATAGAAGTCGCATTGCTAGGACTGAATACCTATCAACAAAAAGACCCTGTGTCAGATGGAAGATGATTAACAAAACCTATTTATAATGATCCCGTCCTTAGCCTGACAATTTCCAGTCACTTTCCCCACCAGGTGGGAAACCTTCCATTTTTGCAGTCCGATGTTTCCAACCTGTTTGAAATGCAGCCACAGTCACAATCAGATATTGTAATATTTATTTTATTCATCTGGGCTTCTTTAGGGTCTATCTCTGCCAGGCTTATCTACAAATCATCTACTGGTTGTTTGGTTGTAAGGACAGACTCAGTCCAAACCAGAATGCAGAGCCAATCGCAATCCAGCAGAATTAGAACAGAACAAACATCAAACAAGGAATGTTCAATTTTACATCAACTCAGGTTCTCCAAAGTAGACAATTGTAGCAGACAGAAACTTCTCCATCATCCAGTTGAAGAAGAAGGAAACAGCCCGTCACCTTTTTTTTTCTTGCTGAAACTATCCTGGTGGAAGAAAGCCACTTGCTGGTAATGATGGCTTACAAAAAAAGAGTGATTTTGTTTGCATTTTCAGACGTTTATTTATGAGAATGGTCTCTGTTCCTACAAAAAAAATACCTAAATATCTCCATCAAAGAGAAGCCCTCAACATTTTAGGTTTCTCAGTGGAATAGAGCATAGGGATATGAAATAAATGACAGCTGATGAATCATTTATTTCATCTTTAAAATAAAACAGTGAAGCATTATATTGATCATTTATTATAATTGTCAATTATTCTGTCAAAATGAATAAGATTTTGCATATATGCAGCTCGTTAACAAAATACAGATAGTGATACCAATGAATAGAATCCAATAAATGGAACAGTCAGTCCTAGAGGAGATCAACCCTGACTGCTCTTTAGAAGGCCAGATCCTGAAGCTAAAACTCAAATACTTTGGCCACCTAATGAGAAGGAAGGACTCACTGGAAAAGAGCCTAATGCTGGGAAAGATTGAGGGCAATAGAAGAAGGGGACGACAGAGAATGAGGTGGCTGGATGGAGTCACTGAAGCAGTAGGTGTGAGCTTAAATGGACTCCAGAAGATGGTAGAGGACAGGAAGGCCTGGAGGAACGTTATCCATAGGGTCGCGATGGGTCGGACACGACTTCGCAGCTAACAACAACAAATGGAACATATACTAACAGTATGACATCTAGGCAATTCCCTCTACAAAATTTGAACAACAAAACCACAAAATTATATTTTTGACCAAATTAATGCCTTTTCTAGCCTAACATTTAATATAAGTCAATAATGTGTTTAGTTTTTATTTTTTACTAACCATTTTACTGTAATTCTTATAGCAAATTATAAATGTATAATTATCTTTCTCAACACTTTTATAAAGGATATATTCTATATTGGTAGCTATAGAATGAAAGCTACATAGTGCCCATTATTTTACTGATGAGGCCAACTCACCTTTGTGGTAATGATAGTTATAAATGATAATGATGTTATCCAATCAGTCAAGCCTGACTTTTGGCAATTCTATGGGCAAGGTTTCTCCACATCTTCCAATCTTGCACTATTTCTTTGAGTATCTCTATGCTATGGCTGGTGTCAGTTTTGATGGTCTCAAGTCACTGTGTTCTTTGATGGCTTGGTTTCTTTTTACCACTAATTCTTCCATGCATAATTGCTTTTCCCTGCATGACATGGCCAAAGTAAGTGAGACACAGTTTCATGATTTTTTCTTCTAGTGTATATCTGGTGTTATGTGCTCCAATACTTGCGTGTTGGTCACCTTTGCTATCCAAGGAATATGCAGGAGTCTTCTCCAGCACCACATGCCAAATGAGTCAATTTTCTTCCTGTCTTGCTTTTTTAAGGTCCAACTTTCACAACCATAGGTAGGTACAGGAAGTACAATAGAGTGACCTAATCTACATTTGGTTGTCAGGCTGATATCCTTGGCTTTCCACATGCATTTCATGTCATCATTGCTATGTGACCCAATTCAATCCAACATTTTATTTCTATGCTGCATTCATCACTTTGAGCTATCCATGATCCTAGGAAACTGAATTTTTCCAGACAGTCTATGTCTTCACCATCAATTTCTGTTTTGATGTTTCCCTTCCTTCCAGTGGTCATGAGCTTGGTCTTTTTGATGTTCAGAAGGAAGGCAAAATTCTCACTTTTTTCTTTGATTTTCTTGATCAGATGTTCCAGGCCTTTTTTGCTTATACAATCACTCACTGTCTCTTTTATTTGCTGCATTCATCTGAGGCGGATCTATATAGCTACCAATAGAGTAACCAAAATGTATGGTAAAAACATATACAAAATGTCATCTGTTATGGTACAATCAAAGCTCTGCATGTTTTTCCTTTTTTAATGTATCTGACACCTATTAAAAATGAATGGAACTTTAATCACACTCTGGTAGTTTTCAGCCTAACTTTTTTGGTCTTACTTTGTGGATAGCTTGCCTACCAATGAGGAGAGAATAAAATGTTCAGAAAACAATTAGCCATTCTTCTTTAGCTTGTTTATTTATTGATTTATAAAATTTATATAACCACCCATGTCATGAGCAGTGATTCTGGGCAATGTACAATATTCTGGTAGAATATTATATGAACAGATAATTGAAGTAACAATTAGTTGTTAATAGCTACAGAACATGGCTACTGACAAAGCCAACCTTAAAATGACTATCATTATATGATTTGGCACCATTTGGATCAGCATCAACAGTCTTCTCCCTTGCACTGGAGTCCATACTCAACCTTACCTTCATGTACCTAATGGAACAATATCACTTTGTCAAAGCAAGAAGTGATATCAACAGTCATTACAAATATCTGGTTATTCTGGCAAGGTTAACTTGTAAATAAGTCAGATTGCTAGCCAGGGTTCAGGCAGGCCAAAAAAATCAAATTAAACATAACCACATTTATGAGTTATATGGAGGCAGTTTACAAAGATGCAAATGAGAAAGAAATATCACAGAATTATTACAGAGAGAAGTTTTAAAAATGTAGATAACAGATAAGAGCAGGAACAGTGTACTAAAGATTTGAAAGAGGCCATATGGATAGTCAGAGAAGGCATGAAACCAAAATTAAAAAGACTAATAGAGTGGAAAAGCTGAATAATCTTGGATAGAGTGATGGATAAAAGCCAGAACATCAAAACCAGAAGGACAGAGCAGTGGAAATATCTTAAATGCAACAGAACTGGGAATCTTCAATTAGAATCAAGAATGTCCAGCTACAGTAATCTGTTTGCTTAGATAAGTACTGTAAAATGAGATTGCTGTTCAGATAGGATTCTAGCTCCATAATTTATTCAGAGCAAAAGGTACAAGAACAGGAAACTTAAATATTTCATGGATCATGACAGAATATCTGTGTTTGGCACAGTTTGTACTATCATTCTTGAGGACTGGGTCTAAGGCATCATAAGTTAGACTCTCATCTGAAACACAGAGGCATACTTGAAAGTGAGCACTCTGCTTTAAAGGAAATCTCTAGGTTTCTTTTTATTCTTTTTCTGTGAGCAAATTGGTCACTCCCTCCAAAAAACATCTGTGACAGGCTCAACAATGTGGTTTCCAAGTTATATTTTCAGATGACAGTGTAAATATACACATTTGCTATTCCAGGATGAGTGAAAGGGAATTGTGGATCAAAGTTCACGGATAATCAGAATTTGCTTTTTGAACATGATGGGAAAAACACATTAATGCACAACATAGATATATAAAAATTCCCTGATGCATGGGAACAAAGAATTGCCTCTAAATTCAGTTTGAATGTGTATTGTTGAAATATATGACATACAAAAACAAAAGGCTTTCATTTTCTAGGTGACTAAATTCACTGCTTTGGAATAAGAACAACAGACTCAGAACCAATGCAGTTTGTTATTTGTAGAAATTAGGGGAAATAATGGCTCTTCTTTCAGACCAAAATGATGCTGAGTCCAAAAGTGAATAAAAAGCACAGAACGAAATCAGAACAAGACCATTTGCTTCCTAACACAACCCCATGCTCAGTCTAGACTTTGAAAAGTGTTATTGCACTGTTTTGATTTAAATTTCTTCCTCTATCTATTAGAAAGGAAGTGTTTAAGAGTAATGGCATGCAAAAAGTCCCAGGCGGACCTGGCGTGCATCACGGAGACTTGGTTGGGCCCAGAGGGCGGGATTCCTCTGGTTGATCTTTGCCCACCAGGTTTCCGGGTGCTGCACCGGCCTCGGGCTCAGGGTAGGGGTGGGGGTGTGGCTGTTGTTTTGAGGGAGACCTTGTGTCCGCGGGAGGCCACTGTTCCTCAGATAGTCGGGTGTGAGTCTCTCTTTTTGAGATGCGGCCCTGGTGCGCAGTTGGGCTTGCTGCTGGTGTACCTTTCGCCTAGTCATGCAGCAGCAGCCCTGCCTGAGCTGCTCGATGTCCTCTCTGCGCTGGTGGTTGAGTTCCCGAAACTTATAGTTTTGGGGGATTTCAACCTACCATCGCTGGGAGGATCATCTGAGTTGGCCCGGGAGTTCATGGCTTCCATGACGGCCATGGACCTGACGCAGGTAATTTCGGGACCGACTCATGAGGGAGGCCACACCCTTGACCTAGTTTTTTTATCTGGACAGTGGTTAGATGATCTTGGTGGGGGCTCTCCAATTATTATGCCCCTGTCATGGACCGATCATCATCTCCTGCGACTGGTCTTCCGTTTTGCCACCCCCCGCCGTGGGTGTTTGGAACCAATTAAATGGTACCGCCCCAGACGCTTAATGGATCCCCAGAGGTTCCAGACAGCTCTGGGGTCCCCACCTGCCTCCCTTGCTCACAGCTCGGCAGATGCCTTAGTGGAAGCCTGGGAAAGGACGGCCACTGAGGCTCTTGATCGAGTTGTACCCCTGCGGCCCCTGACCCGGTGCAGATCCCGTCGAGCTCCATGGTTCTCTGCGGAGCTTCGGGAGATGAAGCGTCGGAGACGGGACCTAGAGAGCGGTTGGAGGTCCAGCCGATCCGAATCCGACCGATTGCGACTAAGAGCCTACATTAGGTCTTATCTCGCTGCGATAAGGGAGGCGAGGTCTAACCACTTCGCCACCCTTATCGCGTCCGCAGATAATCGTCCGGCCGCCCTGTTTAGGGTGACTCGCTCCCTCCTAAATCAGGAGGTGAGGGAGGATCCCTTGCAGGGCCGTGCCGAGGAGTTTAACCAACATCTGTCGGACAAAATCGCTCGGATTCGGACCGGTCTGGACTCTGACTGGGCAGAGTCTGACGATCAGGACACGGGTGGTCTTGTCGATATCATCTGGGAGGAGTTTGATTCTGTGACTCCGGAGGAAGTGGACAGGATCATGGGGAGGCTGAGCACCACCACATGTTTATTGGACCCGTGCCCTTCCTGGCTGGTTTATGCAGCCCGGGAGAGGACACGCAGCTGGTTCCAGGCAGTTATATCGGCTTCTTTGAGTGAGGGTATCTTCCCCGCCGTCTTGAAGGAGGCGGTGGTGAGGCCTCTCCTCAAGAAGCCTGCCCTGGACCCTGCTGTATTGAATAACTTTCGTCCTGTCTCCAACCTTCGCTTTCTTGCGAAGGTTGTTGAGAGTGTGGTGGCGCATCAGCTCCCTCTGGTCCTGGATGAAGCGGATTATCTAGACCCGTACCAATCGGGTTTCAGGCCCGGGCACAGCACGGAGACGGCATTGGTCGCGCTGGTGAATGATCTCTGGAGGGCTCGGGACAGGGGGCATTCCTCTGTCCTAGTCCTATTAGACCTCTCGGCGGCTTTCGATACCATCGACCATGGTATCTTGCTGCGGCGTCTCAGGGGATTGGGAGTGGGAGGCACAGTTTTACGGTGGTTCTCCTCCTATCTCTTGGGACGTTCGCAGTCGGTGTTGGCAGGGGGGCAGAGGTCGACCGCGAGGTCTCTCATTTGTGGAGTTCCTCAGGGGTCGGTCCTCTCGCCTCTCCTGTTCAACATCTATATGAAGCCGCTGGGTGAGATCATTCGTGGCTTTGGAGTTGGGTATCATCAGTACGCTGATGATACCCAACTTTTCTTTTCGACCCCAAACCACCCCAGTGATGCCCTCGACGTGATGTCCCGTTGCCTGGAGGCGGTTCGGGTCTGGATGGGGAGGAACAGACTCCAGCTCAACCCCGACAAGACTGAGTGGCTTTGCATATCTTCATCCCGGGTTTATTCGGACATTCCACCTCTAACTATGGGGGGTGAATTATTACCCCCCGTAGATAGGGCTCGCAACTTGGGGGTCCTCCTAGATTCACGGCTCACCTTGGAAGATCATATAGGAGCCGTGACTAGGGGGGCCTTTGCACAGGTTCGCCTGGTGCGTCAGTTGCGGCCCTATCTTAGCCGGGATGATCTGTGCACGGTCACTCATGCGCTCGTGTCCTCTCGTCTGGACTACTGCAACGCTCTCTACATGGGGCTGCCCTTGAGGACCACTCGGAAGCTCCAACTGGTACAGAATGCAGCCGCGAGAGTGGTGTTGGGAGTCTCCCGATACTCCCACGTTACACCTCTGCTCCGTGAGCTGCATTGGTTGCCAGTTGTCTTCCGGGTGAGATTCAAGGTACTGGTAACGGTATTCAAAGCACTCCATGGCATGGGGCCGGAGTACCTCAGGGAACATCTGCTGCCGGCATCAAGCTCCCTGCGCCCTGTGCGTTCCCACAGAGAGGGCCTCCTCAGGGTGCCACCGATCAGAGAATGTCGATTGGTGGCCCCCAGGGGGAGATCCTTCTCTGTGGGCGCTCCGGAGCTGTGGAATCAGCTACCGGTAGAGCTCCGGATGGCGCCCGATCTTCGCTCCTTCCGCCGCGATCTCAAGACATTTTTGTTTGTACAAGCCGGCCTAGCCTGAGGGGGAGTGTTGGGGTTGTTTTATTTTTTGTTTTTTAATTTTTCTGGGGGTTTTTAGCGTTGTATCATATTGTTTTTAACTAGGGCAATTGTTTAATCTGTTTTTAATGTTTGTATTGGTTATTTTATTCTGCCCTGTGAACCGCCCTGAGTCCTCAGGGAGAAGGGCGGTATATAAATGTTATTAAATTAAAATTAAATTAAAGTTCAATCCTCTTGTGTTAATCATATCCAGTAAGGTGGACCAAAGGATGTAAGAACTGTTCATACACCCTCCTCTTTGATGTGACAGATAAGATAAGCTGGAAAAGATGAAGACCACACTAGACAAAATATCTAGAGCATATTTGTCATGGAAAAAATGAAGGATGATTCATAAGGCAGAAGGTAGAATCAGCATTCTTTGCATGCAATCTAAGGTGGTAGCACTTAACCAAACTTGATGCTAAGAATGCTGAGCAGAATCCAACATGTTTAATACTTATATTAAAAAAACACCAAGAAATCTCAGCTGTTTTGGATTGATAGTTGGGGAAAAAAACATCACAGCAAAAGGTAAACAAAAAAGTAGTTTTATGTTTTTACCAGAAAATTTAGCATTTTTTAACTCTTGCCTGCATAATTTATTAGACTTATTTAACATATTTTTAATCCTCCCTTTATTACATTTTAATTAACTTTAGATGGTAAACATAATATTCCTTCCTTCTCCTATTTTCCCCAAAACAGCAACCCTGTGAACGTGTTTGAACTGAGAGAGATTGACTGACCCAGAGTTAACCAGCCAGTTTTTCATGCCTAAGGTCGAACTAGAAGTTTCTAGCCTGATGCCTTATGTACTAGACCAAAATTCATTTTATTGAAACTGTGGTTTTTATAATCTTTGGGTGTTTTTTTAGCTTTTAGCTTACACTTTTTAGAAACATAAAAGTTAAAGGTGTGGTTGCATTCTGAGAGCCATATTATCTCTCAAGGTTTTGGTAAAAAATGTCAACACGCACAGAATCATAAGGTTTGAAGGAAACTTGGAGGTCTTTTAGCCAATTTCTCTAGCCAATGCAGGAAATTTTGTACTATCTGAGACAAATGGTTGTCCAATCTTTTCTTGAAAACGTCCAGTGATGGAGCATCTACAATTTCAAGAAACAGGGCATTCAAGTTCCAGATAGGAAATTTCTTTCTTATTTCAGGTTTGGATCTAAGCTTCCACCTACTGGTTCTTGTCTTGTCTTTAGATGCTCTGGTGAATAACTCCACACTATGATATCTCTTCATGTATGGAAGACTGCTCTTGTGTGTCCCCTTAAGCCTTCTCCTTTTTAGTTTAAACATACCAAGTTACTTTAAGTTCTCTTCATGGGTTTTAACCTCCAAGCTCCGTATCACCCTTTTCACTCTTTGGTCTTTTTTGTCTACCCAATACAGAACTATGGAAAGATTAACATTTTAAAAACTATGTTGTGAAAAGGGATGTAGTCTTCCAACTTACAGACACCAGACATGTATGTGTTAGTTTTCTGTGTCCTCACTAGCTCTTTGCTGCATATTTTCCTAAGACAGAGAGAGAGAAATTCTTCACCTTAGTTTATAACATCTCCTCATTTGGTTTTAGAGACACAGAGGACATATGGAAATTAACTTAGAGTGAATCATCTAGTTCAGCTTTTCTAAATCTTGTGCCCTTCATATTATATTTGGAGAACTAAATCAGTTGCACAATTTATATGGAATATTATGTTTGACCAGTTTATGGATATTAGTATAGAAACTGAACAATGAATACTGAATACTGAAATCTATAACCTATAGTATACCTCTCTCTCTCTCTTTTTGGAATTAGTACAGGCCAAGTCCTAAAAAGCAAATGGTCCCATGAGTGTTTGTGTGTGTGTGTGTGTGTGTGTGTGTGTGTGTGTGTGTGTGTGTGTGTGAATTATGATATAGTTAGTTCAGGTGAGGATATGTGAAAGCTTTTGGATTTCTACTTTGCCCATTTAAAAAGTGATTATCTTTACTTCAAAATACTATGAAGTCACAATATCTAAACATAAAATTAGTATTCCATAACCCTGAAAGAAAAATAATTCATAGTACTATTGGAATGGTAGTACTATTGGAATGGTAGAGAATATCAATTTGTCTTGCATTAAACTTCCCTTAGCCAATCTGCAGATTTACAGATAAGAGCTTGCTTGCTTTATGATGTTAAGCTTACATTTAGGCTAATACAGTATTTGAAAATATACTTTGGGAGTGGGTTGTCAGAGTAAGATGGAGCAATGGAGTTGCTTAGCTGGTTTCTAGATTCTATAATGGTTGGATGGGAGTCAATAATTTGAAACTGAATCTCAAAAAGACAGAATTCCTTATCCTAGCTGAATGCATGGGAAGTTTCCAACTCAGTAGAGAACAGGGTGGACATACTGATCATGTCCCAATCTCTTCTCAACTTCCACACAGTAATCTGCAGGTATGATGAAATCCATATTTGAGTTTGTATGAGTCTTTCTCACATACCATTAGATGATATGAGATTCATCATAACTGGAAGGGTAAATACTCTTGGTTGCTTAGAGTTGTTTTAGATTATGTTCCTAGACAGAGATAGCCTGGTCTCTGTAATTCATACAGTGGTAACTTCCTTGATTACTATACTACAGGACTGGCCTGAAAAACAGCTCAGAACAGCAGGATGAATATATTTCATTGATTTAAAATATTTAAACTAGTTGCCAATGTTCTTCTCATTGAAATCAAATCAAATCTTTATTATAGTCATAGACATACCTAACTTCTGGTTCAGAATTATTAGTTATGTTAATTAGTAAAATCTAAAGGAGTATATTAACGTGTATTTTTCCTAAACTACACTTCCCCAGTATTACACTTTTTACAATCTCTGTTCTATTCTCCTGTCACTGGAAAAGTGCTTTATGGCAATATGATAAAGAATTTTCTTGAAATAGCATTTTTAATAAGGAAAACTTCATTCAAAAGGAAAAGAGATGCTAATACCAATATCTTTTTGCTACCAAATAAAGATCTGCCTATTTGCTTTAGATTTGGGGGTTAGTTTATTTTAATTACTATTTTACTTTGGGGGACGGTTTCCATTGCTTGATAAAATGAATGTTACATATGTTTTAAAGGCATATATGTATGTCTCCTTAAAGACCTCATTCCAATATTATTCTGGATTATGTCAATGACACTAGAAGAGAGAATTGACATAAACACAACTTTTTATTAATCTTATGAGAAAGGGTTCCTGTAGCTAATAGTGCTGCTTTGATAGAGACAGCAGAACAAGATAGATTTTGGACATACTATTGTGCTTTCTTGGAGATTCTCAGTCATCCAGGTCATAGTTATCCAAAGGATGCTTTTTCACGAGGCAACTGGACTTTCTTGTTTTTCTTTGAAGACATTTCACTTCTCATCCAACAAGCTGCTTCAGCTATGACTGAAGAAGCTTCTTGGATAAGAAGTGAAAAGCTTCAAAGAAAAACAAGAAAGTCAGTTGTCTTGTGAAAAAGGATCTTTGGGCTAATACTGTTGTGTTATTATTTTCTTAATGTTGTTGACTGTGTCTTGTCTGAGGGAATGTCTCAAAATTATGAACTTTATCACCATGTACCTCATTTCATCATCATGCTACCAATGTTTTATTTTCCTTGGTCTATATCACTAGCAGCTTGATAATCCAAATTAAATTATCTGAATTCAACAAAAGAATGCAAATCATACAGAAACTATATGTCATTTTAGAATGCTATTCAAAAGCATAAAGCATGTTTCTCAACCTCGGCAAGTTTAAGATGTGCAAACTTTAATTCCCAGTATTCCCCAGCAAGCTTTCAGTGTGGACTTCAACTCCCAGAATTCCCAAAGCTGGGTGGGGAATTCTGGGAATTGAAGTCCACACATCTTAAATTTGCTGAGGTTGAAAAACAATGGCATAAAGCAGACATGTCAAACACAAGGCCCAGGGGCCGGATCCGGCCTGCGAAGTAGTTTCATGTGGCCCGCGAAGCCATCCTGGAAACAGTGAGGGAACGGCCCCCCACTGCCTTGGCCCTGGCCCAGAGACTCTCCTTCTGCCAGAGACCCTCAGATCTGTCCCACTCCTGCCCAGGCCCCCATAGGCACCCTTGATGTGAACGATGTAGAGCTGGCCGTGCTCACCCAGTAGGCCATATGCACCCTAGCCACGCCCACCCAGTAGGCCACACCTACTCTGGCCATACCCACCCGGCCCCTTGAGGGCAACCACAATGCTGATGCAGCCCTCAATGAAATTGAGTTTGACACCCCTGGCATAAAGCATTTAGTTTTGAAAGAATGGGAAATTCCTTTAAATTCTTTAAACAACAATGTTTGTGAATGCTTCAAAATCAAATTACATCTTCTAAAAGAATAATTTAAGATGACTATTAAACCACTAAGAATAATAATAAAAAACCTGCAATGCATTGCTGAAATTGCTATGGTAGCTTACCAGTTTTTCCTTCATAGTCATCTATAGTCATGTAAAGCTTTCATTAGTGGCCAGATCAAATTAGTTCTTCCACAAGACAAACTGAATTCAAAGATGGACTTCTATTAAAACTTTTGTTTGTTTTTAACAGTTATTGTAGTTCTTTTCCTCTGAAGCTTTTCAACATTTAATTTTGCTCATTTTGTAGTTCCACATAATGGCATGTTTCCTGAATATTTGGGCATATGCTAAATATTTATAATCAAAATAATTTCATTTTATGTTCATATTTCATTTTATGTTCATCCTTATTGTTCTTATCACAGAGACCAAAAGTTTATATTTTTCACTAGACTCATAAGCTGTGGTAATCTTTTACATTTTAATTTCTTATAAAAATGATGACAGATGAGAAAAAGAAAATTCTGGCCAGTTGACAGATAAAACTATAAATTCACTGATTTTAGGTTCTAATTCATTGTATATTATTACAAATAATAATATCATCTGGCTAATTTTGTCATATCAGAAAGGTATTAATGGTAAGGTTATAGTACAGACTTAAAGCAATCTATTATGAGATGACATGGATTGTAAAATATATAATTTTCCAATCCCTACTACAGTTGTAGGGTGAAAGTTATTTTCTTATACTCCTTTAAAGATCCCTGATAAATAGCTGATGGCTCCCTTAGTTCAAACCTCTATTGCATCAATGTAAAATGCATGAAGATTAGCTTTTGATACATTTATCAGAGGTGTCATTTAAGTAATAATTATATAAATTGTAGTATTTATTACATAATAGAATATATAAAGCATAATAAGAAAGGAAAGTTTCCTAATCTGGTTGTTTCTAGATGACCAAAGGAAGACTGAAATATTAAAGCATTACAAAAAAATTAAAGTGAACTTTACTTACAGTACCATTATAGTGAACAGAAGTCTCTTTCTAGAAATCTCATTTTACAGAATGGTTTATTAATATTCTAGTAATAATCATTTTTTAAATAAAGAGTGGAGACAATTCCCTATTATGAGAAATATTGTATTGATTGAATTCCTCATAGCTGTTTAAGTTTAAAATTATAGCTGAGAGGTAAATTGCAGATACTAAAGATCATTTTGTATTAAGATGAAAATGTTAACCAGGTTTGTAATACTAATTAAACTACCTATATGACCCTTGAATTCTAATATAGAAGAGGGTTTGTTTTTTTGAAAGGGATATTTTCCTTTAAAGTAATCTTTTTAATTATACTTAAACACAGGTGAAAAACCTATGACATCTAGTACTACTATAACAATAATTTTCTACTTTAAATTAAAAAAAATAAATGCAGATTTTTGTTTTGTTTTGTTTCAGTTCTCAGGGATGCATAGTTATGTAATTCCTGTGAATTTTAATAGGCTTAGATATCTCTGAAGTGCAATTCTTTGGGAATTAATATTATTTTATTTTTATTTTATTTTCCCCATATTTCTTCTCAAGAATTATTCCTAATATTCAGATTGCCAAATTATCCTAAAGGAGGGAATAGTTACCGTAAAAACATTCTGAGTTTTAGAACCATTTCATATATGAAAAGTGATAGCATAATGACAAATCTCATAAGTTAAATTTAAAAAAAATAGCATTGGCGAATAACTGAAAATAGAAAATTGTTTCTTCCTAAACAAGTGAGGAGGATTCTAGCATATATCATTCTGGTCTACTTAATTAGTAAGTAAAATGGTAAGACATGGCATAGCATAGAAGAAGGGCTGGAGTAGACACCAGTGGCCTGCCAGAAGGCAGCCGGTAGATGAGCACACAAAGCACAGAAAAACTATGGTAGATGCCACAGCCTGAAATGGAGAAACTGGTTCTGCATGTTGGTGGAGACAACCATAACAGGGCTGGGTGAAATTGGAGGCTTTGGAAAGACCATCACAGTCCTGGAAAGCGTCTGAGAAATTGCAGCTCCAGAGACAGAGCTTGTGGATTGTGTATGCTCAATAAAATCAAGAGGTGCCATGCCACTGGAGAGATTACTTAATGAAGCTTTTTTTTCCCCTCAAAGGGGCTCATGGGCCATCTGAGATGTTTCTGATTAATCTGGAGTGCTCTTTGGAATAATAAGGCAATCTGGGTTTTCAGTAGGATTGCTCCTGAGTGACCTGTCACTATCTGCCAACCCTGTGCAAATCCTTTGTTTAGAAAATGAAAGAGATGCCTGGAGAAACAGTGACAGGGAAAAAAAACAAGTGCCTGTGATTGGACATGGGTAAAAGCTAAGAAGCAAGTCTATTCTCTGGAGATAAAGGTGATCAAATAGAATTATTTCTAGGTCATTATAGTATTTGTGGAATCAGCTGCACTATTTAAAGTGCCTGGATCCTTTTGGAGAATGACAGGCTGGAATTTCCAGTCAGAGTAAGCTATGTCTATCTAACTGGACAACTATGGAAACCTGCTATGTGCCCTTTCTACTAGGAGGTATCCTGGACTGGGTCTGATGGTGGTTTTCTTTATCATAACTCCTCTCTTTTGAAATAGCTTTGCTCCCAGGGATAAGGATGGCACCTAATTTGCACCTTTAGCAATTATTGACATTTAAAGTTCTATGGTATAAGCCATAGGACCTGGGTCCCTCCCAGAATGCCTTCTCCCTTCCTTTTCAGACCGGACATTAAAATCTGATCAGAAATATTTCTTGATGGATATTTGAGTTTTCCTGAAATCTACTGCACTGCAATCCAAGAGAATATGTAGTTCATTCACACAGGTATCCAAATATAATATTCTCTCCTGGTTTAGTTACAACTGGCACTAGGCCACATAAACTTTTTACACTAGATGAAAACTTGTTTGCTCAGTAGACTTACCGGTAATTAAATTTCTCTTGCTGTGTTTCCTGCTGTCCCAGATTTAATAAATTGTAATTTGTAATTTTAACATGTAATTGCATAGCTTTAATATGTTACATGACTTCAACACGCTATAATTTTCAGAAATTGCAATGGTTTGCTTTTAATATGATGCATTGGTCTACCTAACTTTTTATCAACTTAACTATCTCTACTTATATACTGTATTTGCCTATTTTATTTCTTTATATAATGATTTGAAGAAATATCTGACCCAGAATTATTATGAAGACAGAGGAGAGCAACTTAGCTACTAAAGCAAATTAATGAGTTCAATTTTCTGAAAATCTGTTTTATAAACTGGGAGTTGGTTTTATATTATTGTCAATTTTGTTACTTTGGAATAATGTTAATGCTACAGAAGTAGTTTTGTTGGATATCTATCTTTATTTAGAAGTGCATTTTTAACTATTTAGTACATAAAGCTACTGGAAGAAAGAAAGAGACTACAAAGTCTAGAAAAACTGATGTTTTAAAATTATGTTTATCCTTATCACAGTACCCAGAATAATGAAAGCAGTGCCTATCTGAATACAAACAACACTTTTAGTACTGAACTGTATTTGTAATAGGTACTGTATATGACAACAATTACATGAAGAGCTTGACTTGATAGCATAAAAGTTCTGTTCAAATTTTGGTAAATCTAGACTAAGTCTTGCCTCCTGCTGATAAGTAAGTATTATGCTGGCTTCCTGCAGACATTCACATAGACAAGTGTACAGCTTCCTTCCACACATGTTAAGATGCTATACTGTATTAGTATGAAATTCTTAGTTTTTATCATCCATAATAACAAAGCCCCATTTTAGATAGCAGGACTGTCAAATGTCCTCAAATGTCTATCTGGGGAAAAAACACTTTTTTCCATACCTTTCAAAGTGTAATAGAGAGTGTATGGCTGAGATATATGGAGGTGGGGGTAGGCAGTTCCATAGATGGAAATCATTACTATTTTGAAAGGTTAAGCATGGTGACCCTGCAGAGGGCATTTCCTTAGATGTGGGACTCTCAAAGCAAGTCTTCTCTACTAAATAAAACCTGGATAATCAAATTAAACTCAGAAAACTCAGTCTCCAAGATATGAGCTGTGTAGAGTTTTAAATAACTGAAGTACCTTGAATTCCATGAGAAAGCTGATGAAGAAGTAGCATTGTTTCATAGGCAAGCCTAGGTGCACCTAAAAATACTTGGGCTGGTACATGTAAGACCAACTGAAGCTTTTGAATGGTCTTCAAGGAATCCCTGAAATACTGAATGGGAGCATCTTTAGATCGTAACCATCACTCAAATGGAGAAACAGGCCCAGCTAGAGATTATGCCCTTTTTCATTAAGATCGGAACCAGCTCTATTACTGTTGCTAATGCAATGTTGCCAATTTTCCAGCAGATGAGTGGCAGTAACTCCAGCCCAGCACCATGTATTGCCAAACAGCAGACTGGAAACACTGCCACCACTCCACCATCAATTCATCATATAATCCAGTTTGCCTCATTTTAGAATTTATTTTGCTGGAGTGGAATTGAATTTGTAGTTGAAAGGTGGTAGAAGTGCTTGCACTTTAAAAAATTTTTCCAATATTTTAATAAGCTGTCTTCTATATACCTCTGTTTCCAGATCTGAAATGGACTACGGAAAATGTTCCTATAAGATGTCTTCTACTGGAACTTTACTGAATTACAGAACACCAGAATGGCTTCATGCTGCTGGAGAAATATTTATAGCCACACCTATCTTTTAACCACTTTTAATTTAAGTGCAACAATCTCTTATATAACTCACAGGAATTTTAACAAAATATCCTTAACTTTCAACAACAATAACAAAAGCCCATTAAAAGCAACAGTCCTCATGCAGCTAAATGAGAAAGTTTGGAAAATTGCAAAATAAATTTTCTGCATTATATTATTATTACAGACATAGCTGATAATAAACCCAGAGAGGAAGAAAGGAAAGAGAAAAGAAAGTAGATCTTGTTTCCTTAAAAAATATACTGGAATAGTAGAACAAAAGAAGCAGCATTTGCACCAATCTCCTAACCACTAGGAAACATAGGTTTCAGTCTGCAACTAGAATAAAGCAGAAAAAATAGTTTCCTTTAATTGGTAATGCTGACTAGACTGCTAAGTTATAATTTACTAGTTCACTAGCCACTAGTCTCCTAACTGGAAGTCCATCTGGTTGCTTATAATACAATTACATCCTAAAAGAATAGCTCTTTTGATATTGCCAAGATTGTTCCAGAACTGATAACTGGGGAAACAAGTGTAATAAACTTTTTTAAATGTTTTAATGCACCTTTTTACAAGCAATATAAACTTGTAACAAACAAACTAAACCTAGAAATAAGGTATTAAACGACAAAAATGTGGGCATCTGTGTAGTGTTGCCTCACTTGCTCTACTCCATGCAAGTTTGCTGCATTATTTTACCACTTTTTGAATTCCTTTATCTTGGTGAATCTGACCAACAGGTTCAAAAAGGCTAAGTATATCACAGTAAACACAAATAAAAAATTTAAATAAAGGATTTCTCAATCTGTACATTTTACATTGCACTCGTTGAATACTGACTTAGAAGAAAGCTACTGAAAATAAATGAATTTTAATTACTTTTGATTCAATAGTGTCATTTGTGAAAAGCACATATTGCCTGATTAAGCTGTTTTCATTTTTGCATCAATGAAAATATATTGAATCCACTTGTATGGACAAAATATTGGGTGTTCTAAAACCCATTACATTGCCCTTTCAAAATCAGTGAAGGTTGTTGAGAGTGTGGTGGCGCACCAGCTCCCTCTGTTCCTGGAGGAAACTGATTATCTGGACCCGTACCAATCGGGCTTCAGGCCCGGACACAGCACGGAGACGGCATTGGTCGCGCTGGTGAATGATCTCTGGAGGGCTAGGGACAGGGGTTGTTCCTCTGTCCTGGTCCTATTAGAACTCTCAGCGGCGTTCGATACCATCGACCATGGTATCCTGCTGCGGCGTCTCAGGGGGTTGAGAGTGGGAGGCACCGTTCTACGGTGGTTCTCCTCCTACCTCCAGGGCCGCTTGCAGTCGGTGTTGACAGGAGGGCAGAGATCCGCCCCGAGGTCTCTCATTTGTGGAGTTCCTCAGGGGTTGGTTCTCTCGCCCCTCCTGTTCAACATCTATATGAAGCCGCTGGGCGAGATCATTCGTGGTTTTGGGGTGGGGTATTACCAGTACGCTGATGATACCCAACTTTTTCTTTCCACCCCGAACCAACCCAGTGATGCCCTCTCTGTGATGTCCCGGTGCCTGGAGGCAGTTCAGGTCTGGATGGGGAGAAACAGGCTTCATCTCAATCCCGCCAAGACTGAGTGGCTGTGCATATCGGCATCTCGGGTTAACCAAGTTATTCCATCCTTAATGATGGGGGGTGAGGTGTTACCCCCCATTGATAGGGCTCGCAACCTGGCCGTCCTCCTGGATTCACAGCTCAATTTTGAAGACCATATAGGAGCCGTGACCAGGGGGGCTTTTGCACAGGTTCGCCTGGTGCGCCAGTTGCGTCCCTATCTGGACCGAGATGCCCTACGCGCAGTTACTCATGCGCTTGTGACCTCCCGTTTGGACTACTGTAACGCTCTCTACATGGGGCTGCCCTTGAAGACCACTCAGAGGCTTCAACTGGTGCAGAATGCGGCCGCGCGAGTTGTAATGGGGGTTTCCCGATACTCCCATGTAACACCTCTACTACGCGAGCTGCATTGGCTTCTGGTTGCCCTCCGGGTGAAATTCAAGGTGCTGGTTATTACCTTACATGGCCTGGGTCCGGGTTATTTGAGGGAACACCTGCTGCCGGCATCAAACGCCCTTCGCCCAGTGCGCTCCCACAGGGAGGGTCTGCTCAGGGTTCCGCCGGTGAGAGATTGCCGGCGGGTGGCACCCAGGGATAGGGCCTTCTCAGTGGGAGCGCCTGCCCTCTAGAACCAGCTGCCGGTGGAGCTGAGAACTGCCCCCGACCTCTGATCATTCCGCCGGGGCCTGAAGACAAGAGCTCTTTGAGCTCTCGGGCCCAGGCTGAGGAGAAATTTTTAATTGGGGTTTTTAAGTGTACAGGGTCAATTTAATATTTTTTAATTTGGTTTTTAACTTTTGTATATTGGTTTTTTAATTCCCTGTAAACCGCCCTGAGTCCTCAGGGAAAGGGCGGTATATAAATGTAACTAAATAAATAATAAATAAATATATTAGTTTCACTGCTTTTGTGCAAAGCAACAACTTGTTAAAATAGACTAGTAACAATTGTACTAGTTTTTTTTGTTTTTTTTGTTTGTTTTTGCCAAGACAGGAGCGATCAACATATGGTTCTCTAGAAACTGCTGAACTCTAATCCCTGGTAGGTAACATCTACAAAACTAACAGCAAAGAAAACTTGGAATTGTAGTACAGAATAATTTAGTTTGCCTATATAAGCCCTAGAGGAGGGAAGACAACAATTCCTACTGGTTAAGCAAAAATATATATATATATATATATATATATATATATATATATATATATATATATATATATATATATATATATATATATATGTGTGTGTGTGTGTGTGTGTGTGTGTGTGTGTGTGTGTGTGTGTGTGTTTTCTGAGGTTTTCGCGGGTGCCTGTATGTGGATCCTTGGTTTTTCGGGTTTTTCCCCGCGTAGAACTAAAGGTGTAGGCGCAACGTTTTGACGGAATCCCATCCGTCATCATCAGGCTTTAGCTTCCTTCTTCTGGGAGAAGCATGTGGCTGTTTGTTCCTCTTTTTTAAACTGCCAGAGGGGGTGTGTTCTGTGGAGGTGTGCTCTGATTGGGTAGGGGACCAAGTGTGTTCTGATTGGGTGGGAGTGTGTTTTGAATGGTGGGTGTGTTCTGATTGGGTGGGGGGGTGTTCTGAGTGGATGGGCTGGTCTCAGCTGCCAGCTCCAGACCTTAGCTGGTGAGTTGTGCTGCTTTTGTTCGGCTTCGTGTTTGTGGTGGTGCCATGTTTTTATAGTGGGTGTCAGTTTGCTTATTGTGTGGTTTGGAGGGGTTTAAAGTGGCTGATGTTGCAGCTGTAGTTAGGTTTCTGTTTTGTGGTTGTGTGTCTTTATCGTTGTGGGTTCGGATTTGCTTTTTGAATGGTTGTGTGGTGGTGATGTCATGTGATGTTATCATGAGTTTGGGTCTGGTATCATTCTTGGTGGTTGGGCCTCGTCTGTCAATCAAGGCGGGTTTCCAAATGGCTGGTAGACGAGAGGTATCATCTCGTTTATTCATGCTGTGGGGGCGTTTTTCTATCTCAATCCAGAATCAGTCAGAAATGCATCTCAGTTTCCCTTTAATTCTTTGTTAGTAATTTACACAAATATATATGTATGTATATATATATATATATATATATATATATATATATATATATATATATATATATATGTATATATATATGTATATATATATGTATATATATATGTATGTATATATATGTGTGTGTGTATATATATATGTGTGTGTGTGTGTGTGTGTGTGTGTGTATATATATATATACACACACACACACACATATATATATATATATATACATATATATATATACATGTATATATACATACATATATATATATATATATACACATATATATATACATATATACATATATATACATATATATACACACATATATATACATATACACATACATATACATATGATGTGTACATATATGTATATGTATGTGTATGTATGTATGTAAATATATATCCTCTAAAGGCCACAGTAGATGAAACAATGAAATAATACAAGGGACTGTAATTATGTGGGGGGGTGACTCTAAAAAGTATGCATTTTTGTGTTTTTGGAGAAGGGTTCCTTAGGTTTCTATATGTTTATTTTACTATTGCTGGATAGCTTAAGCAATTTTAAAATTATTTCTCCATCCTAGAAGCAGTGGAAAACCATACAAGTAATTTTCAATGGTTTATTGCATTTTGTTAGTGTGATCAGAGAGGGAGCAATTGTGATTTTTGGGCTGTCCATCCTTTAAGAATGGAATAACAGTCTATTTGCTTATATAAATCATTTTAAATATGATTAATTCAGGATGCAATTCACAATAGCTAAATTACTGCTTATTAATAAAAAGGATTAAAGTGTCTGTTCCATCTTGTATCCAGGATAATTGGTGGGAAATGGGAGATATATTGCCTTTAATCTTTTCAATATATTTACTTCACAAATACATGCATTTCTGGCAAGCTGTCTATTTGTACACAGTATAATTATCAGAAGAAATTATATAGTAAGTATGCAAGGCAAATTCAAAAATATTTTTATTCAGTAAGAAAAGGACTGCTGTATTTTACTGATAACACTGCTATAGTTATTACTATGAAATAATAATAAAAATGTTAAAAAGCAGCCTGGTCAGATACTTTGTAACAATTCTATTTTATATACATTTGATTATTTGCTGTTAAAACTAAACTTTTTGAAAACCAACTTTTTGTTGAAGTATCTTTGTGTCTCTATTGGTATTTAAAACAATGCACATCTCTATGTCTCTTATGTAAAAGGGATTAATTGGATGGGGGTTTGTACAGGGGCACTTCCTGTTCATTGGGAAAGTTCCTTTTAAAGGAAATACACTCTACTGTTTATGTAGGTACTGTTATCATACATCTAACAAGAAATCTTTAGTGCATAAATTCTGAGTATGTAGGCTGCAGCGATAAAAGAAATAGCCATGGCCAGGTAGAAAAGGCATGATGTAAATTAGTTCATGAAGTTATGAAAGCTTTGGGTTTACAAGATGTGTGTCAAATTTACAAAAAAAATCAAGTTAAAATTTATATCAATGTACAAATAAATATGGTAAATTGTGTTCAAGTAATGGGTATTTTTTATCTCACATTTGGTTACCAGTGTGTGTTGGGGGGGGAGTTAATTTTCCACCAATGGATTTTTTGGACTTAGCTTCAATTAATCTCAAATTGTGAAAAACAGAAATGAAAAATCAATGATCAGCTGTTGTGATTTATTCCATATGCTTTTGTTTTGCAAGCCACTCTCAAGAAGACTTCTCCATATCTTAACAAAGTAGTCTTTTCTTCTGACCAGTTTCCATTCTTACTCTAACAGAGCCTTGGTGGAGCAGTGGGCTAATGCCTCCTTAGGTAACACCAGCTGCCTGCAATTAGTGCAGGTTCGCATCCCACCAGGCTCAAGGTTGACTCAGCCTTCCATCCTTCCGAGGTAGGTAAAATGAGGACCCAGATTGTTGGGGGCAATTAAGCTGACTTTGTAATAATGCAGCTTGGGGGGGGTGAAAGCCCTAATAAGCAGGCATATACATAGAATGAAGGCTATTGCTAAGCTTGTAAGCCGCCCTGAGTCTTCGGAGAAGGGCGGGATATAAATGGAATTTAAAAAAATTTAAAAATTAAAATTTTACTCGCATCTGTCAAAAAATATAAATAAAAATGCAGTGTAGTCACACACCAAAGCACAAGTCACAGGGCCACTATTGCAAGCAATTTTCATGTGTCATTTTGGTAAGTGAAGGGGACGATGTCCTAAAGGTACTACACAATGCTAATGTCACTTATATTTGCATTTCATATCACAGCAAAAAAATACTATTATTTTAAGTTGCTTCTTTTGGTTGAATTATTTGACTGATAATCACATCAAAGGATGTGATTTATTCCATAGTGAATCATCTTAAAACAAAAGAAAATATCAGTTCAGACAATAAAACTGAGCAGGTAGTAGTCTTTGATATCAAGTCTCCCTATATTTACTAAATATTTTAGGTTTATGGATGATCAATTTTATTTATTTATTGTATATTGTTTTATTTTACTATTGTAAATCCATACAAATTGTACAATTCATTGGTATGGAAAGCAAATAAACAATGGTTTGTTTAATTAATGTGTGTACACACATGTACAGAATACAGAAAATAATAATCTAGCATTGTAAAAAAAGATAAACAGGCAAATGAATGCTCCAAAGACCTATTTCGGAGGTTGTTGTGTTTATGCCACATTTTTCTGCTACTAGAGAAACAATCCATCAGGCTCTATAAAGAATGGTTGTCTCTTCAAATATAGGGCAGAAAATGTTAACTGAATATATGACACATTTTGTCCTCTATTTGTAAGAAAAGTTATTTCCTGTATTCCTTGAATATATTGTCTTAAAATACTCTTTTTAACCCTGTGCCCTGTTTGAACTACTGCAATATAAGAGGATGCATTTTGTTGTCCCACTTTAAAGACCTATGCACAACCTTACTATCCTTTCCGAAGTATTTAATTTGCAAAAAATACAATAGTCCTGGGATGAAGGGTGATGAGGTCACTTCTGCAGTCTTTAAAATAGACTATGATGTTCCTGCAATCAACAAAGAAGTCTTTTGGCCTGGTAGCTGGTGGTGTTTTGTTTATGAAGGTTTTACAAGACTGTTACTGAAAACAAATTCAGCTCTTAATTTATAAGCAGGGATGCTAACATTTGTTAGTAAAAAAATAATTTTCTGTGTATAATTAGGAACAATTAAGAATTATTTTTAAGTAACATTATTGGTTTTCAGTTGCAAAGTAGCATTATTGAATTGAACTTTTTTGTGTTCTATTTAACTGCCTTTATTTTATTTTTTATGTATACAAGCAGTTTCTGCTGTTTCTAAATGTAGGTGTTCCTTTAATTGTTTTCAGTGTAAAGCCTAGGAAGAAATGTGTAATATAATTCTACCTACCTTCAGCAATGATATGCCAATAGGAGGCTTGGGATAGCAGCCTAGTAACACTTTCTTGAACTGAACTCACAATGCCTCAATGCTGAGAGGCTACCTATAGTACTAGGGCGTATAGCTATCAATAACATTTTCCCTTCATTCTTCAAATCTCCTTTTTATGTCCTCAAAATTGGTTTCATCATTACATCTTGCAATAGTGAATTCCACTTTGATTCTTTGCTTTGTGCAGAAGTACTTTTTTTTATTTGTCCTGCACTTCCCACTATGAAGATTCATTAGGTCACCCAGTATTTAAGAGAGGGAGAAAAATCTCTCTCCATTTATATTGTGCTTAATTTTATTCACCACTCTTAACTTTTCGCCAAAACAAAGGACTGCCCATTTAGTACCATTTTTCCTCACTTTTCTCAGTTTTTTCCAATTCTTTTTGAAATGCAATGACCAAAAGAACCATAGAATATATCCCAACATGGTTGCATCATTTTTATATAAAATCATTATAATATCAGCAGGTTTATACACAGTTCATTTTCCAATGATTCCTAACACAGAATATCCCTTGTTAAACCATAGCTTCATAATTATTATTTTACAAGCTGCACATCATAGCCTAAAAACCACTTATTTCAATACACATGTTGTGTATCTTCCTCACTACAAATCTCACGATAATAGCTTCTTCTTCTTCTTCTTCTTCTTCTTCTTCTTCTTCTTCTTCTTCTTCTTCTTCTTCTTCTTCTTCTTCTTCTTCTTCTTCTTCTTCTTCTTCTTCTTCTTCTTCTTCTTCTTCTTCTTCTTCTTCCTAGCATTATTCCCATGGTATGGCAGGCTCCACTTAAAAACTCCTTTTTTACGACCCTGTAAATCCCTTAATTCAGGGTGGACTAGGGGCAACTGTATGGAGCTGACAGATTACTGTCAGATGCCCTGACACCTACACCTATTTTTCCTTCAACCCTAAGAGAAACGTATCTATCAAGGATAGAACTCTCAACCTTCCGAGTGGGAGGCAATTGGCTTCATCAGTAGGCAACCACACTGCTCACTGTAATATCTATTCGATACTTTTTATTCTTTATTCAACTGTAAAAGAATATCCTACAAAAACCTGTTGGCAATTCAAAATGTTAAACAATATAGGTAGAGGTGCTTTAAACACTGAAAACACTTTATTTTATAGCAAGAATTAGTTAAGCATATGTTTCTGCTCTACACAGCTTTCCTTTACAGTGGACATCTTGGATTTCATACTGTAACAGTATACTGCTCCCTTGCATCATATTATGCCTTAACTGTTCTCCACAGTTAAATTCCAATTAGAAAGAAAAGAACTCTATGAAGCAGGGTATGAGGCAAACTAAACACTAAATTTTTCATGTTGAAAAATATATATTGATCTAACTATGAATATTTCCTCCAAAATTTACATATGGTATGATCCATTAAAATATTGACATAGTTTTAAACTCCTCCATGCAAAACCAGGATATTCATTTATTTGTTACATTTTTTATCCAATTCCTCCTTTAAGGAGTCAGTATAGGTTCTCATGGATCTGTTTTATTTTCACAACTTGTTTGCAAGAGAAAATAGTCTGAATGTCATGTGCCAAGCAGTTTTACAATTGGCTTCTCACTTGTTCTGCTGTAGCATTAATTTCACCAGTCAATGCTCTGATAATTACAGTCAAACCTTTAGTTTTCCTGTAGATAACCAAACACACCACTTGTATTGTAGTTCATTAACTATACATTCAGTTGGCTTAATTCTGGTTTTCTTTTCTACATACCAGCAATTTCATGAGCTTATGTCAGGTGGGAACTGGCTTAAATTTGAGTAAAAGCAAATTGTTTTCATGTTTCAATTGTTTAAACATTGATAACATCTGAACCCAAGCAAAGACAAACTCGTCCATACACATTATTGCAAATGACACCAGCTGTTTTAAGAGATGGTGATTCAGCTAGGAGAATGTAGATCTGACCGATGGTGAGATAAATTGCTTGTTGGCTTTCTGGAAAGCTCATGCTAATGATTGTTGCTTATCTCTAACATTCACAAATTATTTATTAGGATGGTGGTGTTTTTATTATTATTTTTATTCTGATGGCACCTACAGTGCATGAAACATTCACCAAACCTTAGGATTGATACTCTCTGCCATGCCTTGTCAAGCTTATAATTTAAGAAAGACCCAAGTGAATTCCTTGCCATAATATATGCAGATGACTATTACTTGGAAAATGTCTTTGTAACTCATAAATAAAGTAGATGAAACTCTAAAATACAGAAAGATAGCAAGTAAATTCACTGTATATCCACAATGTCAAACCATTCTTTGACAAAAGAAAAAAATACATGCAAGAAGGGTATATACGATTTCTACTAATACAGCTGTGATAAGCATAATTGTTAGAAAATAAGTATCACTGAAACTTAGTTTAGAACAGGCATATCAAACTCGCGATGTTACATGACATCGCGCGACATATCGAAACTTTTTGCCCATTGCTGACATCTGGCCCGCGGGCTGGCAATTTCACATGCCTGGTTTAGAACTATCGATCTTACATCATCCTATGTTAATCTCTTCTATTCCATACATTCTATTATTTATATTGTATAATTCTCAAATGCATTTTTAACAATTAAACATAAATTTAATCCTATGGGTGCAAAAGTAAGATAAGCTGTCTCTAAGAAGTAATGATAGAGAAGGATGGATGGATGGATGGATGGCTATTTCTTGAAATAATCAGTTTTAGTACAACTTACTTTCTGGAAATTAACTTGACGTCTTACTTTCTGGCAAGTCTTTAACTCAGTAGAACTATGGTTATAATCCTAAGCATACTTTTAAATTTAGTGAAAATCTATATTTTTTTATTGATATATTTTTCATATATCACATATAATCCAATGAGTGGAATATATTTTTTTTGTAAGTAGTAGTCCTGCCTCATCTATGGGAATGTATGCAGATGCAAGATAAAGCAGTTCCATATTTTCATTGTTTCTTTTATCTTTTTTGTTTTAACACCTTTTGGGAGGATAAGACTAATCACTTCATTCTGTCACTTTTGATTAGTGCTGGGGGAATACAAGTGAAACATTCCTTTTCAGATGTTAACTAGATGTTAAATTTGTCTTTTTTGTTAGATAATTTTAAAGCACTTTTTAAAGCGACCATGTTTCTGTTACTTCCAATGTTGATTAAAGTAAAACATCTTGAACTATTTTGCAAAAAGAAAAGTACAATTGGAAAAAAACCTAAAGTATCCTAATATTTTAAAGACATATATGAGTCCTTGTCTGAAGTCACTGCAGCACTTTATGAAAAATTCCATTCTATTATAGAAGTACAAATATGATGAACATAAAATCCCATCAAGGTAGCCAAAATATCTTCAGGATACCAATGTGTTAGTATTTATCAGTGCCTAAATTATATAATCTGTTTATAATATTCTCTGCAAATACTTCCATAGTTTTGCTATAATAAATATGTGATAGCAAGTGTGTCCTCATGATAGTGGAATAATGGAAATAATGGAACACATTATTTGGTATTATCCCTTCTAATCTGATGCTCACCAGCAACTATTATCTCAACTCCTTACAAAATGTTTGGGTTGTTTTATCTTAATTATCAAATCAATCTGATTTTATTCTTTGACCATGGCTAAGTATTATAGTTTGCATGGTACTCTGTAGTATTTCTTCTAATTTTTCTTAAATATTTTAGAATAATAATTTTAATTGTAATACTTTTGTTTAATTTGCTAGTCCATGACCAAATAAATATTAATTGATTGATTAAGCGTGAAAACAAGTGTTATTGGGTTAAAACATCAAGCGAAAAAATGTCATTGCACTAGTACAATATGGAACCTAAATAATTATTATTTTATGCAGCCATAGTTAAACCTGTTGACCTTTTAATTGTGTATGCAGAATGGGCCCTTAACAGAATAACTAACTGTACAAAACTTTAAAGATTTATAAACAAAGTAGTTAAAGTTTCATTTAATATAAATGTGAGAGTCAAATTATGTCTTCAGTATACCTAAGAATACTTTGAAAAAAACAATATTTATTATGTTGAATAGCATGAATTACCAAATGTCTAAAAACCTTATCAAGTAGCATGCAAACTATAACCATTATTTTAAAAAATAATGGTGGAGCATAACCCATACTCTTAAAAGCTTTATTATGTTGTTCCACATAGTAGTCCCTCATCTTTATTTCTATATAATCTGCCCAAGAAAGCTGTCCAATATAAAATGCAATGCCATATGGAACAAGCCAGAAAGTAACTAATTGAAAATTTAATGTTCTTTCTGCAATACATATAGTTCTTCAGTTCAAATCATAGCATTGGTTCTAGTAGTATACTAGAAATGATGGCATATACAAGAACAACAATTTTTTTAAAAAAAAGTTAATGAGAGATGCATACAAGTACAATAGTGTGTTGTCATTCCTAGAATGTGTTAAAATAGATATGTACATTTCCATATCCATCAAACATTTAATAAAAGATGGCTTCTCTAGGCAATTTGCAAACTATAGCTTCATCTCAATATATGTCAGTGTAAATCAAGAACTTTCCATTCAGGGTGGGTTTTTTTCCTAAACAAGTATACCATAATCTTTTCTACCCTTGTTTCTATCTAAGCTTCATAAATCTATTACAGTGCCCTGTCCTTTCAGAATACAGTCAAAAGCTCAAATATTTAAAAGATATGATAAAATACATACAAGACTCTCACCCTGGTAGAAGTAAGTAATTTTCTCTACTTTAAGTACATATTTCATTGCAAAAGAACATTACTAGACATCAACTTATCATGTGTTTAAGCCTAACTTTTATTATTGTCCTTTGCCCTTAAGCTATTATTTTCACTGACCTTTCATCATAATACATATGATGAAAATTGTCAAACATCCTTTGTAAATGGTTGGGCATATCTGTCTATTCTTTAAGATATTTAGGGTAGAATTAGTTTGGCCAGACATTATGATCACTTGTTAATATTATGATGCCACTCACTATTTTCAACCTAAATCTTTTAGTGCTTTCATATATAGGCAATCCTAAAGTGTAGTGCTCCGGTTGTTTAAACATTTCCTGTAATCCTTCTTTGGAGTGTAATCTTTTAAACCTAAAAATATATACAGAATTAAGGATAGGACTAAGTGCTTCTCTTCAATGTATATTTTATAGTTTTGTATTTACTGAATGCATTTATGGGATCCCTTAGGATGTGAAATATATGGAAATATATGTGCATGACTAAAGATAGGCCTACATTTATTCTTTCCCCACATCCATGATTTTCTTAGCAGTATATGCTTTTTTTAAAAATCCCATTTATATCCCGCCCTTCTCCGAAGACTCAGGGTGGTTTACAATCTAAAGCACAAATCAATGTGCTTAGCAATAGCCTTCATTCTATGTATGTGCCTGCTTATTAGGGCTTTTTGGCCCCCCCCAAGCGGCATTATTACAAAGTCAGCTTATTGCCCCCAACAATCTGGGTCCTCATTTTACCTACCTCGGAAGGATGGAAGGCTGAGTCAACCTTGAGCCTGGTGGGACTCGAACCTGCACTAATTGCAGGCAGCTGGTGTTGCTTAAGGAGGCATTAGCCCATTGCTCCACCAAGGCTTTTAATTCAATATTAAACCAGAAAGAGATAGAGCCTTTTTCCTGGTTTGCATTTGTGACAGGTGCTGAAAGTGGCACAAAATTAACAAATTAGTTCAAATGTAGATCTTAAAAAAACATATATGACAATAGCATCACTCATGTTACAAAATTGTTTGCAAGAATCTATACCTAATAATTATCCCAATATGAGCAAATTAATCTTTATTTTAAAAGATGCACTTTATAAATTTAATTTTAATAAATTGTTAATATTGATCAGAAAAATATTTTCTATGTATGATTTGTGATTACAAATTTATTCTGTTCTTAGAAGTGTATCACAACCCACCTGTTTTGCTTTTTGTTGTCAAAATTATGATATCATGCACTACACACATTTTTTTTCTTTCTGAAACTAACATGTTACCCATGTTTGAAATCCAAGCAGACCAGACACCCAATCTCCCATTTACATATCTGTTCATGTTGACAGACTATGTCATAGTATATCAACAGAAGGATCAGCAGAGAAGAAGAAAAATTGATCACCTGACAGTAGGAGGAAAACTGATTTCCACTATTGAATTAGCAGGCATATACCATGATTTCAGTACCTTCAGGGTTAAAGGAATTTATGGTGTTATGATTATGCAAGAAATAATTTTGTAGGGTTGAAATAATATTTCCATGTAAAAAATAGTAAGAACAAAGAGCCAAGGATCAACACTGGAAGTACAGATGTAAGTTCAACTCTGTACTCTCCCATAGCTTTCAAAGAAATGTATCTTTAACCCTAACCCAAACTCTAACCTTTAGTCCATAAAACATTCTTCAGGCATTTTTTATTTGCTAGCTCTGTTTTGAGATGCTTTAGCATTATAAGCTCATTCTTGAGGTAAGCATTGCTCCTGCTTGCACATACACACACAGCTCCTTTTACTTCTTTATTGCTGGAAATACAGTTTTTAATATACCGGTACTCTCCTGCACTTTGCTGTTTCAGTTAGGTTTTAACAATTCCTGGAATAAAAAATGTGTTTTGTGGCTTGAGCAGCAGCTGCCATTTATGCATTAACTTTGCCCCTATTTGAACCCTTTCCAACATATGCACTTTTTTTGTTATCCTAGAGTTGTGTTATTCCCAAATATTGACATCATCTATTTTTATCATCACTAACTGCTCTGAAGCTTCCTAGTCTGATCCTCAGCTCTATTTCTTTCTATTGATTATCTTCCTCACTCCAGCAGGTACCTCGCCAGAGATGCTGTCCTGAGAAACAGCTTCCAATGACTTTATACGCACAATTTCCACGGAATTGTTTAAAGAAGATATTAGCCTCAATACAAATCAGTGAATCTTGTTTAGTCAATACTGCACAATTCAGCTGTTGGCACCCTGTCATATGTTAGTCTTTAAAGTCAAATACCATACTCAATCTGCACATTACCGTAGTATTTAGTTTCATATTAAAAAGAGGCAAGGTTCTGGTTTATTTTTATTATTATTATTATTTGACTTTTGGTTTAAATCTCTTTGGTGCCCTTTTTATATCACCTCTCTGAGCCATATGATAGTAATATAATTTAAGTATAAAAACCTGAGATTAAATGCTTCATTTTTGACAGTGTCCTTAAATATAATAAATTCAAAGGGAAATACTGTTAGGTTAAAATGGAGTGTTTTTCATTAAGTCCAATCAAATGGTAGACAACAAAGGATCTTTTATTTGAGAATATGAAGTGAAAATGAAAACCAGAAAACCTTTACTAAGAAAAGGTCCAGCTAAATTATGTTGTAAGAAGCTCTCCTGAGTGAACCAGGTTGTTTCGCTAAGAGTGAATTAAACTAAGATGCATTATAGAGGGAATATTATACAGGGAGGCTAACCTTCGTGTTTCATAGAAATAAGGTTCAAATTCTTTCAGTTCAGAATTAAAAACAGTAAATGCTGAATATAAAAATAAATCTGCAGCAAGTCCAAGGTTTGGAGATGGATAAATTTACTTTTCCATTCTAAAACACTGTGGGAATTTTATTATTTGTAAGAAAATTCAGCTTTCCACACTCTATATATGGTATTAAGATAGCATTGTCAAAATACTATTACGGTTTATGTAAAATACCAGATATATTTTAACACACACATACAGACATATATTTGGCATCTTACGTTACAGCCAAAGTCTTTAAAATATATGATAATACATCTAAAACAGAGCTCTTATATATATCAATTTTAAAAAACCCACTGGGTTGAATAGAACTTATTTTCATGTAGGTAGCTAATAATTGCAACATAGCTTTTTTTCACTTACTTGTATAACAATGAAAATTTCCACTTCATTTTTATGTACAATACATCCAATATGCATGTATATAATATGATATGTTTTCATTTCTCTGAAATACACATAAAAGGGTGGTTCTTGAACCATCTCTGAACTATTATTAGGAGTAATAGTTGACAAATCTAAAATTTAGGAAAAATACATATACGAGAAGACATGAAACCCACATTTTAAATAACGAAACTTTCCAACTAGACCTGATTAATTATTTTAGATACTAGTCTGGGGGAAATAAGTTAGGAATTAAGACATACATAAACAAACATAACTGTTACCAAGTAATTGAGGCATGCTGAACATGTCTAACTTAGTTTCTAGCATGAACATATATACAAATTTGTTTTCTGACACTTGTAGAATTGTCTCTCCTCCCCAACATTCATACAAGAATTATTCAAATTTGAACATCTGATTAGAGATAAACACCCATAGACCCTCATCATAAATGTACCAGCAGACTAAAATCCTGCAAAATCAAGCAGCAAACAAATAGATATGTTATGGAAATTTATCGGGAAAAAGTATAATGTACTTCTGCTAAACCACAACACAATAAAATGCAGTAAAGTTCAGTAATTCTTTACTACAAGTATAATAGCAAGTATGATAGCTGTAAATATTAGATTTTAATTCAGTCTAAATTTTCAATTTTCAGTTCCTTCAGATTTCATTTTGGGAGCTACGCACAATTATTCTTCTCCCACTCATAGCTGTTTTCTTAAAGCTGTTACTATATGGCAGGATCATAGACATAGTAATGCCAATTTCATTTATGTATAGATGCCATATTTTGCAAGCCATTTCATTAATTTCTTTGAATTATTTGAATTAAATTTCTTTGAATTTTTACTTTGAATTAAAGAAGAATATTCACATACACATGTTTATATTATTATACTTATATTAAAAAGAATAAAATGCAAAATATTTAATTATTCTGCATGTGGTACTTATTACAACTACGTACAGTTTGCTATAATTAAAATGTGTAATAAATTACTTAAAATAAAATAAATTGAATTTTGAAACTGTTTTATATTACTTGATGATGGGATTTTTTTTTAAAAAAAATCATGTTTTGCCCAATACCTACCACTTTAGTTTCTTTTTTACATATAATATTGAGTAAATAAAGAGCAAATTTACTTATCTTACTATTATGTTTCTAATATATACTTGAAGAAATAAATGTGCTTATATTTGAAGAGGTTTTCCCCAACAATTTATATGATTAAGACACATAATCAATATTATTTATTAATAAAATTACCATACCCCTCTCAGTTTATGAGTTGGCTTTTTTGTTGTTAATGCTTACAAATTTAATCTTATATAATATGACTCAATAAATTTAACCAGATGCCTAAAACAGTAAGTCATTTTCCACTACAAATTTTGCAAGTCTATACCTTTTCTATTAATATGTTCACAAGCAAATAATCATTTCTTAAATACTACAGTATTTATACTCATATGGTAAGTATCAGTTGAGAAAAACTATCATACTGTTTATCATACAACTAAAGACAAATTAGACCTAAAAGAGCCTAAAACGTTTCATACTCTCTTTGATTATAGATGTTCATACAGTGAACTAAATAGTCTGGGGCTATTAAAAGAATTGTAATCGTGAAGTAATATGTCTATTATAAATGTGAATATCACTAAAGTTTCTTTACCAACTTGGAGTGGTTTGATCATGTGTATCTGACTGAAAGTTTCCTTGAATTCAGTGACACAGATAAGTAGGTTTAAACTGTGTCCTCAAAAGAGTGTTTTATCAATGCTTGACTCTAATTGTTATATTTGCATTAATAAAATTTGAGCACATAGAAAATGATAATTGTAGATCAAATAAATATATACCATAGCAATATTGTGGAATTTAGTTTCTGGATCAAAAAGGCAACAGACAACAAGCATTTACAGGAAAGTAAATTTTTCACTGGTTTGAGGTATTGATTCACATATAAATATCATATCATTGCAGTAAAAATATTTTATTTGGAGGAAACTCCAAACTTCCCCTCCCTAACTTTGGCCTTCAGAATAAAAGTAAAGAGCACTATTCACCATACAAGAAAAATCCCAAGATTCTTCTTCTCATGAATTTTGTTGGTTTTGCTTAAAGATGTATCTGCTATAATCAAGTACATATATACTGTATATAAGGGGCAATTCACATAGCAATTTTAGCCTGAGATATGAACTGTGTGTGACTACATTATCACATGGCAAAATCACTATTTGCCATTTTACCATAAATCTCCCTAAAATGGGTCAAATAGGAGCATTGTCAACTGCTTCCTTATGGATTAAAGACTGACAACTCTTCTAAGTACCAACATATAGTTTAAATTACAAAAGAAAACCAAGTCAGTTTTCAATCTTCCTTACCAGGATATCATTACTTTTTTAAACATTTGAAATGTGATCCTGACGAACCTCTACAAAAAAGGCTTGTTGTAAACTGGAAAAAATGGTGTCCACATTGGTTGTTGTCTGCTTTTGCAACTCAAGTCAGGAATTGGTTTTCATTTTTTAATGCTATGGTTTGCTTGGTCTTAGTATTTGTGAAACAACCAGTCTTCTTATGAACTTACTCTGACAGTTAAATCTACAGAGAGAGTCTTTAATGATGTTGTGAGTTGCAGAGGCCTGAATGAGGAAAGGTGTTTTTCACTAGCTTTCAAGCCATTGACCAAATTCGCTTTGGAGTTATTATCAGTCTCCAAAATCTCAGTGTTTCTTAGCATGCCAACTCACTTTTTCAAAAAAACTCTTTGGAGTGTTTCATAATTTTACATGTGTTTAAATATTATGGTCATTAATTAATTTTAATTGTAATTGTAAATTAAACTTATTTTTATTGAGGGCTATTAATGCTCTTTTATTAATGGAAGAGCACAATGTAAATCCCATAAATAAATGTTATATTGTGCTGCTGTGATTGGTGAATAGCTTCAAAAATAAAAGGTACTTCTAAAATATTGCTATTTTTTGCTATGGCGTTGACAACTATCACATGATAGCCTGGTCATTTGAAATGTACATCATGCAGTGAGTCTCTGTGACAGCTATTTCAACATGCACAAGTAGTATCTATCAACAGAATGAAAGCTTGCCTTGAATAGGCTTAGCATTTCAGTCTAACCAAAACAAATACCAGAGAGAGAGATTTAACCATATAAATATTGATGTTTATCACTTTTGAAATGCGATTTTTTTAAAAAGCAGATGAATACTAACATTTCACTACATTTACCACTTTTCAAAAAATTCCAAAACAATTCATGACAACGCATTCATCCTTCACCCCCACCCCATGATTTTTGATTAAAACTATTAATCTTATCCCATACGGTTTTCGGTACATTCACTATTTCATTTTATAAGACCTTCCATATTAAGTACCACACGTTTTTTGTACTTAAGCTTGTTTTTGATTGAGATCCCACTACAACTCTAATCTGAACATGTGGTTTCCATATTTACAAGGCTTTGCTTCTTTATTCAATAGTGGTGGAATTGTATTTCATTCTTATGTGTGCATTACATTAGTGTAACTGCCAAACTTTAGTAGAGTAAATGGGAGTGGTTTGATATCAGTAGCACTACACAGTTGTGTTTTAACTGTTGTATTAAGATTTAAACTCTTCTTATACTACAGAACTGATATCAATAGTATTCAATTCATGTTTTCAAATTAAATTTGTCAATGTTACTGGATAAATAATCTTATTGACCAACAATGTTACTGATATTTTGCATATCCATATAAACCCAGTATTATTGATATATTATTCAGAACTTCTAAATTCACAAAACGGTACTTGGGATACGCAGTATTAGCAAATTAAACTGAATGCACTGGACTAAATTAATTTCTTCTTGGATTATTTGGGCAGTTATGTGAAAATTAGAGTGGGATATTCCCAGACATAAACAGAGCAAGCCCAGTAACATCAAAAATAGAAGAGATTTTTTTTTCTTTTCATGAGAGAAAACACATAGCAAAATAGTATACTAATAAAATAAAATAATAATCACAACAGCTTTCATAATACAATTCTATGGAATCTTGTTCATTTTTTTTAATAAAAAGCAATTTATTTTATTTAAAATTTGATATCCAGTCTCCTAGTTTTAAGGTTCTTTGTGTTAAATTCATCTGTAAACTTATACTGTACTTATCTAATTTATTTTAGTTTGTTATACATATAGGCAGAGCTTTTTTTGTAAAAAAAAAAAGGTGCAGGAACTCACACATGTCATACAACCCGCCTTGCCTACCCTACAAGATTCCATCCAAAAAAGGTGCTGGAACTCAGTTCTGGGTGTTCTATGACCAAAAAAAGCCCTACATATAGGTTTAGGTTTAATTGCAACTTAAAATGATAAGAAATGCAGAAAAGTAGCACTGTAATTTTGAAGTTTGGTAATATTTACAGTGTGATAAATAATAGAAACTAATATATACTTGAATAATTTTTAAATAGCACTACATCCTATTTTTTATGAAGCAAAGCTATTTAACTGTCTAATTTGATTTGTAGCATCACAGACTATTCATCACTGTGATATAGAACATTGCAAAAAAAAATTTAGCATTTTTATTTCTGGCTTAATTCCAGGGCACACCCAATGACTAGAAGTAATAAAAAGTCACAAATAGAAACTATCTTGTTATTCAAGGACACTTATCGTGACAGATGCAGTTGGTCACAAAACAAATATTGTAATTCTGGTCATAAATTTTGTTCCAGGATATATGACATCTGCACTGGCATATCATGGGTATGTTGTTGGCTTGTTTTCTCTAAGTAGTTGTGGATTATAACTGACTGAAAAATGTAGTTGGTTTTTTTGTGTGTGTGTGTCTTTGTGAGTGTGCTACTTATTTCTGTTGGTATATTCTGTTGGTAGCACGTCATTCCTTCTTGTTCTCATCTGTAATAAATGAATAATCTCCAACACTGTACATTAACTTAACTCCCTATCCTAATCATTTAGCAGGTAAACCAAATTTTGGGCTGCAATCCAACTACACTTATCAGATTCTGAAATCAATAGTGCTTACCACTTAGCCCACCCATAAAAGATGAAATTATCAACATCAAGAAACTACATTAATGTTTAAATCTAAATACAATGTAATGAGGAGGAGGAGGAGGAGGAAGAGGAAGAGAAGGAAGAGGAATTAAGAGTCATCAATAGCTATCAAGTCACTATAAGATTACATGTTCATATTGTGAAAAATTTTCACTTGAAAATTGGTATATGAGAGCTAACAGAGGAAAAAGAAGATGAGGAGCTGATAAGCAGGGAATATTTTTTTAAAAAAATTTCATTTAAATGACATTCTTATCTTTAATAATGAATGCCTATCATGCATACATTATGTAGAAATGTATAAGCTTGAAAAGATGGGGAAAATATGGTGTCCTGGTAGGCTTAGAAAACTCTGAAATAAAGAAAGATGGGTTGGTACCTTTTATTTTTTTAACAGACTCAGGCAAGAAGCCAAAGCATGGATAGTTTAGGGAGGTTGCCATGTGATTGAGGGGGAATTTATCAATAATTATGTGAGATAATTAAAAGTGGAAATGAAAGAATTATAAGACGCATTTCTAAAATGAAATAATATGAATGGGTTGCCAAATAGACATATCAAGAGTATTCAGTATAAACACAAGAATAAAGAATGATTGGGGGATAGAAGGTAGCCTACTTGAGAGAATTGAAAGACAGAAATAAAACTGTTTCTTCACTCTACAAAAGGGTTTGGGCCTAATTATTTTTGAGTATAATTCAGCCAATATCTTCTCATGCTTAGCTGCACTGAGTGACACTATTTGTGCTGCTGAAACTGAGCAGGTTGCTGTCAGTTTAAAAATGACTATAATAAAAGTGACCATGAAGATGGATCTTGTGATTTTGCGTTTCTAATCAGTCATCTGTGAAGAACACTTTTGCTTTGATTCAGCAGACTGGTGACAGCCATGATTGATAGTGCATAGGGATGAAAAAAGGTTATTAACTGTCTTCCTATTAAACTCAATGTATTATCCCTCTAGGTGTATCTCATACCTTAAGTTAAAGTAGTTATAAGGATAAGGTCAGGAATAAACTCTTTAAACACCATCTTCATATTCATACTTCTATAGATGAATAAGGGAGATCCCATAATAATATTTTGGAGGAATTCCTATTAACATAACATGGATTAAAACAATAAATGTTTTTTATAACAAACTAGAATTCTACTTGAGACATCACAGTACCTGAAATACACATATTAATATAACTATGATTCCAAAATGACAACTATTATAGCTAAATGCAAAATAAATGCAAAACAATGTGTAATAAAAATAGCATTTTATCTATATTTAATACAATATTAAATATTTGCTAAAGAAAAAAATACTCTTGTCAAATTATATTTCTGAGAGGATTTTTAATGAATTTCTTAACTGCTGAATTGTCATATATAATTCACAAATTTGAATAAAAACAATGAAGAATCTTACAAGTTTCATGTATTTATTCCTACAAAATTTGTAGGACTATTCCTACAAATGAAAGCTTTCATTTTTAAATGTAATTATTATGTTTAGAGGATTATAAAAAAAATCTATTGTGTCTTGCACTTTTAACAGTTAAAATCTATTGACAGAAGATACAAATAGGTAATATAAATGTTATTCAAATATAAATTTGCTACAAAATAGTATATATCATGTTTCTACATATAAAATCATTTTATAAACTATTATTTTTAACTATTCTAGAAATGTTAAATATTAAACACTCTTTGAACTGTTTTATGGATTTTTTTGAATGCAAATTCCTTTTAATATCATTATTTTTTTTCAAAAAATACTATGCATTAATCCTACATGGTATATAATGCAGATATTCTTCTCTAACAAAATGTATGATTGCTTTAAAATAACCTGTTATCAAAGTCTTTTATAGAGAATTCCCTAAGGATACAGGAATATTCTTGCATGACTGTCTTGCAGAACATTTCCACATTAATAATGGATTTTTAACTTAGGATTTTAATATTTCTAATTTCTTTAAAAATATTTAGCTCAGTTTAATGTAAAATTAAGATGTTTGCTTTGTTCAAAGTAGTAATTCCATGCAGCCTATAAACCAATAATTGAGATCATTTAAATTATTTACATTTAATAATAATCCACATATTTTATCAACATCACATTTTGAAAGATTACAATGTCTTCCTTCTTTGTCTATTTTCTGAGAGCTCTGCAACTGCTAAAATAATTTTGTAAAAGACCAAATCAAACAGCAATAATAAATGTATATTAACCATATAGTATCAGAAGGAATGTTAAAGAACATCTTGAAAATCTGTATTATAGAATAGTGTCTACACTATTTGGAAAAATGTATGTCTTCCCATATTTAATATTTTGTTGAGATATAAACTGCCATCTGTTTAATCCTGACTTAATACCATTTGGATTTAGAAACATTATACCTTTCGTTTAGACAATTTGAAGGTTGTCTCTGTGGATGGTGGTAAGTAATAACTTGAGTGATAAAACTATTATAACTTAGCCATCCATATTTCAGCAAAATGTTTCTTACAAGTACATTTTGATATTGTACTTCAAATTAAAAAAAACACATTAAGCATATTAGAAGTGATGAAATGTCTATTGTTGTATTCTTTACAGCACAATTCTATACATGTCTAAAGTAAATCTAATTAAGATGAAAGAAACTTACTTCCAGGTTAAAACGTATTTCAGTGCAACCCTTAATATTTGTTTTCATATACACAGTTTGTGATGTCAGGAAAAGGGGAAAAAAATAGACCTTCCTGGATAAAGTATTAGTCATAAAATTTCACCAAAATGCAATTTAATCCACTTTTAAAAAAACAAAAAAAAACATAAATACATAAGGAAATAAGATTTGTTTTTGTATGCGTAGGAGAGAAAATAGAAGCCAGTTTTCTAAAAGGCAGTTCATGGATTATCCCAGAAAAGTACATTTTTAGTCAGAATTTGGAGGCTAACTAACTGTACTTATATTTATAACTTACAATTTATGATACTTGCTTCAGAATTTTTTCAACTATAAAAGCTGCCTCTCTTTTTTAAAGGTCAAAAGCACCCATACTAAACAATTGCCAGGAAATCTTGGAAAAATTAATCCGCATTATTTCTTCACCAATTTCCTACTTTAACGGTGACAGAAAAAAATGCAATCCATAGGCCAATTGAACCTGAGACATCATTTCTCTGCTCTGTTTCCAACTCAGAATAGGCCTCAAAACCCTGCGGTTTGCACTTGCAGAAGCAGCCGTCTAGTAGGTTGTTACTGTCATCTGGTCAAGAAGAAGCAAAGGCAAGATTTCTGGCTCTAAGGATTTAAATGACTTTCAGTACTATTCACCAAGTCATAGAAATGACAGTATGTGGAGATATTATCCCACTGTTTTCGTATCCGTGCAAACAGTGGCTTGCACTAGTGCCGTTATAAAGGCATTGATGCTGCACTTTTGAACTTGCCACTTGAAACTTACCCTTCAATAATTTCATAAAACAGATGCTTTGGTTCATTCACAGGAATGAACTGGGAGGGGGGATTTCTGACCTTTCCCCCAGCAGCAAAATGTCTCAGCAGTTCAATTTAGCTGGAAAACATCATTTTGTTGCTGCTATTGTTAAACTATTAGAAGTCAGAAACCCTTGCCGATTTCCTTTTTGTCTGCCCCAGATATCTACAGTGGGCTTGAGAGACAAAAGACGTATAACCCATTGTAAGTACCATGGTTTATGTCCCTGTCTGAAGAAAGCCTGATTCTATTTCAGGGTGTTATTCTCGGGTAAATGTACCTAGAGATGCAGGCTAAAGTAACTCAAATGCAAACATGCATAATACATGGATTGCCTTCTTTGCTGGCTACCAAGTTTTAAATTTTTCACTAGAAAAATAATAATGCATCAAATAATCTCCTTCTTCAGTATAGTATTTGTTTCTCTTTTGCAATGTAATTATAAGCCAGTTGCACTAAAGTAACCCCATCGAATTTAATGGCATTGATTCCCTTCTAATATTGTTTACGTTACAGCCTATTTAGAGATAGGAATTGCTCTAAGGCAAATCATCCCACTTAATGTCTCATGTGAGTAAATGCGACAAGCCCCAGAGTGCTACACACTTTCCATGTATAGCTTACTGTGCCTATTCTGGAATAAATGGGGTCTGATTTGTACCCTCTTTTGTGTCCTCAAACGTGTCCTTTAAATCTAAATGGGGTGTTTAACTTATAGGTCATACTGCCAATGGAGGAAAGTCATAATGACTCCAGTAGTGAAATTAATATGGTTACACAGGTGTAAGGAAATAGCATGGAAGGAAGGAAGGAAGGAAGGAAGGAAGGAAGGAAGGAAGGAAGGAAGGAAGGAAGGAAGGAGGAGGGAGGGAGGGAGGGAGGGAGGGAGGGAGGGAGGGAGGGAAGGAAGGAAGGAAGGAAGGATCTCTTTTACCAATTGTGGTAATACTCATTTCTTTCCAAATATACAGTATAGTCCTCAATAAATTTATTTAGTAACCTGGCCTATTGGATTAAGTGAATTTATTCCCAAATTAGAAATGCACATACTGCAGTCTTAGATTTCAAATTCTACCTTCCATGATATTAATTTAAATAAAATATCCTAATGCATTTATTTTTGAATTGAATTATTAGATATATAAATCCAGTCAACCACTCAGTTCCAGAAAAAGAAAACTTGTGTTCAGTAAAATAAATAAAACTATAGAATTCAAATATACGTATATATATATAGTTCTTCCACAGTAGAGAAGTAATATACACAAAGTATGCAAAGACAGCAGTATACTAACCTGATTAATTATTAACCTGTAAGGAGTTGGGGTGCAATCTACCTACAATTCAAATCCTCTGTACTGAATTATGTTTCTTAAATAGCAGCATGTATATGATGATTCAGTGGCACTACAAATGCACTTTGCACATGGTCACACAATCTTTTTTTTTTACTATATCATATTTTGAAACATATTCAGGAAATATGCTCCAGTAACCAAAAGCTCATGAAAAGAAAGAACAACTTTTCTTTCTATCCCACAAAATTTGCCATCTGATCCTGGAAACCTGGAGGTTTTCTTTTCCTTTTTAAAAAAAAATCTGCTATAAAGAAGCTTAGCAACACCAGAATAAGAAGGAGATATGTTTGGAGCAAACACATTTTGTCCAACATGCATTGCATCATACAGTATTGCTTTATATAGGAAAGAAACCAGTTATTGGAGTGGATATGGAGTAGAAGCTATTATGTACCCTCTACCAAAACAAAACAAAAAATATTAAGTAATCAATTACCACAACAGAGAGAAAACAAACTTTTGAAAAGTAGATTGCTCTTGCCATTATAACTTATTACATATGACTAAACAACCAAAGCTGTTTCAGCTTTTAGTTCAATATATTTGATTGGCAGTCACCCAAAGTCGGTTATAACAAAATAACAGAGTTGGAAGGGACCTTGGAGGTCTTCTAGCCCAACCCTCTGCTCAAGTAGGAAACCCTTTACCATTTCAGACAAATGGGTGACCAATCTCTTCTTAAAAATCTCCAGTGGTGGAACACCCACAAGCTTTAGAGGCAAGTTGTTCCACTTATTAATTGTTCTAACTGACAGGAAATTTCTCTTTAGTTCTAGGCTGGGTTCTCTCCTTGATTAGATTCCATCAATTGCTTCTTGTCCTGCCTTCAGGTACTTTGGAAAATAGGCTTACCCATTCTTCTTTGTGGCGGCCTCTCAAATATTGGAACACTGCTATCATGTCACCCGAGTCCTTCTTTTCATAAACTACTCATATCAAATTCCTGCAACCATTCTTCATATGTTTTAGCCCTAATCATCTTTGTTACTCTTCTCGGCACACTTTATCTAGAGTCTCTTTTATAGTGTGGTGACCAAAACTGGATGCAATATTCCAAGTGTGATTTTACCAAAGCATTATAAAGTAGCATTAACACTTCAACTGATCTTGATTCTATCCCCTGTTAATGCAGCCTTGGATGGTGTTGGCTTTTTAAGCAGCTGCAGCACACTGCTGGCTCATATTTAAGTTATTGTCCATTTGGATTCCAAGATCCCTCTTGCATAAGATGGACAGCTATATACATGTTTTACATAAATAAAAGATATTTAGTAAAATGTATAACCTACCCACTTCCCAAGAGTCTTAAATCAAGGATGGACAAGCCTGTTATCCTACAGATATTGTCAAATTACAAAGTCTTAGTAGTTCCAAATTGGTTGCTTTGTATGAAGAAAATATTGAGACCTGTACTATAACTGATAGACCCCAGATTCCCCATCCTTGTTTCAAGGAAAAGATAGCTATGCTACTTGCATTTGTACAGCATACTTATCTATTGTTCAGTGAACCACACTTTATTCAATTAATCCATTTTTACATTCACAATGATCAGAAACTAACTGTAGGAACTGGATCCCCACAACACATTAGACTGCTATTTTGCAGTTCATCCAAATACAGGCAACATAGAGGTCCAATAGAAAGTCTAACCCGAATAGACATTTGCAAACTTCCAGACATTTATTTCTCAGGCATTAAAACAGATTCTAATATATGTCCCATATAACATTTTCTTCAGATCTCTTTTAAGTTACATTTCACCTATAAAGTCAAGTAGATTCTCCTCTTTGTCTCCTCTGGTAGTCCACCAGAGCCTTTCTCTGCTGAGCCCTTCACATATTTAAAGAAAAGCTACGAGTGCCATTGGTGGCATAGAAAATAACTGTTACAGTATTATATTTCAGTGGATCATCATGTATTCATGTACTGGGAGTGTGCTAGGAAAGACTTCTAATCTGTCCAGTGTATCAGTGTAAAAATCTGCAATCCAACATTATCTGACTTCCCATCCCCAATTTATTCAGAACACACCAAGCACCTTCCCACCATACCTAACCATCATCTCCACATTTGAATGGCATCTCTAGATTTCATACTGACCGTCTTTCTCAACCTGCTTCAGCCAGACCTGGCAAGCCTACCTGAACTTAAAGAGCAGCAAAATTCTGCAACTGGAATAAGAAAAGACAGGCAGAGGAGTTTCCGTGAGTTGTCTCTGGGTGTATGTTTGTGTGTACACGTGAAGCAGAGAGAAATCAAGTGGAGTAAGTAAATAGAACCGAGTTACAAAATGAAATGCTTCTTTTAGAGCTGCCATGTTGTAACATTGACCACACCAAAGCCCTTTTTATTAACGAGGCCACAAGGCGGAGAAAGAGATGATAAAGGGGCCTAGATAATGGGCTTCCTAATTCAAACCAGAAGGTGGAAATGAACTTCATGGAGTTTGCAAGTTTGCAGGCTGTGTTTTTATATAAGCTGATAGTGGAAAGGGAAATAAAACTGTGGTTTAAGCACACACTCACAAAAATATCTCTCTCTCTCTCTCTCTCTCTCTCTCTCTCTCTCTCTCTCTCTCTCTCTCTCTCTCCCTCTTTCTCTTTCTCTCCCCCCCCCATGTGTGTGTATGTATACATGTATGTGCATATGCAAAGAATGTTCATGCATTCAAGGCCTACAAAGCTTGAAAGGTATTTTTATTCCCACCTGTGAAAGATGGACCAGAGCAAAACAAAAATGTATAAATAGGTACAATGTGGATTTTTTGTGCAAAAACTGCAAAAGAAAACTACCTATTCTTTAGGTCATTTATCTTCTCCAGAAATTTGTTCCAAAATAGCTCTCCAGTGATGACACCTTAGTCTCTTTCATATGGATGTGCAAGAAATTACAATTGGAAAGGCAAGAGACTAATCTTAAACAGATTGGATATATGGCAAATTCCAATGAATGATTTCAGATTTATTTGGGGGTTAAGGAGAGGGGAAGGGAGGAGAGAGAGAGAGAGAGACAGGTGAATGTTTAAATAATTGTAATTTGCAATTTGGGAAACATGGTACAGGAAGAAAAACAATCCCATTGAAAAGACTGGGGCTTACATCTAAGTAAATCCAGTTATATTGAAGAATTAGGCTCTTTTAAATATTGCAAGCTGGTTTATAGGCTGATTTCAATGCTTTTCAATATTTGTGACTCATTAACAGTTTGGATCTGTTAATGTTTAGAAGATTTTTTTTTCTTTCTGTCCTCTCTCCCTCCTTTCCCCACCCCCAATATACCTCTGCCAAATAACAGACACACATATACATTTACCATGGCTTTGTTCTATATCTACACATTTTGCTGCAATTAAATCTGCCTAAAAGCCAGCATCAGGGCTGACTTCCAAGTCATCCTGCTGACAATAATAGTGATGCCCAGTTCTTATTCTGCTCACCATACACTGTATTTGTGGGTGCGCCCACGCAATTGCTAGAAAGAGAAAGGTAACTGGACACTGACAGTTAACTCTTGTGGTTTCTCAGTGGGGACAGAGGCACTCTGCACATGCTAAAAGGCACTCTACTATTATTCCTAGAGCTGGTCAAAAATTTGCATTTAAAGCAAATTTTTGCTGCCAGCATAAGTGGTGCCTCCAGGACTCCCACTTCCAAACTTGGCAGATGGAGGGCGAGAGAAGAAACTTTGGCTGCTGGGGGTGAAAATGAACCCTTCAGCCAGGAGGCTCGCTGAACAATCTGACAGAAGAGATGAGAAAGCGGAGGAATGGGAAGATAGGTGCTGGGAGGGTGGAGGAAAGCAGCGGCGGCGTGGGGGGGGAGAAGGGGAGGAATCATGATAGGGGCCGGTGGGGTAAGAGGAAAGTTACAGCCCCAGCAAAATGGGGAGGGGGGAGAGATGACAAAGATGCCAGCACGAAATTGGAAGGGAGAGACTGGGCGGGGGGGGGAGGACTCGAGGGCGGAGTCTGCCAGGGAAGTTCCCTGGACTCGTAAGATGAGCAGAGGCTGCGTGAGGAAGGGATGAGCTGAGGCGGAGGGTTAGGGTAGATTTCCAGAGCTCTTAGAGCTGATCGACCAGCCCGATGGAGTCACTATTCAACCCGAGTCCCAAACACACGCCTCACTAACTACTTTACAACCACTTTCATTGATTTTCTTTATCAAATAAACATAATACCCGTTACAGCAACACTTCCTCTTCACGCAGCCTGAATACCACGAGCTCCGATTGCTGCCTGGCCCGAGCTTGCAACTCCTCATCTTTATTCTTTTACTTAAACCGCAAAATATATTATGCTGACTTGTCTTCCCCAGACCTGGAAAGCGCGAGTGGAGCCGTATTGGTGGATTATTTAGAGGGAAGGCACCGATTTTTGGTCTTAACCACTTTTTCCCAAACTCCGATATAAGCACATATTTGTTCTTGTAATTCAGATGGAGCTGGCGTATTTACATCCTTATTTTACAAATAGATAGTAACTCGATTGAAAGGGCAACGCTTTCGGTGAACATGGGCCGGAATCTCTTTTGATAGCGGGAGGAAATTAGCATAACTTTAACAATCTCCCCTACAATTGTCAGTCTAGTTGAAAATGTCAGTTTTCAAGTCAATTTCTCTTAATAAACTGTTTTCCTCCTAAAACTAGCTCCTCTCGAGCTGCTCTGAATCAGGTTTTCTATATATGTCAAAGGGCTGTTGAATTATTCATTATTATAATTACTATCATCATTGTCATTATCCCTTTCCATGTGGAAATAATTTTATTATCGTAATTTGATATCTGAAGAATTTCCTGTTAGTCGTTTGATAATTTTTTTTTCCTCCTCGGAACATAAAAGTTTTGTTAGAAATTAGAGGGAAATGTTTTTAAATGCCTTTATGTTTGCCATGGATTTCCGTTTATCTAATCGATCAGAATGCCAATAAATCGATTAAAGGTTTAGTGTTTTACAAACAACCGTTTTGTGCTTTTTGATTTTATGTTTTGAGTGAATTTTCTAAAGCCAGTTCTTCCTATAATCGTTTGCTTCTCCAAACCCTGTTATTCCATCCTTTTTTTATTATTTGCACTTGCAATTTAAAGTTCATCTAATGAGGGGGGGAACCCATAAATAAGAAGAACTAATCGGGTTACATGACTTGATGCCCGAGGTCCACGTATTTATGCAAAGCCCTTTAAAATCTTGGTGAATTATATGCGATCATACAGTGATTGCGGAATATTAAATTAAACTTAGATAAATCCGCATTGAAGGAGGCAGCACCCAATCCTGAATTTATTTCCCATTTTCTATAACAGCATCACTGCACTCCTCTCTTTGCAATGACAACGTGCCAAATCTGGGCATTTTGAAAAGATTTTCCATATGCTTTAACTGGAGTCTGATAGACAAAGAAGACAAGGAGATGGTCTTTTTCCTCTAGAGGTATATTTTCTTTTAACTTTTTCATCGAGCTTTTCCGACTGTCATTATTTTCAGCCAAAATTTCAAAATCTCTATAACATTGAGAGTTTTGGGGAGCCCCCATTTTCCCCGGGTTTTTTTTTTTTACACCCCGTAATCAGTTCTTCCAAGACTGGAGTTTCAGCTAGCCTTTTGAAACAGGACTGTACGAAGGATCATTTCTCTACCTTGGCGGATAACATTTTGGAGAGAAAGCATTGATTGATTTACTTTTCGGTTACTGCTTTTGTAATTAAATATGGTTTAAATTATCTTCTTTTTTCGGTAAGTCAGATCAGATGTTGCTTGCTGGAGGCTTTCCTTTTAACGGTAGTTTTAATTTATGTGTAGTTTATAGGGACAATGCAAAGGTGGTGGCTTTTATTTAGTTGTAAAATCTATACGTTTTCTTTGGAAGACTTGGCTCCTTGGGCGAAAATAACTTTTTGTTGGGTTACTTTATAATCACGGTTTGCCGTGGAGATAGTTTAGCATATTGCCTCAAATAACAAAAAAAAAGCCTCTTATTTTATTGCCACTGCGAACTATTGGGTTTGTCTACCCACGGACTTTCTTTTATGTTCACTAAGGGATGGGGAGGCTTATGACTGTCCCCTTTCTCTCTCCCCACCCCCCTTTCTCCCGCTTTTCGTGATTTTAGTCTTTTCTTTTCCGTTGCTTTCTTCGCCTGGTTCTTTTTTTTTTCTTCCTCCCTCTGTCTCCTTCCCTTCTTCCCGCCGCCCACTCCGCAGAGAAGATGAGCCGCTCTCCTGGCCCATCCGGAAGGCTGGCCAGTGCTTCTGGGGAAGGACGGGCTGGTGGAGAAGCGCTCCTTGCCCGAGATTTGCCGGAACGCTAGCGAGCCAAAAGGCCGGTGAAGTTGGGGAATTGCTATTGTTGGCGGCTAGTCCTCCCGGCTGTTTGTGTTTATAAAGACGAGGGCGGTTGCCGGGAGGAGAGGCAGGTCAGCCCTGTCAAAGCGCTGACCTCGGAAGACCAGAGGGCGCCCAGCTCCTTCACCCACCGCTCCCGGGGCGTGTGGCTGGGCGAGGGGAAAGGAAGCGAGGAGAGAGAGAGAGCGCGCGCGCGCCCCCGCGGCTTTCCCTTCCCCAGCCAAGCCAAGGAGCTCAGGTTCAGGGTATTTAAAGCCTGCGGAGACTCCGGGAAGCAGCTGAGGAAGCTCTTTTTTTTTTTTTTGCTTTTAAGCTGCAGAGGAGAAGAAACCGCCAGCCAGCTTGTCTGAGAAGCTTGCCTTGCACGGAGGTCGCGATGAGGGTGTTTTGGGTGGGTGTGTGTGTGTGGGGGGGGTGCGGTTCAAAAGCAACCGCTACTGACAACACACGCACACGCATACATGTGCCGATCCGGGGTCTCCCTCCCTCCCTCCCTCCCCCCCCCATGCTGAGCTGGATCGGGATGCCTGGCCTGGTAGAACTGGCCTGGCCACTCTCCAGCCCAGCTCTCGCTCCGTGACTTCCCCGATATGCCGGGCCGTAGACCCGCGACGGGGACTTCACGGTACGCCTCTGTTTTCTTGGAAAGAAGCACCAAGCTCCGAAGACGTGCTCTTCGCCGGGCTAAAAGGTTTTTACGGAGTTGTTGGGCGCTTTTCAGAAAACCACTCTGGCGATCCTCGACGTTTTGCCCCTGGGTCGGCTTCCCTGCTTCCCGGAAGGTCCTGAAAACTGGTCTCGGTTTTGTTTTTTTTTAAAGTGTGGTTTAAAGTTGCTGAGTTAAACAAAAATGTTAGTTAACATACTGCCTTTGTCAAATAGCCCCCGGGAGGAAAAGAGATAACAAAAAGGCAGAGGAAGGAGGGGGGTCTCGGGATCTGAAAGTGTCTGTAGCTTAGATAAAGGGGTCTCTAACACTGAGATCTTGTAATACCTCGTTTCAAACTGAGCTCATCTATAGACTTAAGGGACGCTTTCAAAAGGCACGGATTGTCTTTCCCTTGGGCGAGAGAGGGAAGGGGGGGGGAGGCCCGCCATTTATTAGGGAATTATGTCGGGTTATTAAAAAGAGAGGAGATTGTAATTATGTATATCCTCCTCCTGGCCCTGTACGTCCCTAGCACAGGTTTTGGAGATGCGGCACAAAAGTCTCTCGGCTGCCTTGGCACGCTCTTTGTCTGAAAGAATGAGTGGCCAGAGCTGGCTCTTATACCCTTGCTCAAAGTCTGTTTCGCTCAGGGGCGTGGGGGTGGCATCCAAAATCGGATGGCCTGTTTTCCCACACATGTGAAACACAACGTCATTAACTCTCTCTTTCGTCCTGCTTGGAAGATCATGCTATTCCCCCCCCCTTGGGGAAAATCTACTCACCCACCCCCACCCCCCAACACGCAAGTATCAGGGTGGGTTGCCCTAAGAGGTTCCCTTGGAGCTGTGCCGTAGGGACCAAAGAAAAAGGAACTAAGGGGTTAGGCGGAGGTCTTGGGCGATCAGCTGAGCAAGCAGCCTGGAACGAAAAGGAATAGGGCTTGAAAAGATCTCCGAGCTTTTAGGGGAATCCTCTCAAAACAGCCAACTCTCCTTCTTCCCAGCCCTACGGTGCTCCTGGTTGATTCCCATGCTCTGCCCGAAACGCACTTCGCTGTTTTCACGCGCACACGCGCGCACGCACGCACACATACACAACTTGTGCTGCCTTTCGGAATTAACCTCCTTCGATTTTTTTTTCCTAGCTACGTGGCAATCTCCGGCTTTCTTCTAAACTGTTAGGATCCCTGAGTGCCTTTTCCATCTCGAGCTCTACTGGTTTAGGGAAAGCTGAGGGCTGAAAGTAGATAGATGAAAAGGAGGTTCAAGAGTGAGGTTGGTGCGAAACAAAAACATGGAAAGGAAAAAAACACCTCATTTCCTATGGGTACCCCTTTAGCTAGAGGAAAACCCCCCACCAAAACATGGTTTAAAAGGAGCAATAGTACCACGAGGGCAAGGAAGACATTTGCATCAAATATGCCTTGCGTGATCAACTGGGTATGGAAATTTCTAAAAACATATTTTAAAAATAGATGGAATCTATTAAAAGAGAATTTTTGCAATATCATGGTTGTTGTTTCCATATACTTCTGCTATGCAAACTGTTTTAATTTTCTGACTTGAGTTGGAACTAGAATAATTCTACTGAGGGACTAAATCTTCAGATTGTATCTAATTGTTTTCTGGGTTAGGAAATGGGCTGCTATACTTTAAACCTCCTTGACTGCCTGCTCAGTGAATCCTGCAACCTGACTCTTCCTTCCATTTCAAAACAAGTCAGGGATTTATTTTCCATAATCCCAAAAATGTCTGAAAATGGGGGTTGGGAACTGTATTGTTAGCTTCAGTGGTCCCTCTCTGTAAACAAGGAGGAGGCTGTCACTTCCTTCTTTTGAATCTAGCTTTATGACACGCATACACAATCTATGTGCATATCATGTACAGTTTTATTTATTGAGAAGTAGGTCTAATTCTCAAGCAAGATTAACTGACCCTCCATAAGAAAACACTTATGATGTTCTGTCATTAAAACTATGTCTTAAGTGCAAAGATTGTTTTTAAAAAAATAGGATGCCTTTGCTTTCCCCTCTTTCCTAGGAAATGTCATTATATTTTAAGTTGCCTATAAGGAACTGGATGTCTAAGTGGATATATCCCCCATTTTCCAAGATCTTAATATCTTTTTTGTACCACACCTCCCTATCTTTGGCCTGTGTGATGTCTTTGCTGCCAAGCATGTATTTATATTCAGGTGGAAATTTTCTTCTCAAAGTTAACTTTAGGTTTTGTCAGGGGTTCCTGTATTTCGGATGGTACAAGATCCCTAAAAACAGCATATTTATACCTTGTTTTTATGAGAAGCAGTGATAAACCTTTCAGTTGTATTAAGTTCTTAAGGCCTAAGTTAAGAATTTAAAATGCACCCCAGGAACCAGGAATTATAGAGACTCATCAACTGGAAAGTTATTTTCACATGCATATGAACTTTAAGATTATAAATATAATTTTATATGTATTAGTAGCCAGTATTTCTGGACTTTTTCTTTCTGTAATATCATTTGGACTGGGGCAGGTGTCCCCATGGTGTGTTTGGATGCACTTTGAATAGACATGATTTTTAAATCTACAGTGGGGAATATTTAAAAGTATCTCGATTTCTGGTTTTAGTTAATTATATTTTAATGAAAGTGTCACTCATATTCACATCACATCTGTAGTATTAGGTTAAGATAATTAGATTTTCAAATGAGAAGCAATCTCCATCCCTTGCAAATTTTTAAGAGATTCTTATTTATAGTGGCATCTATGCACTGTCCCCTATATTCTCTTTTTTCATATCTTTCAATATCTTTAGCAAACCCAGGAACAGAAATATTTCTCTTTTTAATGGTCCTACCATATGTGCTGAGAATAGTTTTTGCTTTTTTAATCTGTTTATTGTTTCTATTACACATTAAAAATACTGTTTGTTATTATAAATTTACTTTTGTTGAGCTGTTGGACCAATTACCCTAGGGACATTAAACTGCTATAGGTATGTGCAATAATGCATACATCTTAATATGTATACATCGCTACAGTTATTAGACACAGTACCATTGTATATATAGTGGTGTGCGTGTGTGTATATGTGTGTGTGTGTGTAAATAAAGCCTCAATAATATGTAAATTATTCTTTAAGGCTGAAAGAGTAAAAATTTCCATCTTAGCCTTACTTCCTTTCCATACAGAGGCACATTCCACATTCATTATCCAAAGCATATTTTCTTCTTAAAAAAAAAAAGAATGGGGGGGGGGAGAGACAAGAGAGAGAGAAAGAAAGAACTTCCCTGGTGGGAGGAATAATTAATTTGCACCCATATCTTTTCACATTCCTGAGCAGTTAAGAAGAGCAAATCTTCTTTCCTTCCTCTCTGCCTGTTCTCTCTCCCTTGCCGTCTCTCTCTCGCTCGCTCACTTTCTCTCTCTAATTTCCCCCAGCCATCTATTTGTGTGTATGTGTGTGTGTGTGCGTGCGTGCGTGTGTGTCTGTGTTACTAATGAAGTTTGCAGACTTGTGTTTGTGTCCGTGAAGCTGCTTTTCCTACTGCCAGTTTCTGCTTAGGGGCCAGTGGTGTGGCTCCCGCAGTCCTTGCGAGTCCCCAGCAAGCAGCGGCAGTAAGTCCGCGCTGCGCGTCATTTGCAGTCTGGAGAATGTTGATCACCTCGCTAATTACACCTCTCTCTCTTCTCTCTTTCTCTCTCCCCCCCCCCCGCTCGCTCTCTCTCTCTCTCTCTCTCTCTCTCTCATTCCCAGAGTGCATATCGGGAATAGACACACAAAGACATGCGCACTCAACTTAATCAGCCATTTTTTTAAACAGGGCTAAAACGATAATAATTAGCAGAATAAAGACATATCGGATTTTCATTTCCTTTCCTCCTTTTCCCAACCCCTTCACAACCAAACAGCGAGACCGCGGTCGCCACTTGCTTTAACGACTCCCGGACCCCAAAGGACCGCTCCATGCCCCCACTTCTTGTTCATTTTTATTTTCACCCAATAAAGTTGGAGGATTATTTTTTTTATTATTATTTTTAATGAACCTTCTGTCGTTTACTTGGATGTGATCAGCTGTTAAGTAAATAAAGCAAAACAAAACAGAGAGGCGAAGATCCAGTAAGAACTGCGAGGGGAAATGGAAAGTAAGTTTTTTCTTTAACTTTTATTGAGTAGTTTGTGTTAAATTTAGGTCGAGTATCGATTATCTTTCCAAGCTGATCTTGCACAATCTTTGATATTTCGCTCTCGCTCTCTGCCTGCCTCTCTCTTTCTCTCTCTCACTCTCTCTCTCTCTCTTTCTCACACACACACACAAACGCACGCACACACACACACACACCCATCCCTTGAACCTCTCTATCTCTCCCTTTCTCACCCCCCCTTTTCTATCTCTTTTCTCATTTTTAGGTGATTCTTTAATGGGAGGAGGCTTCTCTTTTAAATTTCGGGAGGGTGGGGTTGGGGTATCCATTTTTTCCCCCAAATAGTAACTTTTGGATCAATTGAAGAATCTTTAACGTTTGGTGGAAGAAAATATTTTTATATTGTGTGTGTCTTTTTAAAATCGATCTGGGAAACGGGCTGATTTGAGCCACGGCACGGCTGTCAAAAGTCTTTGCCAGTTCCTTTTCCCCCTCTCTCTCTCCCCCCCCCAACCCTTTTAACTCCTGATTCCGGAGCGCGATGTCTCTGGGGGAAGTTTGGGGTGCTTTGGGGGTCAGGGCTCGCATTTGGCTTTGGTGCTGAGGGGGGGGGGAAGTGCCGGTGGGACGGAGGGGCCCCCCGTCTCGGCGGGGGTGCGCGCGCGTGCTTTCGAGGTGGGGTGCTGGCATTTGCAGCAGCCGGGCTCGGCTCTTCGCCGTAGCAGGCAGCCAGAGAGACAAGCCCGCTAGAGGAGCGGCTGGTGGCTTTCCCGGGGCGCCAGTTTCTAGCGAGCGGCTTCCTGAAACTGACCGGACCAGGCTGCCAGGCTCGCCGGAGGGACTGCTGGGCTAGGGAAGATTCTTCCCTTTGTGAAAAGGCAGCCGGCGCCCTCCGTTGCTGGCTTCCGTGCCTTCCTCCCTTTCTCTCTCCCGCCTGAGGCTCCGGCGTTAGGTTATTTTAATCGGATTTGAGTCAAAGAAATACAATATAATATAATATTATATCTATCTATCTATCTATATCTATATATATTACAATCTTTTTCTGTGTCGTGCGGAGTGTGCGACGAGTACTTCTCTCGGTCTGTAATGCAGCGGCGCCGAAGCTGCTTTACGCGGATATACATCCCTTCGCGCGGCGGCGGCGGCGGCGGCTGAGGCAGGCGCGTCTCGGCGTCCCCCGCCTGCCTTGCAGCCTTGCCCTCCGAGCCTGTAAACATGGGGATCGGAAACTTTGCGGCCCCGGTGGGCCCCCCCCCCGTCCCTTCCCTCCTGCTCCCCAGCCGTACCCCTCGCCCCCCAAACCGACGTTGCTGTGTTCCTTTTGTTACCTGCCAGCTGGAGGGGGAGGGGGTCTCGGGGTCTTCGGCTGCTCGGGGCACTGGGCCCAGCCGAGAGAAGAGGCTCAGCCAGCCGGATTCAGCCTTCGCGCCGTCCCGAGGAGGCTTTTTCGCTTCCATTCAGTAAAACACACACCCTCCTCCTCCTCCTCCTCCTCCTGTTCTCCTCCTCCTCCTCTTCTTCCACCTTAGGTACCAAGGCATACATCGCAAACATTACACCCCCCCTCCCGCCCTCCCCACCACCACTACCACCAAAAAAAAAATATCAGTTCAACCAAAAGACAACTTGCCAGGCAGAAAGATGGTGGATTTACATTGAGGCAGACCCCGCAGGGTCAGGCAGGAAGTCTGACTGTTCCTGTATCTGACAGTTGCATTTCCTCTCCTTCATTCTCATCGCCTTTTTCATATTATTATTAACCCTGTTCCATTTTAATCAAGGATCAGGTAGCTGGAAAAGAGAGAGAGAGAGAAAGGCAGAAGGAAAAAAAAATTAAAAGGGAGAGAGAGGAGGGTTGATGATTTTGAAGGTTGGATAAATCTCTCTTATATGTATATTTGAAATTTTGATTCCCCTTTGGAAGGATTTCCAGTGGCTGGATCCTTAAGAGCCGTGATTGAAGAGCAGATGATAGTTTATTCTGTCTTTGGGAGTTTGGTGGATGTCTAAGTGGATGGATGAAAGGAAGAGGTAGTGAGCAGCAGCCTTGGAAGCCCTGCCTGTTGTTGGTTAGGTTGAGGCAGACACTTGGCTGCGATTGGGAACACCACTGTGACATGGGCATCGATCGCTTCCATTGAGAGCAATGCAAAAACACAGCCTGGGTATGTAACACTCTCAGTGCCATCAACCCTTGTTTTACTTTCTATTTACTGACAAAGCTGACAGGGAGAAGGGACTTTGCTTTTGGAAAGCCAGAAAGGAAAGGGGAAAAATGGAAATACTACAAGTGAACAGGGCTGAAGGGTTAGAAAGGGGGGGGGAGTGACTGTTTAAATATAATCATTTTGTTTCATACTTTGGACTTTGAAAGTTTCCTTTTTTGCAGTAAAATTTTAGAGAAAGAATACAACTGGAGCTCTCTCTGTGTTTCTCTCTCTCTCTCTCTCTCTCTCTCTCTCTCTCTGTGTGTGTGTGTGTGTGTGTGTGTAAAATAGTTGTGGGGAGGACTGTCTGCTTGTGGGGAGGACCGTGAGACAGTTTCAAACAGTGGGAAGGCATACCAAGATGAAAGATGGCTAGCCAGCTGTTTTAACCTTTTGCACCTGGCTTGAGTGCAGAGGCTCCCTCAGATTATTCAGTGAGCCTAGCTGAATATTCATACTCCAGGATCTATACTCTGTGGCTGTAGCATCCCATTGGCATTGCTTTGGGCTTTGAAGGCTTTCTAGAAGGCAAACATGTATTCAGTTTTCCTTCTTATGGGAATGAACATATAAGGTCAATTAAATAGAAGGCAATGGTCATAAATCTTCAAAAATGAAATCTATTCAAAGAACAAAGAAAGGTCAAATAAACCATCTGTATAAGTCACAGTAATAGTAGTGGTAGTACCTGCTTGGTAGGTTTAAGAATGATATTAGCTTGTTTTCTAAAAATGTAAGTGGTAAGAAAAAGTATGCATCCTTTGAATTTTTTAAAATAGATACAAGGTTGTGCTTCTATAGCAAAATATTTTATTGTTCATCATCAGGGACTATGTAAAGAAGTGCTGAGAAAATCACTGTTTAATATTGCAGAATTTACTGCTTCCACTCTGACCATGAGCCTAAATTTACACAATGAAATTTGATTATCTCTAATAACAGTATTAGATCCTGCACTGGATGGATGAGAATTGAGGTGGTTTTGTTGATTGCAAGGGTTTAATGTTGCATTTCAGAATCTGATGTGGTTTAGCCTTCCTTCCATTAACTGGAAAACCCCTGAGGTTTTACAATTATTTCTTAAAGATAATACATTTAAGATTGCATTGGTAGGCTGGAGAAAAGTCATATAGGCAAGAAGGGAAGCCCTTAATAACTCTTGAGATTCAGACATGTTCAGCAGTTAGATTGGCTCTGACTTCAGCAAGGGTCGACAATGTGTCATTTCCATGAAGCCAAATTGCCCTCTGCCTATATGATATTAATGTGCAAATCAATATTTCAGGGATTAAATTTCCCTTCTTCATTTTTTATGGTTTCTACCTCAATAAGTCTCAAGTCTATTAGAAGAGGCTGGATGATTTAAAATCCTTCACTGCAGAATGGCTTGTTGTAGCCTTGTTTCACATACCATTTTGGGATTTTTGTTTTAAAAGACTAAAGGCATGGAAAAGAAGTTGATAGTCAATATAGGGACATGCGCAATACTGTAAAGCCTTTTTTCAATATAGAGATAATAAGGTATTGAATATATACATTTGTATGATATATTCATTTATATGATATATACATTGTACTGCTTTAAAAATATTGTGTTAATCCCTTATTGATTTATTCTGGAATCAATTGAGGCTCTTTGCTTGTTTGTGATTTGTTAGCATTCTGATGCTTTTTCCAATAGCATGCTTGGATTATTTTGCAGTGAATATTCTTTAGATCTTTGAAGACTGTCTAAAAATAAGATTTTAAGTGAATTAAGCTAAGTGATATAAAAAAGTCTGCTATTGTGCCTGAGTGATATTAGTTGTATCGTATTAATTAACAAAGGGACCTTTTAGTACGACATTAGCCTTTTAAAGTGGCTGTGCATTGGTGGTGTTGCATTAAAAGAGGTCTTTTGAATATTTATGATTAGATTGAAAAAGGATCAAGGAAGAAGCTATAGATGGGTGAAAATTTAGGTCACACACAAGGTTGCGACTTTATCACATTTTGGAAAGGCCCTTAGCTCTATCATTTTGATGGTATTTTATAGCTTCAGACCATCTGGGCTGAGTTCCGCACAGCTGCATGGATTTTGTCTGCGATAGAGCATTTTTTCCATTCGGTGTGAAATGTTCCTTCCTAAAAAAATGTATACCAGACTTACTTAATTTGATCTTTTAAAAAAATACATATGAAAAAGGGACAAAAGACTCTTTAATCTCTGTAAGCTGTTTGCTTTTCTTCAAGCTTCCTGTCTGTTAGGTTTTGAAAAGTCATTTTTATTGAGGAGATGTTTCTGAGGTGTGACATTAAAATAATATATCGGGGGTTTTTTAGAGGGAATATCTGATTCCTGCTCTTCTGCCTGACTGTCAAAACACGGTTAATCTACTCTTATTTACAATTAATCTCAATAAAATTAATCTTAACTGTGCAATAGTCAGTGGCTTAAAATATCTAATTATATTCAATTAACTGCTGTCATAGTAATTAACACTGCTTAATTGCTTCAGCATATATTTATGTAAAGCTCATTAGTTCCTGGTTGCTCTTTTTTTCCTGTCCTCATTCCTTTTTTATTGCTGTCATAGCATTGACATCAGTCTAGATTTGTGTGTGTGTGTGTGTATGACAATTTCAAACTTGACATTGAATGAATCTGCAACCCTTTTATTTAGCAGAATGTTAAATATTTTAGTAAGCTTTGAAGCAAGATTGTAGTGACTGGGTAGCATTTTTTAAAATAAAATTTGACTTTGTGGATGGAAATAGGAAAAGTCAGGTTAAGCCCTGCATTTAGAAAAGAAGAGGCTTTCCTGCATCTGCCTTGGGGCTGTACCCACAAGGCATGGTTTCCTTCTTCCAGATAATTCAAAGGGTTAAAGTCTTGGCCCAGGTTCAAATTGAAAAATGCCCAGGGAAAGTGTGTGCTGAAGATGTACAGATTTCATATAATTAGTGCTTAATTATATTAACATATGCAAATTGTCAACTCCGGAGCTTGTTGAACTGGCATAGATCAGTCTGGGACAATTGCCGTATTGTCTGAGACAATAATGGATTTCAAGTTGGTTTGGGGAAACACATAACTAGCTATCTAATTTAACTCATACCATGGTGAAATTTCATTAGTCTCCATGGAGACTGGTTTAATTGTGCTGACTAATGTTCTGGGGTATAGAATGTCTTAAAAAGAAAATGCTGTTTGCCTAATCCACCTTACAATGACACTTGTTTGTACATGTTTCCTTTGTGTGATAATTTGCATATGCAAATAAATAGTTTCTCAGCCCCATTTGTCATGGCTGTTCATTACCCATGAAGAGGACATTGTTACTACGCTGTTACTGAGTCTCCCAAGACAGGATAGTGTCAACCAGTCCAGCTACATTCTTTCATAATTTGTTTCTGATTAATAGACCAGAGTGAGGCTCATTCTATTCAAGCCTCGGGAAAGAGAAGGTCAGTTCTGCCATAGAAAGGAGTTTCCGCAGCAACTAAAGCCCCCCCCCTTTCTCCTCATCTCTCCCCTTTTCTTTCCTGGCTTAACAGAATCATATTTAAAATAATGCATTCTGGCTCTAAGGAGAATGTCCCCTATTAATCTCTGGTTTCCTCAAGCAAAAGATAGAAAAACAAAAGAGATTCAGGTTTTGGAATATTAATCCTGTTTTTGACAGAAAGGTAAACTGATATAATTGCTTTTCAGTGGAAGGAATGGGGGTTTATAGAAGTGTGAAAGCATCGGAAAGGATTAGCATTTTTTTGCATAATGAAAAGCTCTGCTGAATGGGGCACTGAATGGTTGACTGAATGACTAAGATGAAAGGAAGAGGGAAATGCAAGCTTCTCTTTCTCTCTCCTCTGCTCAGCTCACCCTAAAGTTATGTTTGTCCAAGACTTGAGAAAACAAGCAGAAGCTCAGATTTCAGCAACTTTATAAAAATGCCTTGAATTTTCATCATCAGGCTGATGAATATGTATGTAATGATGCAGCTAGAAGAGGATAGATCCAGGTTTGTATACCATAGAAATACTACAGGCTAATCAGGTATTGACTATTGGGTATTGAATCTGCTGTGTTTTGTGAGAAGAAGAGTTTTTTTAAAAAAAAATCAAGCAAGAAAAATAAATGGAGGTCAGGTAGTTGGAAGCTTAGCTTTTGAATGTGCTATTCATAAGGTATAGTTTTAGCTCTTTTAATTGATGGTGTTTTATTTTGTTGGTGTTGAAAAAATAGACCTTGACCCTGTGAACTATGCAAGAGTAGAAAACATTTATTTCTAGTGTACAATAGTAACATTTACGAGTTTGATGCTACTATAGTGATAACACAAAATAGAATTTAAATAGAAATTTGAATGCAGTAAGTGTCATTGATGGCATGCTTTAGATTTCAGTTTTTAATATGTAAACACTGGGCTCATAAGTCATTACTAAATACCCAGTCCATACTCCTATCAAATTTAGTAATAAAATATCTATAGACTTAAACGGACCAGGAAGAGGCCTAAAGGTAGGAATGTAATTGGTTAGCTGTTGACAATGTGATCTGTGTGCCTAATTATATGCTCTCAACTGTAACTGAGACAGTTAAAATACATTTATTGTGTAAGACTATGAATGTCTACTAAAGTAAGCCCTATTGAATTCAATGGAATTTACTATCAAGCAAGGAGCTATAGAATTGCAGCATGAGCAGATGAAAATAACAATTGGTTCTATAAGGAAAGTCAGATGCAATATGGAGAAATAAAGATCTGTTTGCATGCCAAGTATCTTTTCTGCTTTTCAGGTTAGTGTAATTTTTTTTAATGAAGCCATTACTGTATAGGGGAGGGAAATCATTTGAATCAGCCATGTACTAATTTGGTGTTTGTGTTTATTCATATAGTTTATACATATGTGTTTGCAATGTGAGTCTTGTATGCAGTTTGTATGGTAGGCTGTGCATATTGCAAAATAAATAAGTAAATATTTGTAAATGATTGGCAGTTGACAGCTCAGTAGGAAACTGTACGCAAAAAAGCTAGTTATGTGAGTCATTAAAGTGTGATATTGTAGATTGATGCCAGATATTTTTTATAACTTTGCAAATTTGTATTTGTTCATACATATCCTTCAAAATAATAGTGAATTTTATATATACTATAAAAGATATATAATACAAAAAAGAAAAGCTATGAAAAACTTTGAAAAAGTTAAATTTGCTAGTGTAAAACCAAATGAATTTATTTTTTTAAGTAAGCAACATGTGTTCTAAGTTGCATTTTTAAACCACGCATAACTGAATAATGCATGGATTAATGTTAGTTTATATGACTTGTATTGTGTAAAACAAGCGGAAACCTAAGCTGCAGTCTGTGTATGCTTAGGTAGAGAGTCAGACTGTATCTATATTTAGATAAGTCTATTTAAAACAGTGATAATTTGTTGCATGACATTTTTGTTCTAGATTGGTGTTCTAGATTTGACAGCTTGTGATTTAGGATGTTGTTACACATGGATTTCTGTTATTGTGTAAGAATTCTACTATGAAAATCTGAGGAAATGGTCCTGATGACCAGATTCTTACTATGCTTCGATTTATAGTCTTTCTGATTTAACAACTGAATGGGAATAGAGGCTGTATAAACCATATAACCTGGCAAAGTTTCATAGCCTTACAGAAAATAAATGCCCACTTCTTTTGAATACAGAAACAGATTTAGTATATGCCCATTACTATGGATGTAGGTCTTGTTTAATTGGCATGTTCTCTGATTTTGTAATTCTAGTGTTCTCATAAGTCCTTTTTTGTTTCTCCTTTGTTATAAGTTTGCTATTCTAAATGTTTGGAATGCTATGAACAGTCTAGTGGAAGTTTTTAAAAAAGGTTAGAATTCTATTTAGGAATGGCTGATCTCAATTTTATGAGTGAAATAATGTTACCATTTTAAGGTATTTTTATAATATGCATGGAGTCCCAAAGATGTTGTAACAAAAAAAAAAATTTAAAGTATGGTGTCTGCGTTAAAGTGCCTAGAAGTTGTCTGAAAGTTACTTCTTTTTTTAAAACAAATTATATTTGTAGCATTGATCTGATTGGACTGTATAAACTTCCATGAATACAGGTCAATACTGTAAGTATTATAGGCTTAGACTGAAGCACGTGACAGTTTCTAAGAGGCAATTGCCTTATCTAACAGACCAGACACAGGAGAAACCAATTTTTATAGTAAAAATCTTGATATTTTTTTAAAATAAAACAATAAAGATTTACTTCCATTATAAACATCTTGTAGGAAAGATATTATCAAAGAATCAAGTCATATATTTTGTTTGAGTATGGTTTGAATTAAAGCTAAGTGACATTTTAATTGGCTTTTTCTTTTAGTATAGTAAAACGTTGATACAGTCAACATGGTTCACTTTTTGCTTATGAATGAAAAATGGAGGGAAAAAAGCTCATGATGTACATGTAGCTAAGTGATTAATATTAATATTTTATTTTGAAATTTGATGACTAAATGCACTTGACATAAAACATTATGTTTTGTATTTGGAACATCAGGAAAAGTGACAAAAACAAGGAACACCGGAAAATATATATTTCAACAATGGAGCATTAGCTCAATTTTAAAAAAGGAACAGGATTAGCAAGTGTACAGTGAAAATTTATATCACCAATGTGCCATCCTTTACCATATTTTCAGATTCCCATTCTTAATCTCATGCCTCTGAGTTTGATGCTGGTAGATTGCTACAGTATGCTGTCTGTTGTCTAGGACCTGCAAGACTTAATCTCCTCATAAGTCTCTTCTTGACAAACAGTTCTGCATAGAGCAATGTTAAACCCTGTTAAACCCTGTTTAACATTGGAGGGTTTAAATTAAAAGTTTCAGGAACAACTGCAAGATTTATGGAGCCTGAATATGAAGTGCAGCCTGCAAAAATGGTTCTTCAGTGATTCAAAATGTTGCCCTCTACCTTTTTTCTTGCTTATCTTCCTGGTCTTATATATTGGATTGCAGATTAAAATAGGGACTTTCCATTGGTCTGCATGCCAGTAAGTAGCCATTAAAAAACACCACCAACATCCCTCCCCCACTCCGACACACACACATGGTTCTGTTTGGGTTTGATTTAGTGGATTTGTACAACTTGTTCATTGCTAGAAAAACCAATTTTGGTTCATTTGAATAGTTCAAGATGTAATGGCAGTGCTGGGAAACGTAGTCAGTTTTTAGATTCTGACATGGTTTGGTTATTTGTTTAATATATTAGATCAATGTACATATTATACCATTGTTGAAACAGTTTTGTCACATAGATGGCAGCAGTAGAATGTATTTGTAAAACAAGACAAAGAGTTCTATCATTTGGGGATATGTTCATATTTTACCCTCATTATTCATTATTAATTTATGTCTGAAAAACATAATATGCATGCATAAGTAACAATATAATAATAAAGCAATAATATCCATACTATATAGAAAATTATTTCCTATAGACTTAAAAATGTAAACACCAAACATACACAACAACATTTGCTTACTTTAAATCTATGCCATTACATCAGTTGGGGAACCTTGTTCTAGTTAAAAACAAATTTAAGATAAAAAATCATTGTAAGCAAAACATTTTGCATTATTAACTAGGATCTAAACTATTTTTGGTGACTTCAATGCTAGTTCATACTTGTGACCCTAGTAAAATTAGCTTGTAATGGTTTTAAAGTTTAAGAAAAAAAATATGAGAGAACTGTACCCATTTCAGTTTGGCAATCCTGATTACTCTGAAATTCAAAAGACCTGCCCCAGACAAAATCTGTCAGTCTCAGCCTATGCTGTTACCTGCTTCAAGACTTCAAAGCAGAAATTTCCTGTTTAAGTTAAAGGTAAAGATACAAAAAAATCTCAGAACATTAGAGAAAACCAAACTTTACCAGAAGTTTTCCAGAACTGTTCTGTTGAGTACTAAATTTAGGTGAAAGTGCAGTATAATTTTCATTGTGACTGACCTTTCACCTTTTCCTTTTTAAAAAATAGTGTCATGGCTTTTTTTTCCAGTTCAATTATATTCCAAGGATTGTTTTATCTATTCAGTTTTGATCCTGTTACTCTTATTTTTCCATTAACCACTGAATTGGAACTTCCTAATTTAGATAAGTATTTAATTGTCTAGTCCGCCTACCGTGACTGAAAAAAAGTAAAAATACTATAGTAGAATATATAGTTTAATCTGCCATAGTAGTTGCAACTTTCCTTATATTTCCTTGATATGCACTATTCAGTTTCTCATTGGCCCAAATCCTGTTAATGTTTTCAAAATAACAGGACTGATGAAACTGTTTTCATACAAATAACCATTTGGGAAGTAATTATGATAACATTAAATTTGGTTGTTTATTTCCCATACTGTAACCAACTCAATAGTTTAAGATGTATAACATCAAATGCAAAGTATTGGTTCTTTATAAAGTTGCACCTTAATCAAAATGTATTTTTAAATGCTGCATTGTCAACATCATAAGGTGGATAAAAACGTTTTCTAGCCATCATAGTGTACATTATAATTACCTTTAACATGTTAGCATTGTACCAACTAATTATTTAAAAGAAAACCTCTCTGAAGATTTTAGAGATTTTAAATATAGAAATATTATTAAGAAGGACAAATCATGGTTTCCAGTAACATTCTTATCCAGATATTACAGGAATCACATTATTTTAAACTGATCTAGATGGTAAATAATATGCCATTATTTGTTAATTGTAGGAGGTAAAAGAATACTTTTGCTGAAAAGACTTCAAGAGGGAAAAATTGTAATATTTGCTTTATACTTGGCATTTCACATGGGACAAGCTAATATCATAGATAATACTACACAAGTTATTTGGATTACAAAAATAATGGGGCAAATCAGTTCTCTTCTAAAAAAAAAGAAGGATGCAGATTAAGAACTATTAAGATTTGCCAGGATGGCTAGTCCTACCAGTCTATTTAAGTGAACACTGTCAACAGGAAAATCACGAGTGACACTTAAAGTAGCTTACCTCTGATTTATACACAAACCTCACATGAGCACTTGGCTTTGTTCTTGCTCTGGTGAGGGGAGCTGATTCCAATGAGGACAGGAATAAAAAGCTCCTTGCATGGTCTAGAAGTGAATAGCACTTTACCTCAAAGCATGACCCCTATTCCCAAGATCTGTTGTGCTACAGTTGACTCTGCCTTTATGTTTATTCTCAGATGAATTGCTTGGAAAAGTTACAAATAATATACCTTGCAAAGCTTCTAGATTCAGTGACAACTGTGTAAGTGGAACTTAGGTTCTTTAGCTGGTAGGGAACAATTCTCCTGTTCAGAATGCACCCAATTATTTTCTTTCAAAATAGTTTAGGTCAAACACTGCTATTGCAGATTAGAATAACGAACTGGTTTCACTAGCAGCGAAATGAAAAGCCTTTCTGGTATAAAATGCAGATGCATGTTAAGAAAAGATAACTTGAGTCATTTTAAGAGACAGAAACTGGTTTCCAAATTTATTAGTTATGCTCGTTTCCCTTTATTTATGTTTCTCAAAGAGAGAGCAAAAGAGAGAGAGAGAGAGAGAGAGAGAGAGAGAGAGAGAGAGAGAGAGAGAGAGAGAAAGAGAGAACATTTGCAATCTACCAAGGGGGATGGGACCTTTAGAAAACTTTCAAATGGCATGTTTGCAGTAGGGCAGAGGTTGAGTACAGTTACTTAAGTCCCTTGAGACACATTTAGTTAATGGTAGTCATGTTCTGATCCTTTCCAAATCTGCTCCTTTTTATTTAGTGGTGTTTATTTGTGGTTACTTAAGGTTTTGATGCTTTAAAACTCAGCTGCATTTTCACAACAAATTAAACAAGAAGAATCATACTGGAAGATAGTGATGAGAGTTAATGATATGTCTTTAGATAAAGTAGTACTTGTGTGCAATCTGATCACAGCTATCAGCTCATTTGTCATGGCTGAAGTGAAAATGTCAGGACCAATGAGCGCATGAGTGCTGAAGGGGGTGAAAGTGCTTTTGGAGACACTTTTGTGCTGGGAGTGGGCCATAGCTTAAATGCAGCTCTGGGGAAATGCTTGGATTAGCTAACTCTGTGCACAAAGCCAGAGCAGAGCAAAAAACGTTTGGAAAATGTAATTTGTTTGGTGGGGGTGAAGTTGAAGTCCATTTTGATCATAATGCTCTAAGATGGAGAGAAATAATTGTAAAATAATGAGAGGCTTTGTATTAAATAAATGTCATAATGGAAATTTGTACATGTTCCATTACAAATGTATTCAGCATCGCAACCTGTTTAAGCTGCTATTTTATTTGACATTAGTCTACCATAGTGAAAGACATCATCTGTTTGAATCGTAAAAACTGGCAAAATGCTGAATTTTTAGCATTTATTTGTTAATTACATGCATATATCTGGAAGAGTAATCTAATCATCAGAACTAAATTATGGATTTTCCTCTAGAGCAGTGGCCAGTTACTTAAGGTTATAGACTATTTCACTCTAAGAATTTTAATTTATATATTTTACATATTGTAGCTCTTTTTGTTTGCACTAGAAATGACCTTTCATCAAGTTTCAATAAGTAAATCGCTGATCACTTCCAGTGGTCACTTTAAGAAACAGCAGGCATATCCATCTACTTCCTCTCATAATAAAAGGAATGAGGAAATGCAGATCATTTGTACTATTTTGGTAAAGTTTGAAGCAACTCTCCATACAAACTTTTTGCAGACTCTTGATCTGTATGTCAGATTTTAAAGCTGAATAGAATGATGATTATGTGCTTGCAGTAGTACAGAATAATGTTCTGAGGCTATACTATTTTGCTTCATATTTGAAACACAAAGATTCACTATTTATGAGCATGCAGCTATGCAGCTCTTAAGTGTGTATTTTCCTCTAGAGCAGTGGCCAGTTACTTAAGGTTATAGACAGTTTCACTGTAAATGACTGCCCTGCTGTAACAATGGAATTATAACCACCTGAAATACATAGCTAGTAGTTACATTGTAATTTATTTGTTAAAAAGGAAATGTCACGTTTTAGAACAGACTTTTGTGATTTAAAGTGAGTATAATATGTGAGTAATTCAACTCACTATATATTTGCCAAAGCTGAGTTTTAAAAAATTCGGGCAAATCTTGATTAGATAGCATTACTTTCATTGACATCAAACCTAATACTGACTTGTCTATTAAAGATTATTTCTTCCTCTCTAAATTGTCTAGCATTCAGGGTTTATTGTTACAAATTGCAATAGTTATCTTGCCTCACTCTGCTTGTTAGAGTAATTATAATTAGACTTAGATATCGGAGCAATGTATATTTTCTTATTCAAAAGTGTTTCTGCTAACTTCCAATAGGTGGCACTAATCAGTAACTTAGACCAAAGAGAATACTAGCTAAAACAGTGATATTTATTTACTTATTGAAAACATTTTGTCTCTCCAGAGCATTAACAGTAGCACATTTTCTGGGACACTTTGAAAAGAATGTAAAAAGAACTGTACAGATAAGATCAAAGGCCTATTTAATCCCACATCTTGTTTCCTCAGTGGCCAAGAAGATGCTTGTAGGAAGTTTACCAGCAGACGCACTAAAATTCCTTGCTAGTGTTCTCCATAACTAATACATACTGGTATTTATCACAGCATTCTTCCATTAAAGCCATTCAAGTGGGGACCAGAAATACACCTTGCAGTAAATAGCAAATACTTATTTGATTCTTCTCTGAAGAAGCAGTTTTTCACTTGCTCTGTATTGTTTTACAACTACTGAGTTTTATGGAACCATCTTGGGTTCTATTAGTATAAAATTATAAATAAAACCTTTTCATATTAATTTTCAGCACATGTTGCTCATATGATTGTACTATCACCTAGAGCAGGGGCTTCAGATTTGGCCCTTTTATGACTTGTGGACTTCAACTCCCAGAATTCCTCAGCCAGCAGTGGCTGAGGAATTCTGAGAATTGAAGTCCACAAGTCATAAAAGGGCCAGGTTTGAAGATCCCTGACCTAGAGGTTTTTTTCCAGAGCTAAAACTCTTGAACAGTTGTAACTTTCCACCAGAATGGAGTTGTACCAGGGCCTTAAATGTGTTCTGCCTCTCATTTTCTCTTTTTGAGCTGTTTTGAGGAGAACAGGATGTATTATAGTAAGTGTGTTTGCACCATATATACATGTGCCTTAGAATAGACCATTTTATTTTTTAATCCTTTTTCTGTTTATTGCTAACATGGTATTTGCCCTTTTAGCAGCAGTACCAACTGCTTCATGCATCTAAACTGATATGTGCATTGAACCACTTAATTGACATGATGCCCCTTACATCATGGTCAGCTAGCTTCAATTTTGTCACAAAATATAAGTAAAGGCCTACATGAAAATTTTTAAAGTCCTGGACTAGGGCCGGGAAAGACCCAGATTATAGTTTATTTCTGCTAGGAATTTGTGTGACTTTCTCAGAGGTCTTATTACTTATCCCCACCTTTCTCAAGGGATTGTTATCAGGATACAACTAGAGGAGGAAAATTTATGCCAGGCTCCTTGATTTCCTGGATGAAATACAGAAAATGTGAAACAAAGATGTAAGGTAGATGCTTCACTTCAAAGAGTAGTACTTCATATATGCTTACATTCAATGGATTTTGTCTGTGGAATTTTTGTTCTCTAAATCCCAGAGAGGCTTTTGACCTCTTAAGTATCCTAAAAAATGGTTGCTTACAGATGGCCATCTCATTTCTACTAGTTGATGAATAGTTTAAATATTGGTCCCGATATAGCTTTTTATAGAATCTCATTCCCAAATCAATCAACTGGAAGAATCAACTGTTAATACTTACACACTGCTGCTTGTTTTTCAGCAAATTATTGATCATACTGGGATCTTTCATTTTGTTCTATACACGAGAAAGTTACGCAACAATCTTTATTAGAAACTTTGTCAAAAAACCTTCTTGATTTTCTCTTAAATGGATCCCCATGATAAAACATAAGTTGTTTAGAGGTTACATCTAGATAAATATCCTCATAAATTCTTGAATATGTATCTTTAATGAGGTTTTATACCAAGTATGTCTCCTGATTAGTGTTTGGCATACAGGCAACCATCTCAAAAATTCCTTTCCATAATAGAATAGATGCAATTATCTCAATGGGTATGTTTTGGACACTCTTCAAGCAACTATAGCAATCCAGTGAGGAAGTTGGTCTATTCAGTTCTTTGTGAGTTACAAAGACTATCATAACTGACTTATTTTTATTGTCAGTTACATAACAGAAGATGCTATTTGGATTGAATAAGTCTAAAACATTTTGAACTATTCCTGTTTATCAAAGACAATTGTCCTAATGTTGGTTTCCTGTCCCAGTGTTGTAATGTTTCTTCTCCATATAGTATATACAAGCTAAAAGAAGTAAGGTATCGCTGAAATAAGGTTTCAGACATTGGTTTCACCTCTACTCTCCACAGTATGAAAAAGAGGCAACTGAAAGATTGAAATGGCAGAATAATTTGCATCCAATTTTAAATTTTAAATAAAATGGCCCCAAACATTTGTTTTAAATTTCAAGCATTTGCCAACTTGTTTATATGTCATTTTGAAAGGCATCAGCAAGTGTTTTATTTGATCTTACTACAACTTTCCTTTGTTGCAAGCCAGCAGTTAATTTTCTTCTCTTTCATGAAGAGTAAATTCCTCTATTACAGATAACATAGTTGTATACTGGTAGTGTGTTCTTATTGTTGAATTCTATTGATTTACAGTGCTAACATGAAATATCTGACACCTGTTTCCTGTTCTTTGAATATGTGTACTGTAGTCAAAGAGGGCTGATAAGGTTCCCTTTCCCCACCAGACATTGAGCTATTTTAAATGTATAATTATTGTTGCATGTCATTTGATAGTTACACTAATTGCTGCCAACCATTGTCTGTTTGCACTTAATGCTGAAACCTGATCAACATCCTGCTTTGGTTGATGTTTGGTGGTAAACTTTAATTAACTCTTATTGCATTGAAGAAGAGCTCAGCTTCAGTGCTAACTAATCATTTACCTTCATTACATCCTGACAGCTCCACTTGTTCCTGGTCTTAATAGATACACTAGTCAGTAAATAAACCTCCAAGTCTTCATGCCTTGAAGTTGTTTCACATTGATATTTTGTTGTTTAAAGTTCAAAGATGATAAGTGAAAAAAACCTACTTTAGTTGGTTCTATATGGGTGGGGAGGCAGACATCAGTCCAACATGGCTTTTTTTCATATCAGGTAATTTTGTTTGAATGGTAGCTGTAGATTGAAGATAACATTACTCTTTCACCATGCTTTCTGTCCTAATGCATGCATCTTTCGAATCAATGCAATTAAGCCTGTCTTAATGTTGAAATTCTTATACTTATTTTTTACTGAAATAGTTCTCCTGTAAGGATATTAAACCTTAGTAATCAAGTTACTGGCAGATCATGTAAAATTCAACTTAAAATAGCTGGCTACTTGATTTTAATTTGACATCAGGTTTGTTTGTAAAGGAATAATGTGTAGTTAAACCAAAGAGTTTATGATTGTGGCTGATATATGTTTGTTTACAATAAAAACTAATTAAAGCATAAAAGTTAATTATTGAATTGCTCACTTCACTTATGCAGACGAGTCAAATTAACTTGCATTGAAAAAAATAATGAAAGGCCCTATTTGATAAAAACAGAAGTCCCAGCTGATTTTGCACTAGCCAAACAAAATTTGGCAGATTACTCAAGAACAATATTAATGACTATGTTATGTTTAAAATAATTCTATGGCCAAACTAGATGTTTAGGATGAAATCATTTCAAATCATGAAGTCCACTGCATGGCTGGATATATTTTATTGAAACCAATCCAATTGAAAATAACTCCCATTTCTATATATGCTGTCAGTCATGGACTGGACTGGTCTTAAGTACAGCATTTCCACAGCCTTAAGTAGCATTGTATCTTTCATTTTATACTCTGTATAACTGAATATCCATTATATTTTCTCATTTACTGCTTTATGTTTATCTAGTATTACAGTACAGTTAAATAAGTAAGAATTGCATGGGTTACTAACTAGGTCCATTGATTACTTTCTAGAAGAAATATAGCAACTAACTTAAGAACTTGTAATCACTAATTTAAAATTCAATGTTTCCAATAGTTTTATTGGAAACTTGCCTGTATCTAATCCTTGGTGTGAATTATCAAATTAAAACTCTACAGTAAATGTATTCTGTAGGGTAATTCTAGCACAGCAGTATTTATAACATTATAAAATGTGTCAGTAGCCTATTTCAAAACATGAGATTATAGGAAAACATCTGGTCTCTCACATTTACACTTTTTGAGTTCATTAAATTTTCAAAAGCAGTCTCACAAAATTAAAGATGATTTACTTGATTGGTACTATCTAAAAATAGTAGATTTGGTAATTTGAACATCCATGAAAGCAGAATAATGTATTTTTAAGAGGAAAATCTTTTTCATGAAGGAATTTTTCAAATTTAAGGGTTCAGGTCTTTCATTTTGTGCATACAAAATTTGAATTTTTAAATCCAATACAGATTTTGGGATGAAAAGGAAAGCATGAAGTTCTTTTCAGATGGAGCTTGTAAAATGACTATAATTTACATAACCTTTCACAAAGTATGTTGTGTGCATTACAATACAGGACTTGATTGATTTGTAGATTAATATTTATACAGCAAAGGAAAATCAAAGGGATTAAGCAGTCATCATTGTAACCCTAATCCTACTTTGCATAGATAAGACAAAGGATTACTGTTTAAATTTTACTGGGTCACTGCTGTTCAGATGCACCTTTCTGTAAAAGAAAGACAAGAGAAATGTTGCTTTTTTATTTATCCAGTGTTTTCCTGATTCCACAATTTAAGCTACAGACTAAGGTAGTTACTTTGTAATTAAATACTGCTGGCTGGATTAATGCTGAAGTAATGCCAGAAAAAGGCTTGTTGATTGCTATTTTTTAAAAAAAATAATAACAAACATGATCAAGTCAGATGATTACAAAATTTAATCTAAAGATCAAACAGAAAAAAAGAGAAATATACATTGTCATATTTGTTATACAGATTGCTTCTGAAAAGAAACCATTTTTTAGTGGAAAACTGCTGATCTTCTTCCAGAGGAATGAAGGTGAACTGGTTTCACTGAGACAGCTAGGAACAATATAAAAGAATTAAACAATATTTCAATTGTTTAATTTAAATTAAAAGTAACGGACAGCAATCTGGCTATCACTGAATCTTTCATATATAAAACAAGGAAACAACCATTTCAAAGACATGTAAAAGCTGATCTGTCACATGACATTTCAAAATAATGGTGATAGTTTTTCAAACAAAATCTGAACCCATAGCCTTTGAAGATGATAAAATAAAAAGAAATGAAACAATATTGTGATTCCACAGTCAGTCAAGTATGTGATTTGCAAACTTTTCTGGTTTTCTTTTTAAAGTGATGCTTTAAGTACACAATATATTTGGTTACATCCTTTTATTCAAACTTAATTACTTTCTCCCCTTTGTCGTGACATGGGTGGAAAGTTTTTGCCGTGTCAGGAGAGGTCGTCACACATTCTTTTGCAGTTCTCTTCATTAATTCCTCCTTGCAGAAGCATTTTCTGTCGTGCTGGGAAGGTAGAAGGGTGTAATAGAAGAGCTCTGAAACATCAGCAGGAAGCTCTAAGCTGGTTAATGCAGTATAATTGTCTGGACATAGACTGGTCTTTGTTTGTGTCGTTCACTTCGAATCAGCTGTAATTAACTCCAGAGTGTTTCCAGATTGCCAGCAAAGAAAAATTACAGCTTTTCTGTTTTAAATTGGAAAGCTCACAAAGACATTAACTATGCATATTGCTTTTACTTTGATATAATTCTCTTCGTAAAGGGAGCAGAGAAGGTTATTTGGCACCCATTGCCCACCTCTGATCTTTCAAGTCATGCTGTCGTAAAGCTGTTTGATAGGGTCTCTTAGTGTGTCATGGCTTTTATACGGATCTCTCTCCAAGAAAGTGTCTTCTTTGCATCCTTCATCTGCCATATTATGTTGGGGCTGTTTCAATAACTTTGATTTTTCGGAGCTTTAGTTCATGTGCTGGCAGTAGGTTCTAGATAGATATAAAAGTTCATACAGGCAACCAGGCTTGAATTTGTTACAGAAGGAGCATATTCAGTTTTGCCAATCTTGGTTTCTGTATTGTTACAAAGACCTATATCTCAGTTCGATTATGCTTTCCATTCTGCTTAGATTTTAAACCTCATGCTTTGGTTCAGGTAGTTTACCTGTCTTTGGAAATTCTAAATCCCAATATTTGAAGGGGAAAAACAAGTCAGATTTTAAATCTGCTTCACTTGTGATCAGCCAGTTGCCTGCCACACCCAGAGTAAAGGTAAAATGAGTAGCGCTTTATAATTACAGATTCCAGTATGGTCTAAAATGAGGGGACTGAATGAGCAAGCCTCTAACTAATGCATCTAATAATACAGCGCTGTACACAAAAGATCTGTCAGCAACTGATGCAAAAAAGTCTAACCAAAATCTCTCTTCCTCCCCTTTTCTTCTGAATTTAACAATAAGGAATTTAAGCCTCAATGTGGCTTTAGCAACCAAAGAAAAGAAGCTCTTGGTGTCTGCATAATACCACTTTGATGGATTTTTTCATCAGCTCTCTGTACGTGGTAACAAATAAACAAGCATAATTATACTTGTGAAGGCCTATTCATTGCTTTGTCAGGATTAGATATATGTGCAGTTTTCACACTGAGCCTCTCTTTTGTCTTTGCCTAACTCACTATGACATATTGATAGAGGATTTGGGATAGGGAAAAGGCCACAGCAGAGACAGTGATGACCTTTTGGAAACTTGATATAATTCAAGGATTTTTATTTATTTTCTTTTTTCTTTCTTTCTTTCTTTTTTTAAAGATCTGTACCTTGTTCCCAAATGTAAGTGGGCAACTTTTAACCCATTTTTAGCAGAGTAAATAAAGAATCAAAGTGATCTGAGATGTCTAAAGAGCAGATGGGAACAAAAACAATAGAGTAAAAAGTGCCTTGCTCTTCGTTCCCAGCACTTTGCACTAGGGCTAACCTAGCATTCCATTCCCATTATTCTCTCCTCTTGATCAGATCACGTTCTTTTTAATCATTTCACAAACAGTGTCTCACTGAACCATAGAAGAGGGTTGGGACAATATCAATTAAAAAAACAGAGGTAAAAGTGGCATTTCTGATTCTGAGCTCTAATGGGAACTGCACTCTAAATGCAGGGGAATTCTTCTATTGTTCAGAAAAGCAGCCCCCCACCCTCCTTTCATTAGCAAAGCTGGCTGTAGGTGGGTTTTATAATTTGACTGAGCAGAGTTTAGAGAACAGTTTTTATCCAGGAGCAATACAGAGCTTAGTAACAACTTTTCAGTGCATTGTCCATGTTTTTCTAATAGAAAAGGGGTTAGATCATCAAAGTCGTTGGCCTTCCAAACTGCTGATAGAATTTACTATACTAAGCAGGTTAGCAGGTATGTATTCAACTGCTTACTCTTAACATAAGATTTTCTTTTTTTTCCTTTTTGGGTGATTTTGAACCTTGCAAGAAAACAGAAACATTTATTAACAAACAATTGAAACTAAGTTGTGAAAGTTAGTTGTATG